>NC_136618.1:36225285-36542785 GCF_933228915.1 Telmatherina bonti
TACTCTCTAATAGGTGCAGCGTTGCAGCTGCAGAGGTGTTGCCAGTATGCTCAGAAACACACCGCTTAGTCTGGCTGTCAGGAGGAGGTTGGATGGAGTGTTGTGTTTACAAGCAGTCACAAAGTTGAGCTTTGCATGTGTTTTTCTACTTTCTGCTGACCCACAGGAGCATGAAATAATTGTACGTCCAGCCTCTTAACGGGAGAAAAGAGCTTCCTGAAAACACATAAACCTCACTAGAAAATTTTATTCATCTAAAATAAATCTAATTGATGGAAGTTTAAGATGCAATCCTGTGCAAGACACAAGTCTCCTAATAAATGTGTGTAAGTGTCAGTATTCCAAGTGAAGGCATTTGTCTGCTCATTTCCATCTGATTAACATGCCAGGAGTGCACTTGACTATCAGAGCAGTCTTCAGTGATAATAAGTTCTCAGATGGATGGAGACCTGTCAGTGCTTCGGCAGCCTCAGGAACATGAGGGTGTCCATGGCAACGGCGCTGAATGCCTCTTTTACCTTGAAGATGAAAATGGAGTGACAGATACTGAACACGCATTAATTATTCATCAGGTCTGGTCTTCATTCAGCACATGATGCTGTCAGACTGTGCACCACATATCACAAAGAAGATCTCATGTACGGCACGCAGCGACAGCACATGGACGCTCATCGTGAGCAAAACACCACTTAATATGCACGAGGAAACGGAGGAACATAGCAGGCATGGCTGCCGCATGCAGCAGCTGATCGTCTCCTCTGGGATGAACACCTCAGCATGATCACACACACACTAGTCATAAATGTCTTCTCTCAGGAGGTGCCGCATGTTTCCCCTCGCTCTCTTCCTCCCGACACAAGACAAAGCAACTCGTTTAAAGACTCACTTTCTGTGCTAATTTCATGGCTTGTTGATCCTGTTTGGAGTCATTTTCACAACCGTGATGCTCCATGTTTGGTAATCTGCAGCTGCCCATTGTCACTGCTCAAACATGAAGAACTCAAATGCTCGGATTATTCTGTGACGGGATGTTTGAAAGACCACACAGGCTCAGCTCCGATGTGGGGCGAAGAGAAAGCTGTTGCAGATCAGATGACGGCAGCTTGCTTCGTCCGGTCGGCATGACGGAGCGCTGCTGATGTACAGGTCATGTGATCAGTGGTGAAAGCTGACCAATCACCAGGACAACACCCTGCAATCTTCAGATTCTCTGCTAATTACTCGGGTGGACCAAACCTCCTGGACAACGGCTGACAGTCGGGTGGACCAAACCTCCTGGACAACGGCTGACAGTCGGGTGGACCAAACCTCCTGGACAACGGCTGACACTCGGGTGGACCAAACCTCCTGGACAACGGCTGACACTCGGGTGGACCAAACCTCCTGGACAACGGCTGACAGTCGGGTGGACCAAACCTCCTGGACAACGGCTGACACTCGGGTGGACCAAACCTCCTGGACAACGGCTGACACTCGGGTGGACCAAACCTCCTGGACAACGGCTGACACTCGCGTGGACCAAACCTCCTGGACAACGGCTGACACTCGGGTGGACCAAACCTCCTGGACAACGGCTGACACTCGGGTGGACCAAACCTCCTGGACAACGGCTGACACTCGCGTGGACCAAACCTCCTGGACAACGGCTGACACTCGGGTGGACCAAACCTCCTGGACAACGGCTGACACTCGGGTGGACCAAACCTCCTGGACAACGGCTGACACTCGGGTGGACCAAACCTCCTGGACAACGGCTGACACTCGGGTGGACCAAACCTCCTGGACAACGGCTGACACTCGGGTGGACCAAACCTCCTGGACAACGGCTGACACTCGGGTGGACCAAACCTCCTGGACAACGGCTGACACTCGGGTGGACCAAACCTCCTGGACAACGGCTGACACTCGGGTGGACCAAACCTCCTGGACAACGGCTGACACTCGGGTGGACCAAACCTCCTGGACAACGGCTGACACTCGGGTGGACCAAACCTCCTGGACAACGGCTGACAGTCGGGTGGACCAAACCTCCTGGACAACGGCTGACAGTCGGGTGGACCAAACCTCCTGGACAACGGCTGACAGTCGGGTGGACCAAACCTCCTGGACAACGGCTGACAGTCGGGTGGACCAAACCTCCTGGACAACGGCTGACAGTCGGGTGGACCAAACCTCCTGGACAACGGCTGACACTCAGGTGGACCAAACCTCCTGGACAACGGCTGACACTCGGGTGGACCAAACCTCCTGGACAACGGCTGACACTCGGGTGGACCAAACCTCCTGGACAACGGCTGACAGTCGGGTGGACCAAACCTCCTGGACAATGGCTGACAGTCGGGTGGACCAAACCTCCTGGACAACGGCTGACACTCGGGTGGACCAAACCTCCTGGACAACGGCTGACAGTCGGGTGGACCAAACCTCCTGGACAACGGCTGACACTCGGGTGGACCAAACCTCCTGGACAACGGCTGACACTCGGGTGGACCAAACCTCCTGGACAACGGCTGACACTCGCGTGGACCAAACCTCCTGGACAACGGCTGACACTCGGGTGGACCAAACCTCCTGGACAACGGCTGACACTCGGGTGGACCAAACCTCCTGGACAACGGCTGACACTCGGGTGGACCAAACCTCCTGGACAACGGCTGACACTCGGGTGGACCAAACCTCCTGGACAACGGCTGACACTCGGGTGGACCAAACCTCCTGGACAACGTCTGACACTCAGGTGGACCAAACCTCCTGGACAACGTCTGACACTCAGGTGGACCAAACCTCCTGGACAACGTCTGACACTCAGGTGGACCAAACCTCCTGGACAACGTCTGACACTCAGGTGGACCAAACCTCCTGGACAACGGCTGACACTCGGGTGGACCAAACCTCCTGGACAACGTCTGACACTCAGGTGGACCAAACCTCCTGGACAACGGCTGACACTCGGGTGGACCAAACCTCCTGGACAACGGCTGACACTCGGGTGGACCAAACCTCCTGGACAACGGCTGACACTCGGGTGGACCAAACCTCCTGGACAACGGCTGACACTCGGGTGGACCAAACCTCCTGGACAACGGCTGACACTCGGGTGGACCAAACCTCCTGGACAACGGCTGACACTCGGGTGGACCAAACCTCCTGGACAACGGCTGACACTCGGGTGGACCAAACCTCCTGGACAACGGCTGACACTCGGGTGGACCAAACCTCCTGGACAACGTCTCATAGTTAAACCAACTGTTCGCTACGAGTTGACACCCCCAGAGGTCCATCAGGTCAAAATGACATCATGCAGGTGGATATTTAGTTAATGAGGGGGTCGGGTGGACATGACAAAGATCTTGATCGTGCAGATTCGGAGGAGAGTTCTCTCCATCATGTCCATCTCAGCCAGCCAGATATTTCTCTTCTGCTGGTTCTGTGGTTCAGGATGGAGAACCCTGCTGGAACCAGAATGGTGGATGATACAGTATCTGCTTTATGCAGTGTTCTCCCACCACATGAATAAACCCCCCCAGCAGCAAAATATTGTGGGGGGGGGGGTCTGGTACGATGTAAAAATAATCTTCATGTCGATTTTTCCTTTTTTTCGTGAATGAAAACCACAAAACAACATGAAAGTCGCGAGCGGCGTCCATTGGGTCCGAGCCTCATCTGGACGCAGACGCCAACATCTGGACATCAGTCCTCTGGTCATTTAGCACGCCGTGGCTGATTCATCAAAGCCCAGAAGACATGAGGAATGGAGGACAGAAAGAGACAGTGACAGATCACAAGATAAAAAGACAAGACTCCACGTCACACTGACTTTTACTGTCTGGAGAGACCTGGGAGAAGAACCAGGATGCAAGGCGCGTACCACATTCGCCTTTGTTGGAGGCACCTCAGTGAGAAAACCCCAAGTTAAGTTGTGTTGCTTCAAAGAGAAGGTTTCTCATCGTATTCATCTGAGACCATGAGCAGGATCCTGAAGCTTTGATTGGGTCAGGGTGTGTACACGCCATGCAGCAGCTTTGTTCCTGGTTCTCGGAGAAAACGCTTCCTTGTTCCGTGTTACACCACATGTTACATCAATTCCATCATACTGATGGTACATCATGATGTTTTCAGTGCTCTGGATGATCTACATGATCTGATGAGTAGAAAGAAAACTTTGCTCTCATGGTGCAAACGTAGTGGACAGAAAAATGGCCGCCGTCCCGACCACGTCCATTAGGCCTGGAATACCTGCCTTCCAGGAACAAAGGAAATACGCCGTCTGCTTCATCAATCAGTCTCACATTAAACAGCTCTGCTTGATCAAATGATTAATGTGAATTAATGAGAAAAGCATTGTGGTGCGTGTAAAATGAGGAATGCCGGGCTGACGGGGGGCACCATGGCTATTATGGACTAATCATAATGGACTGATCCATTAGGAAGCATTCAGCAGCAGGGCTTCATTAACCCAGGTAGAGCCTGTAGCGCTCTGCTCGTCTCTCCAGTCAGACACATTCGTCCTCGTGGTGCTGCAGGAATGCCAGCGCTCCGTGTGGTGATGCTTTATGCACACTGGAAGTGTGTGTGTAAAACGGCAAGTTTGGAAAGAATTACCAGATGGCTGTGTTCTTAAGGGGAGATTGCCAAGGTTAATGATAATGAAGAATTAACTGGATTGATGTGTAATTAGACTGATGGATAGAGTCACAAGGAGAGCATATTTGGGAGAACATGTGTGTGTGTGTGTGTGTGTGTGTTTGTGTGCACCGACACGTTCATACAAACAGACACGAACCAATGCTATTACAGAACCCCTTGGGTCTATTATAATCAGCTCATCTTCAGACCGGCGACGTGACTTTAATGTGATGGAGAACATAGTTTAAATGCCACACCATCATCAAGTCAAATGCATGTGTGTGTGTGTGTGTGTGTGTGCGTACACACACAGCAGCCTATTTAAAGGACATGTCAGCTGCTTTCAGCCTGCCTTGTCATGAATAAATCAAGTGTCTCGCCTTAGTGTGTGTAACATGGTGTAGATGGTCATTTCTGTTGGTGCATGGGCCTCAGAACGTCGTCCACACACAGCTTCACTGCATTTATCTCTTTTTATCCAGGTGGGTTCCTTTCACAGCCTGGCTGGTCTCTCATCATGGTATGAAGCTATTTTTGTCTTTGCATGTGACCCTCAGCTCCCTCCCACCTGAAGGCTTTCCTCCTTTGCCTTTATCTGTCTTTAATCTCCTCTGTGTTTCCCGCCTGCAACAAAGCCTCTCTGCTTCGATAGGAGCTTTCCAGGATTCTGTAGCTGCTTCCTTCTGGCTGATCCTGTAGCATCCTACGCTGCTGTCCTGTAAGACTTACCTTTCATCGGTGCTGTTGTTCTGGATAGCTCAGTCATGATGATGTTGAGACTCAGAGATAAAAGGTTGTAGTTTACCAGCAGCGTGGATGGACTGCCGCTGACCAGGAACCGTCGTAGCCGACATCAGCTGATGAGCAGAAACGTGCAGCTCGGTCTGAAACCGGTGAGATAAAGTCTTCTTGCAGTTCCAGGAGGGCTCAGGTGCTTCACAGCCAGCTGCTCGTCTCACTCCCTGCAGCAGCAGAAGAAGAACATGGCCAGAGAGACAAGTTAATGGAAATATTTTAGTATTATTTTATTTATCATGCAGCTGGAAAAGAGTTTTTTGTATGTTTTCCTACATTTAACTCATTAAAGATAGATTTTTGGTCCAGTCTTGGTCCCCAGAGGGAGAGCTGCTGGCTGGGAAGACGTGTTTCCTCTGCCTTGTGCTGAACATGAAGAAGCCTCTGACTGAACACACTGGTGTTTCCTTTCTGTGTTTTGAGGAATTTCCATTTCTGGCAGCTTTTGCAGCTTCTTCTCTGAACTACCAACCTCCGGAGCTCCAGACCAGCCTACCAAAGCTAAAAGTCCTGGATCTGGTGGTTCATGCTGACTGGACTCTCCACCGCAGACTGACGGTCGGAGGGAAACATCTCGGTGTGCAGTCTGCTCGCTCCTTCCCTGTGGACGGTCTCAGGGCTTCCAGTCTCTGGTCCAGCTGAACTCTGGTTCTGGCCTTCGTCCACCTCTTCTTCCCAGACATAAACACTGCTGCTCCTCAAAAATCATCTTTTTTGTTTCATTTTATCCATCAGCGATTCCTGCAGATGGTTTCTATTTACACTGAACACACACACACACACACACATGTATAATACACGTAGAAGTGTGTGCCCCCCCCCATGCTGGCGTGGCAGCAGAGGCCCGCCTAGGAGGTGTGTGTCCAGATGCAGCTGTGTTGGTGATGTGCAGAGAACTAGCAGAAAATGCATTTTGCAGAAGCTGCTTTCAGCTTTCTGCTCTCCATCTCGGAGACACACACACACACACACACACACACACACACACACACACGTATGTGTGTGTGTACGGAAAGCTGCTTTCAGCTTTCTGCTCTCCGTCTCGGTGTCACTGGACACACAGGTTTCCTGTTAAATCCACATCACCGTGAAGACATCAGATCCTCAGCCAGAGGACTTCTCCACCTGTTGTGCAAACACAAAGACTCATACACACTAATAAACTATTAATTAACCAGTCGTAGCTCTTCATCAACACGCAGCCGTTTGTAGTATAATATGACTGATTTGCCAATTATCATAATGGACCTCTGCTGCTTTCTGCATCTACAGTTTAATGTAAGAAGGCTTGGAGCATATGGTCCCGTAGAATCCATCACGCGTGTGTGTGTGTGTGTGTGTGTGTGTGTGTGTGTGTTTCTGCTTAACTAACTTATATTTACCCAAGATGCTGAAGCGTTGATCCGACCAGCTGTTTCATGACTTCTTTTCAGCTTGTCAGTGTTCTCAGCAGAAGTTTGGCTGATTTGCTTGTGAGCAGGAAAACCCTTCCCACATGCAGGTCCTGTCTGGTTAAAAACACTAAACCAACAATCTGTTTGTCTTTCCAGACGTTTTGTCAGGAGCAGTGCCTCCTACCAGCCCTGCACGTTTCTTTACCGTCTGAACTCCCCCACAAAGCCTGTTAATAAAGTTCTCTTCAAAGCAGGTTATGTACGTTCCCATTCACATGAGTTTTATGGGCTCCCAGCAGCATTCAGTGTCTGCAGGGAATCTGCTGCGATAGGAGTGTTTAGAAAACTCTGCTTCTCCCTCTCTTCAGCAGACAAAACCTTTCTGATAGCTGCAGATTAATGGCTGCAGATTAATGGCTGAGCCAGCGCTGTCGAACTAAAGTCCGAGTGTTCAGGAACATGGTTTTCTTTTAACCTGGCTGAATCACCATGGCAACTACATTACACAATAACCCGCTCCGGAGAATTTATGTTAGATCTGATTCTTGTCCTCGTGTTCTAATGTCAAATCAGAGGGGAACAACACTAACCGTCCTCCAGAAGCACTGAAAGTTGGACTCTGGTGTCGTTTCAACAAAGAAAAGAATTAGAAACTTCATTTTGACTCTTATTTATGTTGAACAAGCATCACATGGTCACATAAAAATAACGTCTGAATTTCTTTACAATCATACAACCTCAACTCACATGAAGCTGGGATGAAGTGTAAAATGTACATAAAACCAGAATATAGTCTTTTGTAAATCATCTTATGCTCAACAAAGAAAAGATAATGTTCAAACTGACAAACTACGTACAGCTAAGTGTGTTGTTGGACCTGCTGCGGGTTCTCTCACTGTGCTGAATGATGAACATAAAAATAAAAAACATGGAACTCAGATATAAAACCAAGATGGTAAAAACAAGTAAAAACACAAGCAACCAACTAGAAACGAGTCAAAACTTTACTTTGGTTTAAAGGTCAGAGGATTTAACAAGAAACAAAGTCTTCATAGGAAACATGACTGCATTTCTATTTAGTTTTTATTTTCAGGGTGACACCAGATAAGTCTTTAAGATCCATCTCCACCACTAATCTGCAGCCATCCATGATCAATATTATCTCCACAAAAAAGGGTCTTGTTGCAAAGACAGAAGTTTAAAGCGGCTCTATGATGCTATGTCTAGTTTTCTGAGCTTTCTACAGTGTTATTATTGTTGAATCCTCATCAGACATGTGAGCTGTTTTTTATCACCTAAACCCATGTTTCCAGCACTCTCTACGCTCGGTTTCCATGGCAACGGAAATCATTGTTTTTAGAGAGTTTTTTTCCACTGGGAAATTTTAGCGACATCCCGGGGGAGGGACTCTGTGATTGGTCATCTTCTCTTGGTTGTCCATGTTCATGGGAAGAAAGCCACGCCCACCATCATGGCTTAGTATAATGACTCCTAGCAGCTGACCAATCAGACGCAGCCTGCAGGACATGGGGCGGAGCTTTCTCTGTTAGCTTGTTTCTGGCTGATCTGAGAGGGTCAATATAACATGAATGAAGAGGTTTGTGGAAAATGATTATTTCTGGCCCTTCTGGACTTCATATTAAAATAAATGAGACTGAAATATGCATCATAGAGACACTTCAAGCAATGCAATCTGGCAGAAGTTTAAACCAAACACATTTTTATGTGTACTAGTAAATTTATCCTAATAATTCATTAAAAGTCAGACGTATGGAACATGTATGGCCCTAAAAAAGCCACTGTACTTAAAAAAAAAACAAAAAAAACTAACTAAAATGCTGAAGATTTTCTCCACCATGTGTTAACTTTTAGTTTCCTTCTCTTTCTCAAGAGCTGTTTTTAAACATTTGAAAATATTTGTTCATAAATAAAAACAGGATACAATTAATGAGATAATCATGGCCAAGTCTGAACGTAAAAGACAAACACAAGTGCTCACAGCTTCCACAAGGAACTAGCACTCGGAGAGTGCAAACCTCCATCGAGGGCCACAATTCTAAAAAGTTCCTGAATCCAAACGCTGATCCGGATCACCACTAAAATTAAATCAGTTCTTCCTTTTCACATGAAAATCCGTCCATAACATTTTGAGTGATGTTGAACACAAACAGACAAACGCCAGTAGAAACATAACCTCATTGGCGGAGGTAATTATCTCAGCAGAAGTTTTGTACAACAATGCCATTAAAACTAATTCTATTTTTTATCCTCATACAGTTAAAGATTCATCATCGACAACATCACTCCTGAATCCAGACATGAGTTTTATACATGGACTGTACAAAAGATGGGCGGAGCCTCCATGACGTCTTGTGGTTTTGGTGGTTCCCACCATTGTCATCCAAGCCGCCTCTCCCACAAGATACAAAAACGGGCAAAGAGGTGAAGCTGAGAGGGGACATTGTGAACAAGACGGTAAATTATTAACATCTATCAAACTCCTACCTGCTTGCAGCTGGGAGCTATCTGGAGCTAGTGGGAGCTAACAAGCTAACAGAGGTAGTCAAGCTCAAGTTGTTAGTTTGTTAAAATTTGCTTACCTGTCAATCAAAAGGACACACCCCCATTTATGCCAAATTTTGAGATAAAACTTTTAAAGAGAGGAGTTCTAAAACTTCACTGGGGGAGCTATATTTTGGGTTATTTTCACCAGCAAAACTGTTTTCCTCTGTTGTGCCACGATGGTGGAATGATCTCCCAAACTCTGTCCGCTCTGCAGAGTCCCTGTCTACTTTTAAGAGCAAGCTGAAGACTCAGCTCTTCCAGGAGAAATTCAACACTTAGTTTAGCTGTATTTATTGGAAAGTTGGAGAACTTAGTCCAGTTCTTTATGGTATTAATTGTTTGTATTGTAACATAGGTAGTATATGGTGGGAAGGGAGTAAACAAAAAAAAAAAAAAATCATCTTCTACCACTTTAAGATGTTGATTACTGTGTAATCTATTACTCTTGCTCTAGAGGTGAATGTCAAACCTTGTCAATTATTATTGATTCAGAAAATGTGTGCTTCCTAAATCTTGTACACGTACAATAGCTAGCTCTCATTTACAGCTGCTCTGCAGTTTGCCTGCTGGGCAAACAGGTCAGTGAATGATGCAGTCATTATGAGAACACACTGCTGTACATTCCACACCACCTGGACTCCCTGAGGAGAGCCAGTATCCTGTTTGTGGACTTGAAATCAGCATTCAGCATCAGCATCCCCAAAGTTATCTCCCCAATTCCCAATAGGAAATCATGAGCACACTTGGTTCATACTGGTATCCTCCCAGAATGTGTGTCCTTCATGCTGCTGTTCTACTCCTAACTCAATGAGAGCATTGCAGAAGGCCTTAGCATCACTGCAGGGATGTTTGTAAGTTTTCAGGCTCAGGTGCCTGTTGTTCTTTTTTAAATCGGGGAGGGGGGGGGGATTTCCTACCATGCACTGTGTGTACTGGTCAAAAGTCTCAAACTTGATGTTTTGCTTAGTAGGGTACAGTAGTGTAGAATGGGGTTGGGTTGGGTAGGGTTGGGCGGCAGTCCCCAGTCGGCAGATTCAGATTTTCACCAATGTGTAGAAGATGGCATCGACAACATTAATGGTTGTGATGGAAAAGGAGCCTAAAATGGAATGACTACTGTTGGTGTATGGATTGTGGAGGAATTTTCCGGGTTCTGTCATATAGTGTGGAAACGAGGGTGAGGGCTATTGTCTGAGAATTTGGATCTGATGAGTATGGAATGGAGGCTCTGATGTTTTCTGTAAGCAGATAGGATTTTGTGATTGTGGAATGCAGGGTGTTGATTTTCCAGAATACTGAAGTTGTGTTTGATTGTGAAGTGTAGATTGACGGTCCTATGTGAAAAGGTGGAAATGAAAGGGATGAGGTGTGGTGATGAGGTGTTATGAGTGATTTAGTGCTGATAAGGGATGGAGAGGTTGGGAGGTGGGGGATTAGGGCTGGTAGAGGAAGGGTTGGAGATTGAATGAAATGAGTTAAGGATAGGAGTGGTGTTAGGGGAGGGATACAGATCCTGATTCAGGTATGGGGTAGAAGGGTAGAGGGATAGAAGGGTAAAGTCGGGTGAAGGGGGGTTAGGAATGGGGGAGGGGAGGTTAGGGTTAGGGAATGTATCCGGTAGGGGATAGAGAACCTGGTTAGTTAAGGGGGAAGAAGGGTTAAGGGAAGGTTGGGTAAGGTCAGGTGGAGAGGGGTTAAGACAGGAGGAGGGTAGGTTAGGGGAGGGGTAGGGAAGATACAGACCCTGGTTTGGGTAGGGGGAAATCGGGCTGTGGAGATAAAGGTTGAGGTCAGTAGGAGGGGAATTAGGGTTAGAGTGGTATTGGTTAAGATTATGGAAGGGGTTAGGCAGAGGATCCAGACCCCGTTTCGGGTAGGGGAAAGAAGGGTTAAGGGAAGTGAAGTAGGGTAAGGTGAACGGAGGTTAGGGTGGGGAGAGGATGCATTGGGGTTAATGGTCTGTGGATGTTTGGGGACCTGGGTTGGGTTATTGGGTGGTGATGAGTGAGTGGGAGTGACGGAGGCCAAGGTGGAGCTTTTGATGTAGTGGATGAATCGTTTTGAGTCATCACTTTATTGTAGGCTTTTGAAGAGGATATTTGTGGCAGTATGAAAGTCTGTAATGTTAGAGCAGATCCGATGAAGGTGTATGAGTTGTGATTTTATTATGCCCTGAAATGTGTGCTTTTGATGGTAACTGGGTTTATGGAGTAATGCATGTGTGTCTGTGGGTTTGAAAGAGATTTTGGATTGCACTGTTTTGTGGTGTGTTTTAGTGTCCTTAAGGAAGGTGTTGTACCCAGAACTGAATTTTGGTGGGGTGTATATTGTGTTTTACCTTAATCTATGGGTGAGAACTGGGAAAGTGAATGGGTCCAAATACCAAAAATGTCATCCAGAAACCTGAAGAAGATGGTGAATTGAAGTGGACATTTTGCTAAGGCCTCCCACTCCCACTCACTCATGTAAATATTGGCATAGGATGGGGCATATCTCTGTCCCATGGATCTGGAGGTAATATTGGTTATTGAAGAAGAAGTCATTGTTGTTTAGACACAGTTCTATGAGTTGGAGTAGTTCTTTGTCAGGTCTGTTGGGGTCTGGAAATTAATTGAAGATTTTTTGAAGGGTGCGTAGACTGAGGTGAGTGTCTATGTTTGTGTACAAACTGTCTATATCTATGATGAATAGACAAGCTACTCTGGGGATATCCAAGTAATGGTAAGTATTCTTGATATAGCTGGGGTGCCTGGGGAGATGGGGCCCAAGAACTGATCAATGTAATGAAAGTTATGATAAGTGGAACTGCTACAATCTGACACTATGGGTCTGCCAGGAGGAACCTCAAAGGGAATGGTCCAGGTCTGCGGGTCCATCTGAATTTTGGGAAGTAAGTAGAAGTATCTGGGGCATGGGTTATTTGGTCAAAAGAGGTAATCATGTTGTTTGGCTGAGATGGATTTTTTTTGTGTATAAAGACTGAACAATGGTCCTAAGTTGAATCTGTGTAGTATTTTGAATAGTGTTGTCCAGATGTTTATAGTGGTTACTGTTGTTTAATTGTCGATTGGCTTCAGTGAGTTATTGTTGTCTGTCCATGATGAAGACATTCAATCTTTTATCTGCTGGTTTAATGATGATGTTGGGATGGGTTTTGAGTCCATTTAGGGCTGTGCGTTCAGCTACCGAGAGATTGTCTGGAAGATCTGATGGGGGTTGGAACTAGTGCAGAGCCCGTCTATCTGTGTGTATGAGAGTATTGGTGAGTTGGTGAAGGGTGGGATCTTGCCTTCCTGTCATTGGACAGACTGCTCCCCCTCCTGACCCTCTACCACTCCAAAGTTGCTTTAACTTTGTGACATTGTCCAGGTTTAGGTGAGTGAAGTGCATTTTCCCACCAATCCAAACAGTCCTCCAGAGTGTGAATGTACCTTCAGACATGCTTTGTGAGCTTTTTTCTTTTGCGGTTCTTTGACAAGCTTGACTTTTGCTTGACAATGATGAGACTGACATCTCTGTAATCAGCAGTGTTCTTAGAATTTCCTTCTGGAATAAGTAAAGTATTTTTTATTTCATTGTCTGTGTGGTTTGCTTGAAGTGGAGAAAAGAAGAGAAGTTCTACCGTGAACAAAGCTGTTCTTGTGTTTTTCTGACATTCTCATGTTGTTGCTTGGGGTTTACATGTGGGTGACTGCCTGGTGGGGTTTTTTGGCTCTTCCTGTGATTTTGGTATGTCAGATCTTAGTGATGGCTGCGTACTAGTGTGTACAAAACTCTTCAGTACTGCATATATTTGATGTTGTTTTGTTTTGGGGTCTCTCATTAAGTAGAGGTTAAAAGATTCACATTCAGAGCCATGTAGGAGGGTTTTAATGTGAGCATGCACTTCGGACGTCAGAAGAGCGAAATGCTGACATTAGCAACTGCAGGGGACAATGCAATGACTGTGATTAAAATTTGTGTGGAGCACAGAATGGTTTACTAGCCTGTATCAGAGATCAATCCACCGTTTGAGTGGGTTCTGTTTAATACTAAATGTATTAAACCTGTTTCACATTAACTTAGACAGACATCATAACATTCACAGAATACAGCAATATAAACACAAAGATGAGCCTATCTGCTCTGCATTCTCTCGTGCCATGAAAGGGCAACAGGCTGTGGACGTTTAGCACTGTGCTAGCTGCTGATTTAGTGAGAACTCCACGGGAATACAGAGATGGCTGCAAAGATCAGTTCGATACATTTAACAGCCAAGACAAAAAGCAGCTGTGAAAACATCCCCAGCAGTTTCACACTTTTAAAAAGGGCAGCATCTGAAGACAAACAGATATGAATCTATAACTCTAGAGGCTTTATCGTGAGTCATATATATAAAAAGCTTTCCTGCCCTCAAATCCTGCAGAAGAGGCTCTGATCTCCAGTCTGAGTCCAGCTGAAGCTCTGAGGTGGAAATTGTCAGAAAAATCAGCAGCTGTTTAAACTTCTCAACCCATCCACCACCTTTACAGATTCTAAAGGAAATGTTGGCAGGGTGAGTTTGCACAAGGACGTTATTTAAAATGCAAACGATGTTGTAATTATTCATTTTCAGATGTCTGTCAGTGGCGGTGGGATGCCACTCACTTTGTAGTTGCCTAATTATCAGATACATAAACCATACGCTGTTTTAATCTCTTTTAAAAAATCTGCTCCAGTTTCTTTTTCCTCAGTCAGAGTCACCTGTTCATTAGAGCTCTCACTGAAGCTCTTTGCATTTTAATGGCCAGTGTGGGCCAGACTTAAAGGATAGGCTGAGCTCGCCCATGGGCCTTACGTCTCGTTAATCTGGCTCTGCTTTAAAGTGCAGATTTAAAGGGAAGCAACAGAGCACTGTGCTCCTCTTACTCAGCAGCCTTTCTCCGTGCATGTTTCACAGATGCACAGTATCCCAGATCTGAAGTGGCCTTCCATTATTGATGAAATAATCACAGAAATCCAGCATAACAGTCTCTCACCAGGAAGGAGTCTGCCCTAAATTCACTCTACAGCATGTTAATGAGCCAAAACATAAAGAGTCATAAATAATTAGTCTTATTAACAAATAGTCCTGCAACAGATGGTCTTATTCCCACAGAGGCCTGATTGCAACAAAGACTCTGCAATTATGCAAAGTAAAATAAAATAGAGTAAGAAAGGCTGTAACAAGGCCTGAGGAAGTTCAGTCAAGAGCTGCAGATCTGTAGCCATCAGAATTTCCTCTGAGTCACGAAATGGTTGGGAACGCCACAGGAATGGGCTAGAACAGGGAAAAAGGAGAAAACACCGCTGCTACATGTCCTCCAATCAAGACTTCAGTCAGGAAACAAGCCGAGACACATCAAATCCTGGTCACAACCTTTAATGGCTTCTCTCCTCTGCTGCAGAGCACTGTGCCCCAAAACCCCCCAGTTTCTCTTCTCCATCCCAGCAGGCAGTTTGTACCGCGCTACAGCAAGCTGAAGTCCTCTCACTGTCCACCAGTCGCTCCTGTTGTCACAACCGGTGCCTTAATACGACAAAAACTGTAAAATGAAATAAACTAACAGCCCTCAGAGAGTGCAGACCGCCGAGCCAGATTGTTGGCATTTTATTTAGTTTGAAGCTGTAATGACAGAATCACCCCCATCATCTCCCCAGAGTAAAGAATCCTTCAACGGCTCCAAGATCCAGACGGTGATCCAGATCTCCACCAAAATCTAATCAGTCAGAATTGTTCCTTATGTCGCTTCTGAGATTTTCTGAAAATGTGATCATCAGTCCAGAACCTTCTGGGTTAAGTAGCTGACAGTCAGTCAGACAGACATACAGGCAAACACACAGACAGACCAACCCTGCTATTTATTTACGTTAAATAAACTGTTAGAGCTTCCGGAGCCCCAACAGGAACAACACATTAACACAAACCTCGGCCTATCAGAGCCGATCAACTGAAATAAGCCATAGAGCAGTTCTGCAGGAAACATGGAGTCTAATCACCTCTGCAGCACTGATCATCTGGCAAGTTAGTGTTTATAGCAGCTTCACTTTGGAAGAGTGCAGTTTGTTTCTCAGCCTTCAAGTTACATTCATGTCTGGTGCTGTTTTCATGGACCTGTCTCTGCTGGTTACGCCCGAGCTAACGTCAAAGAAAGAAGGAGAACCACAGTGAGAAAGGAGGCAAAGCTGTGCTGGAGCAAGAGCAGATGTGGACAGCATGTGTCAGGATGAAACTATCATTAAATCATTGGCTGACTTCAGAGGACACCCTTTAGATGAGTTCGAGGTCAAAGCAAGTCTTATCTGTGTAGCAGATTTCACATACAGGACAGGTTCTTTACATTACAGCGCGGTGCAGAGAGCATTAAAAGAAACTTTCAACAGAGTTGAAAGAAATGAATTAAGAACAGGAAAAACTCAAATGAAAACCTTGAATTTCCCCTCGGGAATGAAGAAAGTACCTTTTACCTCTTGTCCATTAGTACAGGCTTGTCTCAACTTAACTCGCCTCAGCTCGTCTCAGCTTGGTCCTGTTTGTTTTCCATTATGACCAGATCTAAAATGGGCGGGGTTTGTGTGAAATCACCGTGTCGTCAGTGTTGTAGCGATTTAAAAAAAAAAACAAAAACGACACGACGAACACAAGAAGACTAAGAAGCAACATATCTGCTACTTGGTCTGTGGCTAGTTTTCAGCAACAAAATAAAAAAGTTACATTGGCTTTCCAATTATAGCTTTTAGCTTGACTAGCGGTTAGCGCTAACTGATATTAGCTGATATTAGCCGACATTAACAGTCACACAAAATGCAGAAGAGTATGAAGCCATCATCCATCAGTAACTAGTTATTACTTCAATTTATGTAGTATCTCCTCTACACCAAATAATAACTAATGTAAACAATGGAAATCCACTCACCAATACACTAGTGGCCGAATCAACACCAACCGTCGTCCCATTGCTCGCCAGCCGCTGACCATAAATAGCATCCATTTGTTGGAACCACTTCCAGTCTCGTCCGTTTAAACCACTCCAACCATCGTGGTCCTTAACCCGCCGATAGTCACTGAGGAAGCTTTTTCACTTTGTGTCGCTCCATCTGGTTCCCTCTGTATCCTTTCCTCAGCAACCAAAGAAATGTCTCCACCTCGGTGTTGGACCACGGAACAGACTTTTGTTGCACCTTTACTGTTGTAATGTAAACAACTTGCAAGTTGGAGTCACTCTTCCAGTGATGTCACTCTCTGATCCTGACTTCTGATTGGCCCGATTAGCCGCGCCCCTGACCAGCATGCAGTCTGGCGATGTCACACACAACACGACTCAGCTCGCTTCGAACCTGGGCTGAGGAGTTACAAAAGTAGTGGGAAACGGGTACAAAAGCCGTGTGGAAAATCCTCTAAACCGAGCCGAGGTGAGACGAGCTGATACTGATGGAAAAGCTCCATTTGATTTGATTTGATTGATAAAATGCACGATATAAAAGTTACAGAGGGAGGAATTTACATTTACTTTGATAAAATGCAGCAAACAGCTGAGAGATCCAGCAGACCTGCAGGTTTCTGGGGGTTTGGTCCTCATGTGAGGAGCAAAACCAGAACGCTGCCTCCAGGTTTGGTTCTGACTCTGGAACAGAAAGTAAACCTGGTCCTGAGGGATCTGGTTGGTTCATCACAAACCAGAAGAGCTTGAATGGATGTTGGTCCAACAACATTTATAAACTAACAGCAGCATTTAGAAGCCAGTGTACAGCTCTGAGGACTGGACTTATATAATCCACTTACCGGTTTTAGTCAGGACTGGATCAGCAGCGTTCTGGACCACCCGCAGCTGTCTGAGAGAGGTTTTAGGGAGACCTGTACGGACATGGACAAGCGTTTCTAAAACCTGCTGAGTCAGCAGTCCTCCGATCCTCCAGATGCTCTCTAAGTGATAAAAGTCCAACTTCACATCTGTCTTAATGTGATGCTGAAGTTCAGGTCTGGATCTAAAACTACTCCCAAACCCCAAACCAAGCCAAGAAACTTTGGAGCTGTAGCTACAGAATGAGCTTCAAATGAAGGATTTCCTTCAGCTGATATGTTGAAAACAGAAGTTTTGTAGAACTTTGAAGATTTTATTTAGAAGCCAACTTTACTAAAAACCATTATTTTCCTCCCTGATTCATCTGTACGCTCTTCTTCATGTCTGCATTAGGGAGTAGATACTATATTCTCAACCATTTACCCCAAAAAATCCAAACAAAAAATCTAAATAAAAGAGATGAAATTGAGCTTAGAAACAGCAAAGGCTGTTCCTCCTCATGGATCTGAGTCCGACTGAAGACTGTTGATTGATGGATGATGTAGTGAGGCAGTCTGCTGAAGTCTGCGTTTGCAGTTACTCGCCGTATGTGTGTCACATAAAGCTAGCAGAGTTTGTCAGGCTGCTTACAGCGATCTGACCTCAGCCATAGAAAGTCGTAGAAAGTCATTAAATGGAAACAGTAATTAGCTCTTACCTTGTTTTCCATGAAGAGCTGGTGTGTTTCTGCTCCTGGTGTTCCCGTGCAGTTCTTAATCCTCCCGTAGTCTAGATGCTAGAAGCAGTTGTCGTATGTAAACCCTGACGTAGCTGATTCTCTACGTCATGTCAGACCCAGGTCTGCAGGTTCTCACAAAATCAATCTCTCCTATGTGAAATTTGGAGATGTAATTGTTTGTACCTGAGTGTATTTTATCTTTTACTGGCGTGAACACTTCAGACATAGGAAAGGTCTTTAAACCTGGAGGCACAGCTTGAAGCTCTGGCAGCCACCAGTTACTGACGGATGGACAGAATACATAAACATAGTTTTCATTTGACTTCTTCTTCTTCTCCACTTTACATTCTGGAGTTGAGTTCTTTCTCTGCTGGAGAAAACAGCCTTCTCTTTATGTGACCATCATCTTTCACACTGGGCCGAGGCGAGCTAAAGCCGGCAGCCTGCAGTCTGCCAGCCTGACTTCCTAACGCGTCTCGCATCCGTTCAGCGTGAATACAGCTGTCTGAGCCCGGCTGCTTTATTCTCTATGGAGGGGAACTAATTACATGTTAAATATCATGAATGTCTTCATGTCTCAGTCTTAATGCTGGCACAGCTGGAGGAGAACTGGTTTATTTCACACACTGCTTGTATTAACCTGAAAAACCAGTGAGATTCACAGACACTGGCCAGTTTAATGATGATGGGAATAACTGCAATGATTTTACGTCATCTCAATAAGTTTATTATTTACTATTATTATTATTGCTCTCTACTGAAGCAGCTCAAACTGCTCTGTGTCATGCAGTTACAACAGCAACTCCTTATGGACGGTATTCCCCCGAAACAGCTGCTGGACAAGCAGAGAGAAGAAGAAAGTCTGGTTTACTGACCGGACCAGGACCAAAAGCGGCCTGCTCAGACCAAGTAAACTATGGAGCAACAACAACAGTGTTGGGGAAATTTATTCCATAGTCCTAAGCATATATTAATTCCTGATTCTGGCTTTGTGGTCTTTCTGAAAAGGTCATGATGAATTTAGGAACTTAAGCTTAGTTACACAGTGTCTGCTTATCTACCCTTACAGACATAGCAATGTGTAGATCTGACATGTCTGCATTCAGACATCTGGGATCTGATTAGTTAGAACACTCTCTTCCTTGAAGAGGTTTACCGCTAACAACAGACGTTTCCTGTTTAGAATAACATAGATTCAGGACAGACAAGTGACGCCCTTATGCAAGGTTAAAAGGATGGTTCAGCCCGGTTCACCCCAGACTTCTGCCCCGTCGGACCTCTGGACTGTCTCTCCAAATTGTAATTTGTATTATTCTGTACTTTCTTATTTTCTGTTTAATAAACTTTGTAATCTTTTTCACTTCAGAACCAGACTCCTCGTCATCGACAGACTTTTTCCACAACAACAGTTTGCAGGTTCAGGCTTCTCTGGCACTTAAAACTGCAAATAATCTGTCAATGCAGCCTGCCTGCTGAGAGATCCTGTCAGTACACAGCCATACGGTGACGCCATAGCAGTTAGCGTTAGCGTTGCAGATTAAATGCACATCGCTCTACATGTGACATGACATACGCATACTTTAGTGTTCTGTTTGTGGTAGTTTCAACATGCAGCGCAGGTTGTTAGCACCGACTTCTGGCTTTTCCATGACTCCAACTGGGAAGCAGGTGGTTCAACATGTATGTGCTCAATTAAAGACACCAGTTCCATCAGCAGCATCCGTCATTCAGACGTTTCATCAGGAACACCATCAGGTTTGCATTTAAATGTAAATATGTTGGAATAGAGTAAAATAACAGCAAAAACAGAGAAAAAGCAAATCACTGAATAAATTCCTGCCAGGAATCCTTCACATCTATTAAATGAAGTCTAAACAGAAGCTTGTGGTGATTTTATTTAAAGTCCTTTTACTAAATGATGAGCAGATAAACACATTACCTTTAATGGGATGAATTTAAAAAAAGTCCTCATTCCACTTTCCATTGCAGGTCCTGTCTGCTAAAACACATCGCCAGTGTTTGGGAAACTCCTATTTTAAGCCGTGGCTTCTTGACAGCTCTGTGGGAGTCTGCAGGAGGAGGTGTGAACATTATTTTCAATAGAAAACAATATCCTGAGTTTTGATTGGAGATGAGATCAGCTTATATGCTGTAATCAAAGCTCTTCAACGCCCCGAGCTGTGGCAACAGCTTACTCTGAGCAATAAAATCAAGTTCACAGTGTTTACACATATGTTTATATATTCTGTCATAAAATATGAAAACTGAAAACTAGGAGAGATATGCAGGGTGTGTGTGTGTGTGTGTGTGTGTGTGTGTGAATGAGACAGAAATAGCAGGGACACACTTTAACATGCAACAGTGTGTGTGTGGAGGAGAGCTGTCATAAAGCTGCTGCTGAGCGATAACACCTCTGCACTGCAACAGCAACACAAAGCCAACACCTCATGGTCTGCATGCAGGAAAGCAACAGCACACCCACCTGAAAAGAGTTGGCGGTATGCGTGTTGAGATCCAATAAGAAGTTTCTAATGACCAGGTAATCCAGCTGAACATCCAGTAGAGTGTGTCAGTTGATACAGGCAAACAGAAAGGCATGAAAATAAACCCCCCTCTAGTTGTGATTATGCTCTCTATTAACTATTCATTTTTTCAGAGCTGTATAGTCTGTAGACATTTAAACAAGTTAATCAGTTTTAAAACCTGACTAATAGCCAGTAAATTCAACTTTGTATTATTATATAGTATATTATATTATATTATATTATATTATATTATATTATATTATAATTTTAATAAATATTATAATTTTAATAAATATTATAATTTGCATATATGTATGAATTATTATCATTCAATTCAATTCAGCTTAATTTGTACAGCTCCACTTCACAACAATGTTGTCTCGGGACACTTTACAGACACATCATTTCCAGCCAGTTCATACATATCCTATAAAAGAAACCAACTGATTGCATCGAGTCATGACTTGGATCCAATCCTCCATCCTGAGCTGCACGAGGCGACAGTGGGAAGGAAAAAACTCCCCTTTAACAGGAAGAAAACCTCCGGCAGAACCCGGCTCAGGGAGGGCAGCCATCTGCCTCGACTGGTTGGGGTGGAGAGGACAGGAAAGACAGATCAACATGTACAACTGCACTTATTCAGGAAGACCTGCGGAAAAAAGGAGAAATAAGTTAGAAACTGCAATATTGTCATATATTTATACATTAATATATCAGAGAAATAGAGCGAGGTACTTCTCAGTGCATCAGGTAACATCCCCATTGCTACATAAGTAATGGATGGCTAGACTACCCATAACTATAAGAGCAATGAGCAGAACCTGGACAGTTGGGTCCCGTACATGCAGACTCCAACTCAGGAGATGCTCATATCCTAACTATAAGAATCATGGAAAAGGAAGGTTTTCAGCTCCATCTTAAAGGTGTGGAGGGATTCTGCCTCCTGAACCCACGGTGGGAGCTGGTTCCATAAGAGAGGAGCCTGATAGCTAAAGGCCCTTCCTCCTATAGGACTCTTTGAGACTCTGGGAACCACCAGTAAACCTGCAGTCTGAGAGCCAAGTGCTCTATTTGGAATATATGGAACTATAAGATCTTTTATCTACAATGGAGCTTGGTCATGGAGAGCTTTATATGTGAGGAGAAGAATTTTAAACTTTCTCCTGGATTTAACAGGGAGCCAGTGTAGAGAGGCTAAAACTGGTGAAATATGATCTCTCCTGCTAGTCCTCATCAGAACCCTCGCTGCAGCATTTTGGATCAGATGGAGACTTTTCAGGGCATATTTGGGACAACCCATGAATAAGGAATTGCAGTAATCCAGCCTGGAAGTAATAAAGGCATGGACTCATTTTTCTGCATCTTTCTGAGACAAGATGCTCCTAATTTTTGCAATATTACGCAGGTGGAAGAAGGCGGTTCTAGAAACCTGTTTTACATGTGAGCTAAAAGACAAGTCCTGGTCAATAATGACTCCAAGATTCCTCACAGTGGTACTGGAGGCCAGATTAATGCCATCCAGATTAATTACATAACTGGATAATTTTGTTCTAAGTTTTTCAGCCTGAAGATAACGACCTCTGTCTTGTCTGAGTTTAAAAGGTGAAAATTCAGAGTCATCCAGGTCTTGATGTTTGTAAGACATCTTTGTAATCTAAGAAACTGATTGGTTTCATCTGGCTTCATGGAGAGGTAGATCTGAGTGTCATCCGCATAGCAATGAAACTTTATACCATGCTGCCTAGTGATATTTCCTAAGGGAAGCATGTATAATGTGAAAAGTATTGGTCTGAGTACAGAACCCTGAGGAACTCCATGACTTACCCTGGTGTGTGAGAAAGATTCATCATTTATATATACAAACTGAAATCTGTCATGTCTGTCATGGCTTCCTGTTTTGTTTTGTAGTTTTTCCTGTTTAGTTCCCTTGGTTTTTGTTTAGCTTCATAGATTTCCTATTGATTTAGTTCACCTGGGTTCATTTAGTTAATTTGTTTCACCTGTGTCTCGTTTTGTTCTGTGTATTTATATCCCTCAGTTTTTTGTCTTGTTGCTGGATCATTTCGTTAGGTTTGTTGGTGTCCTTGGTTTGTATCTTGGTTGCTGTAGTCCCCAATAAATCTGGAAATCTGCATCCCTGTTCCGTCTTCTCTGTGTTTGGGTCCACTCCCTCACCATCTCCACTGCCCACCGTGACAGAATGATCCAGCCAGACGCGGACCCAGCGGAGAAAATCACCCCATACGAGCTCTTCTGCAGACGGGCTACTATGATCTCCCCAAGCCATGGTAAGCCAGCACCCAATCTGTACTGGGGGTCCAGATTGGCAATTTGGTCTCCTCCATCTCTTGGGCTGACATGGACTGCAGCAATGGCAAGGAGGAGGCGGGACCGCAAGCAACATTGCTCCCTTTCCCTGCCTGCTCCGGCACGTCTCCAGTGTCCCCGCCTGCGTCCCAGCCCTGGTCCATGTCTCCGGCGCTGCAGGCTCCCACGCCGGCGCCCAGAACCCGTCCACCTCCTCTGCTCCGAGTTCCCGAGGGGGTCCCAGGTTGGGACGCTCCTCTTCTGTCCCGAGTTCCCGAGGGGGTCCCAGGTTGGGACGCTCCTCTTCTGTCCCGAGTTCCCGAGGGGGTCCCAGGTTGGGACGCTCCTCTTCTGTCCCGAGTTCCCGAGGGGGTCCCAGGTTGGGACGCTCCTCTTCTGTCCCGAGTTCCCGAGGGGGTCCCAGGTTGGGACGCTCCTCTTCTGTCCCGAGTTCCCGAGGGGGTCCCAGGTTGGGACGCTCCTCTTCTGTCCCGAGTTCCCGAGGGGGTCCCAGGTTGGGACGCTCCTCTTCTGTCCCGAGTTCCCGAGGGGGTCCCAGGTTGGGACGCTCCTCTTCTGTCCCGAGTTCCCGAGGGGGTCCCAGGTTGGGACGCTCCTCTTCTGTCCCGAGTTCCCGAGGGGGTCGCAGGTCGGGATCCTCCTCCACCGGCCCCAGAGCGAGGAGGTTGCTCCTCCTCCTCCGTCTCGAGTGTCCAACGAGGTGGATCCAGAGCCAGGCCTGCCCCCAGACTGTTTCCTGAGCTGGGCTGTTTGGACTCTTTCCCCCGGCCCTGTGCCCCTTGACTTTGTTTTTTCCCCTGGGCCCTCCTCCGGGCCACCTCCTCCCACCCGTCTCTGGACTTTTTGGGCTGTCCGGTGGCCGGCCCTTGAGGGGAGGGTAATGTCATGATTTGGGTTTTTCCCTTTGCTTTGTTTTCGGGCTTCCTGTCTTATTTTGTAGTTTTTCCTGTTGAGTTCCCTTGGTTTTTGTTCAGCTTCATAGATTTCCTGTTTTAGTTCACCTGGGTTCATTTAGTTAATTTGTTTCACCTATGTCTTGTTCTGTTCTGTGTATTTATACCCCTCAGTTTTTTGTCTTGTTGCTGCATCATTTTGTTAGGTTTGTTAGTGTCCTTAGTTTGTATCTTGGTTGCTGTAGTCCCCAATAAATCTGGAAATCTGCATCCCTGTTCCATCGTCTCTGCGTTTGGGTCCACTCCTTCACCATCTCCACTGCTCCACAGAAATCTATCAGATAAATGTGACTGGAACCAGTCTAATGCGGTCCCTTTAATCCCAATAACATGTTCCAGCCTCTGTAGCAGAATATTGTGATCAATAGTGTCAAATGCAGCACTGAGATCTAAAAGAATGAGTCCAGAAAGAAGTCCTTCATCTGAGGCCATGAGAAGATCATTAGTGTGATAGGTGCAGAAGACAGGTGTCAGAGTTTGGGGAAAGTAGGTTTTTACTGCACATGTGCAGATGAAGACTTGTGATTTCTTGTCTGTTGTTAAAAAAAAAAAAAAAAGCGTTGAATCCGGACAGCCTGACCACAGCAGTGACATCTAGTGGTCAGATGGAGTGCAACCACACACTTCTAAATGACTCTCACAACTTAGTTTATTCTTCTTCCAACACAAAAGTACAGTGGCCCTGAAGTGTCAAAACACTCCACAATGAACCATAATCACAACCTGTTGGTTTGGTGTTGTAGATAATTGTGGAAAGCTGCTGCCTTTTGGACTAAACATCCATATTTATCAAACTACTTAGATATTATCCCACTCATTCATTTTCTGCAACATTTAATCACGACAAGGGTTGCAGGGAACAATTAGCATAACCATATATTATAAAACACCATATGTTTGTGAATGAAGGTGTAAATATTCACTACATGGGATTGTTTCATTTTCATTCTCCATCGCTGCAGTTCTGTCACAACTAAAGGTCTAAAACTGAACCCAGCTTTTCCTTCATATCTTACGTTAGTGATCCTGACGATGCCGACGTATCGCACAAGCAACCAGTCAAACCAGCATTACATGTGTTTTCCCAGTTAAGGCACACATTTTTATCATAAAAGCATCAAATATTTTATTTGTGTCTCTGTGGTGTGATTAATATTTTCTATTGCTGAATATATTTGTAACTTTTCTTACCTTTAATCAAAATATCTCAACATTTCGAGTGCTCTTGGGGGACCCCTGGTGGCGTGGAGGCCCCAGCCGCCACTCAGTGAACTTATGCCTGCTGTTGAACATCTCATCTCATCCATTCAAAGTTTTTGTTTCATGTTTTCTGACACAAAAACATCCTTTCCATGTGGAGGGCACGCCATGTTGCGCTCAACTCCGGTGAAAAACAGCTGGACCTACTTGTTGCTGTGAGACTTTTATCTTGTGACATCTTTTGAAATATTTTCATTCTTCATAATTTTACGATATATACATAGAGACATTCAGTAGTTCACACTGTTCTTACCTGGAAACACTGATTAGTTGTTTGATTTTTGAACACTGGTGACATGATTTCTAAACCCACTGATATGTAGATGACTGAACGTGACTGAACTGTTCGGCAGCATAAAACTTTACATGTGTTTTTCTGTTGGGCTGCAAAGATGTTCCTGTAAATTCAGCCTGCAGAAGGATGTGTCACCACGGTAACACATTTCAAGACAACACTGGCTCAGCTCAGCATAATATGAATCTGTAGCTGTCGCAATAATTTCATCCACCGATGCAACTTGATGGAAACGTCTGAGACAAACTGTGTAGAGTTGTTTCTTCTGCTTCTTTTGCTCCAAGCAGCATGCATGTTTCGTTTCTGCTGTCTCCAGACATACGAGCACAAAGGAAGAACAACCTGCAGCCTGTTCGCGGCCTAATGATGCAACTGGAGCGGCCATGAATCCTTTAAGGACTGATGGATGTCTGTTTCAGCTCTGACAGATTGCTGTGTGCATCCCTGCCTGCACATGACCCCACAGTTTAGTGATCTTAACCTTTTTTGTTTCACATTAACCAAACAGAATTAAGCTGATGCCCAATAGCAAACCACCAAATCGTATGTGTGTAGTCAGAGTGTATTTTCTGACGTGTGTGTGTTATCGGACCGTAATGGGCTGCAGCTGAAAGCTTGTAGAGCAGGCTGTGATGGTGGACCGGAGCTGCTGTGTTGTTTCAGCAGCTGGACTGTTTCATTCAAAGCTTTATAAATGAGCCAGATTTCTTTTTTTCAGATGAGATACTAAGTGCAGTCCTCTGAATGTTTTACAGCGCCAGCTTCCAGCATGCTTGTTTACAACTAGAAACACATTATCAGCATGTTGTACAAAAACATCCACAACTTTTTACCCTCCCCTTTGACGATAAACAGAGATTTATGGGATGCATAGCCTGCCATACGAAGAGTGCTGCAGATTTGTCACCATGCACAAGATCCATCCAGGAAAAAAAAACATCTGGCCAGTCAAGAACATAAATCAGCTGCTGGACGTGTTGATGTTACAAATTGCTGTTTCAGAGAAACCATTCAGTTTCCAACTCAGGTGTGTTTACAGTGTCCCTGTGTTTTTATTTCTGCTTGTTTCGGTGCTTCTCACCATGGCTGGATTCCGGAGTGATGTTGTGGGAAACAGGGGTCGTAACGTTGCATTTAAGGCCAAGAACGGCTCAGCTGATGGTGAAACTGACCTGCCAACCCCACAGTCACGAAAACGCTCTTTTACCATCAATCCCAGGTTCAGGATCAGATGTAAAGTCACAACACAGAAAGACAATGTGTTGCCTCAGATGGTGTCAGGTTGGCTTGTTTGTAAAACCTTTAGAAATGTAACATAAGCTGGAAAGTTCAACAAGAGCTGCATGTATGCAGAGTGTCTCTGCAAGGCCTGGTGTGTCCTAATCTCCACGTAGCAGTACTTCAGTTTGTACTCGGTGGGTAACAGAACCGGTGGGATACAAAGGATGGGGAAACTGTCAACGTCTTCATCTTCATCTTCTGCCGCTTATCCGGGGTCGGGTCGCGGGGGCAGCAGCCTAAGCAGGGAAGCCCAGACTTTCCTCTCCCCAGCCACATTTGCCAACTCTGCGGGGGGGATCCCGAGGCGTTCTCAGGCCAGCCGAGAGATGTAATCCCTCCAGCGTGTCCTGGGTCTTCCCCGGGGTCTCCTCCCAGAGGGACGTGCCTGGAACACCTCACCAGGGAGGTCCAGGAGGCATCCTGACCAGATGCCCGAGCCACCTCAACTGGTTCCTCTCGATGCGAAGGAGCAGCGGCTCTACTCTGAGCCCCTCCCGGATGACTGAGCTCCTCACCCTATCTCTAAGGGAGAGCCCGGCCACCCTGCGGAGGAAACTCATTTCAGCCGCCTGTATACGAGATCTCCTTCTTTTGGTCACGACCCACAGCTCATGACCATAGGTGAGGGTAGGAACGTAGATCGACTGGTAAATCGAGAGCTTCGCCTTCTGGCTCAGCTCCTTCTTCACCACGACAGACCGGCGCAGAGTCCGCAAACTCCCATGCCCCCTCCAGGACCCCAGAGAGGGTATAGAGCTGGTCCACTGTTCCGCGACCAGGACGAAAACCACACTGCTCCTCCTCAATCCAGGATTCAACAATCCGGCGGACCCTCCTCTCCAGGACCCCTGAATAGACCTTACCAGGGAGGCTGAGGAGTGTGATTCCCCTGTAATTGGAACACACCCTCTGGTCCCCCTTCTAAAAATGGGGGACCACCACCCCAGTCTGCCAATCCAGCGGTACTGCCCCCGATGTCCATGCGATGCTGCACAGGCTTGTCAGCCAGGACAGCCCCACAGCATCCAGAGCTTTAAGGAACTTTAAGGAAAATAAGAATCAAGAAATACAAGGGGATCATTACTTCTATAAAAGTTCCCCTTGGCAAAATAAATTTGCTCAGCAGAAAACAGCATCCAGAACATCAGTCTGCTTGCTTAAATGCTGGACAAGACAAAAAAAAAAAAAAAAAAAAAAAAAGGAACTCCGGGCAGATCTCATCCACCCCCGGGGCCTTGCCGCCAAGGAGCTTTTTGACCACCTCAGCGACTTCAGCCCCAGAGATAGGAGAGTCCACCCCTGAGTCCACCAGCTCTGCTTCCTCATGGGAAGACGTGTTGGTAGGATTGAGGAGGTCTTCGAAGTATTCCTTCCACCGACCCACTACGTCCCGAGTTGAGGTCAGCAGCTCCCCACCTCCACTGTACACAGTATTGATGGAGCACTGCTTCCCCCCCCCCCCCTGAGCCGCCGGATGGTGGACCAGAATCTCCTCGAAGCCGTCCGGAAGTCTTTCTCCATGGCCTCACCGAACTCCTCCCATGCCCGAGATTTTGCCTTGGCGACAGCCGAAGCCGCATCCCGCTTAGCCTGTTGGTACCCATCAGCTGCCTCCAGAGTCCCACAGGCCAAGAAGGCCCGATAGGACTCCTTCTTCAGCTTGACGGCATCCCTCACTGCTGGTGTCCACCAACGAGTCCTGGGATTACCGCCACGACAGGCACCAACGACCTTACAGCCACAGCTCCGGCCGGCCGCCTCAGCAATAGAGGCACGGAACACAGCCCATTCGGACTCAATGTCCCCCGCCTCACTCGGGACATGGTTGAAGCTCTGCTGAAGGTGGGAGTTGAAGCTCGCTCTGACAGAGGACTCAGCCAGACGTTCCCAGCAGACCCTCACAACACGTTTGGGCCTGCCAGATCTGACCGGCTTCCTCCCCCACCATCTGAGCCAACTCACCACCAGGTGGTGATCAGCTGAAGCTCCGCCCCCCTCTTCACCCGAGTGTCCAAGGCATGTGGCCGCAGGTCCGACGATACGACTACAAAGTCGATCATTGAACTGCGGCCCAGGGAGTCCTGATGCCAGGTGTACATATGGACACTCTTATGCTGGAACATGGTGTTCGTTATGGAGAATCCATGACGAGCACAGAAGTCCAATAACAAAACACCATTTGGGTTCAGAGGGGGGGGACCATGCCTCCCAATCACTCCCCTCCAGGTCTCACTGTCATTGCCCACGTGAGCATTGAAGTCCCCCAGCAGAACAATGGAGTCCCCAGAAGGAGCACCCTCCAGCACTCCCTCCAAGGACTCCAGAAAGGGTGGGTACTCTGAACTGCTGTTCGGTGCATAAGCACAGACAACAGTCAGGACCCGTCCCCCCACCCGGAGGCGGAGGGAAACTACCCTTTCATCCACCGGGGTAAACCCCAACGTGCAGGCACCAAGCTGGGGGCTGATGAGAATGCCCACACCTGCTCGGCGCCTCTCACCATGAGCAACTCCAGAGTGGAAGAAGGTCCAGCCCCTCTCGAGGGTTCTGGTTCCAGAGCCCAGGCCATGCGTCGAGGTGAGTCCAACTATATCTAGCCGGAACCGCTCAACCTCGCGCACAAGCTCAGGCTCCTTCCCCACCAGAGAGGTGACGTTCCACGTCCCTAGAGCCAGCTTCTGCAGCCGGGGGTCGGACCGCCAGGGTCCCCGCCCCTTGCTGCCGCCCAGCTCACATTGCACCCGACCCCTACGGCTCCTCCCGCAGATGGTGAGCCCACGGGAGGTGGGGCCCATGTAACCCTTTCGGGCTGAGCCCGACCGGGCCCCATGGGTGAAGGCCCGGCCACCAGACGCTCGCTCTCGTACCCCACGTCCAGGCCTGGCTCCAGAGGGGGGTCCCGGTAACCCGCGTCCGGGCAAGGGAACATTCATGCCCAGGTTGGTCGTCATCATAGAGGTCTATGATGTCTGTCAACTGTCAACGTCACCGTTAATAAATCTGTGAAGGGCAACACAAAGAGACCTCACAGAGCTCCTTCAGTATCGCTCTGACATCAAGCGACAACATGCTTTCAGCCGCGAGCTGAAGAAGAACATGTTGGAGGGAGAAGTCTTCATACGTATTGCCTTTAGAGAGAACGGCAGCTGTAAATAAAGCTCCCATGTTCAATCTGCTGACACTTCCCAGCAGCAGGATCTACCTACAGATGTGTTGTCTGTTGATGGACAACCAGAGCCTCTGGCACCAGCTCTCCCAGTAAACAGAAAGGCCCTCTAGCAATATGGAAACACCTCTATCCTGTGTGGGGTACCTTCAGGCTACACATCCACAAGAGTCTGTGCTTAAGCAACAAGTCCTCATCAGTACAAACAAGTCTTCCTTCCCAGAGCAGAAGTGGACAGGATTGGGTGGAGGCTGCATCAGATGCTGTCGGGGCCAAGAGAACGGCGGATACGATGATGATAAACGTCCCAGCATTCTGTAGGGACAAACTCACCAGTAAAACTGAAGGGGAGGGAAGATGTGGCGCGATCACTGAAGAAAAGCCCAAGCAGATACCAGCAGAACCTGAACCAGACCGTTACTGGCAGCTGTATGAGCGCAGCTCAGCTAGGAACATCCAGTGGGACAGACCAGAGCTGACTGGGTGGTGGTGTGTTCTCAACATCATTCAGGATCATGTGAGATCAAACCCACTGGTCTGGCTCCACCAGCGTGGCATCCACCCCATCACACCTACATCTTCATACATTAAATTGTTTAGTTGATTTAAAAAAGCCATTTAATATTTGTTAATCCCAGTGAGACCAGTTTGGAGCTGTCAGCATCATCAGTGCTTCTCCAACCCCTCTGTTCATTTGCAGTAAGCTGACATAAAGCAACATTTCAGGCTTTAGGATTACTACAATAGAGGATTTAATGCAGTTTTCCACTGGGGCCACAGAGTGTAGCCCCAGGGGACCAGGCCAGGTCCTGATCCCTGAGCATGATCTGGGTGCAGGAGCCAGGACCTCATGAGCCCAGAAGCCCTCCACTCCCCCTGGGGGAGTTTGGGGGTGATCACCAAACAGCGGCCTTTCTGTGGAGTCTGCATGTTCTCCACATGTATGCATGGGTTCTCGCTGGGTTCTCCGGCTTCCTGCCACACACAAGACAAGATGGGCTACTTGCTATGGTTAATTGATCACTTATCAGATGTAAGTCGTTCTGGGTAAAAGCATCTGCCAAATGACTGTAGCGTAGAGTAGAATAAACCAATCAGACCTGCTCCTCAACTGACACCAGCTCTCTCATTGGCTAAACAGCCACACTTGTGATTCTTTCTCTGATTTGACAAAGTAACAGCTAGCTAACAGCTCGGTAACAGCCAGCTAAATATGTTGCTGTTCAGATTAAAGAAACTGTTGCAGAAAAGGCTAAACGTTTCTATCCAGCATTCAGAATTCCAGCTTTCAGAGTTTGCCGAGGTCGCGCTGTTAGACTGGATCACTGCTACAGCAAGATTACAGAAGTCTTTCCACGTGAACCAGGTCTGACCACCTGGCAACCTGGCTTAAACCAGTCTCCAGTTTGAGGCTTAAAACAACATCATTCACAGTCCAAACAAGGCTCACTCTCTGAAGGCTACTGGCTCAACCATCGCACATGCAGAAGGTGGAAGGGAATCCAGCCTGTCAGAAATTACAGGAGAACCACACCAACCACAAACCCGTCCAGTCTCAGCACCATCTCTGTCATGTTTGACCGGCTGAATGCAGACTCACCTTCATAAGCCCCCTGTGTGACCCCATGGACACTATGACACACACAAGTCCTGAAAGCTCTGAAGACAGGAACCCCTGGAAGGCAGCGGGACCTGATGTACTAAAGCCTGGTGGAGAAAAACTAGCTAGCATGTGTTAATATGGTCATCCTGTCCCTATCGCAGGCCATGGTGCGTCTACAAATACTCCATCTTCATACCGGTCTCCAAAAGCTCTGACAAACCATTAGTAACTTCAGGCCTGTGTGGTACTCACATGAAGAGAAGTTAACATAAAGTTACCAGAAAATCTAGAACTCACACATATCAGTGCCAGATGGCCTCAAAGGAAAACATGCTCTTACTCTGAAAAACTACGAGTCCCAGCTAAAACAATGTCACTTCCTGTTGTTGCGGTCATTCATGTGCAGGAAAACAATGCCATAAATCATGCTTATGATGTGAGGATGTATGTCCCAAGGTGGAAGGGGCTGTGAACTCCAGATCCGATCCATAAAGCACCTGCAGATGGAATTGGAATGCTTTTCCATTGAGTGCTTTTTAACGCCATGCTGAGGACCCAGTAAGCTCTGGGACACATGGAATAGAAGAGTAATTCCTCTGGATTTATATGCAAAAAGAAGAACTTCTCTATCTTGTGCGGTTGCTTCTCGACAAGCATTCAGACACTGAAATGGAAACGGGGAGTGTTGTAATGGTGTGGATGGAGGAAACAGACTTTTCCCGTTTAATCAGGACTTGATGAAACTTGAAAACAGAAGTAGCTGAAACTTTTTCAGATATTTTTCCATTTAACATCATGAGCAGTTTCTGCTTAAAGGCATGAGTAACCCTGAAAATCTGTCCTAACTTGGGTCTCTGTTGAGTTTTGATTTAAAACTCCAAAGGTTTTTAAAACTTATGCAAACCATTTCACAGTGCAACACGGCCCTACATTGCTAGAACAGCAGTCATCATGTGTTTCTGTGGACAAATCCACTTCATGTGTTTCTGTGGACTTGGTTTAACCACTGCTGCAGGGAAATATTCCAACAGGCCAGTTCAGCGTGTTAGGGATGGGTATGTGTATGTTTCTGTCCAAATAAACAAAAAAGGAACGTTTAAATGTATTCTGCAAAGATTTCAGAGCATTTTTCTAAGAGTCTCTATGTTGCTACCAGCATCAGTCGTGCACCTGCCTGGTCCATGTATGGATCACAGAGCAGTATCTGCCAAGTTCCTGGATTTAAAGCAGACAGATCCGAACCTGGGCAGTGACAGCTGGTGCTGAAAGACCTCTGTTGTGTTGTGGAGCCGTGGAGGGGAGCCAGGAATAACTTCTGAAGAGAAAACTTTTTGAGACGGGCCGTGTCAGGCTTCTTTCTCTCCACTGACTCATATTTCAGGTTTTGTGTATCCAGGAGCATCACAACAGCAGCTGTATCAGCTGACAGTTTCACAGAGTAGGAATTTATTGTCTCATCTTCTGTTTACAAGCTGAGTTCCATGCGGACCTATAAAACCACACTCCGGCTAGCGCGGGTCAAAGTCAGCAATTTTGTAAGCAAAATAGAGGTCAAGAATCCATCAACATCTTCCCTGTTGCTCTCAACAGGAAAGTCCTAACACAGAAGTTAGCTTTGTTGGGCCGGTGAGACCAGTCCGGTTCTGTCCTGCTGTAACTTACATGACACGTGAACTTAATTCATGCAGTCCTGAAGGTTAGACAAGCTTTCATTTGGGGAAAATCAATATCCTTTTATTTAGTATAGTGCTCTTAAATGCCGACGTCTCTCCCAGTAATGTCTCTGAGCACTCCGGTTTGATCCCTGAAAATATTCATCCGAGGGAAACATTTTCCCCACACAGGCAGGACAAACGGACGTCACGAGAGAAAGCAGGCTTTTAATATGATAATTAACTTTGACTTGCCCCCATTTTACCCGGGGTGAGGATGGGTGAGGATGGGAGAGGATGGAGAGGATGGGAGAGAGGATGGTGTGTCTGGTGGTGGTGTGGTGCTGGTGGTTAGGGTGGTTAGGGTGGTGGTGGTTAGGGTGGTTAGGGTGGTGGTAGTTAGGGTGGTTAGGGTGGTGGTGCTGGTGGTTAGGGTGGTTAGGGTGGTGGTTAGGGTGGTTAGGGTGGTGGTGGTTAGGGTGGATAGGGTGGTGGTAGTTAGGGTGGTTAGGGTGGTGGTGCTGGTGGTTAGGGTGGTTAGGGTGGTGGTTAGGGTGGTTAGGGTGGTGGTGGTTAGGGTGGTTAGGGTGGTGGTAGTTAGGGTGGTTAGGGTGGTGGTGGTTAGGGTGGTTAGGGTGGCGGTGGTGGTGGTGGTGGTTAGGGTGGTTAGGGTGGTGGTAGTTAGGGTGGTTAGGGTGGTGGTGGTTAGGGTGGTTAGGGTGGTGGTGGTTAGGGTGGTGGTGGTTAGGGTGGTTAGGGTGGCGGTGGTGGTGGTGGTGGTTAGGGTGGTTAGGGTGCTGGTGGTTAGGGTGGTTAGGGTGGTGGTGGTTAGGGTGGTTAGGGTGCTGGTGGTTAGGGTGGTTAGGGTGGTGGTGGTTAGGGTGGTTAGGGTGGTGGTAGTTAGGGTGGTTAGGGTGGTGGTGGTTAGGGTGGTTAGGGTGGTGGTGGTTAGGGTGGTTAGGGTGGCGTTGGTGGTGGTGGTGGTTAGGGTGGTTAGGGTGGTGGTGGTTAGGGTGGTTAGGGTGGCGGTGGTGGTGGTTAGGGTGGTGGTGGTTAGGGTGGTGGTGGTTAGGGTGGTTAGGGTGGTGGTGGTGGTGGTTAGGGTGGTTAGGGTGGTGGTGGTTAGGGTGGTTAGGGTGGTTAGGGTGGCGGTGGTGGTGGTGGTGGTTAGGGTGGTTAGGGTGGTGGTGGTGGTGGTTAGGGTGGCGGTGGTGGTGGTGGTGGTTAGGGTGGTTAGGGTGGTTAGGGTGGTGGTGGTGGTGGTTAGGGTGGTTAGGGTGGCGGTGGTGGTGGTGGTGGTTAGGGTGGTTAGGGTGGTGGTGGTTAGGGTGGTTAGGGTGGTTAGGGTGGTGGTGGTTAGGGTGGTTAGGATGGTGGTGGTGGTGGTTAGGGTGGTGGTGGTTAGGGTGGTTAGGGTGGCGGTGGTGGTGGTGGTGGTTAGGGTGGTTAGGGTGGTGGTGGTTAGGGTGGTTAGGGTGGTGGTCGTTAGGGTGGTTAGGGTGGCGGTGGTGGTGGTTAGGGTGGTGGTGGTTAGGGTGGTTAGGGTGGTTAGGGTGGTGGTGGTTAGGGTGGTGGTGGTTAGGGTGGTTATGGTGGTGGTGGTTAGGGTGGTTAGGGTGGCGGTGGTTAGGGTGGTGGTTAGGGTGGTTAGGGTGGTGGTGGTTAGGGTGGTTAGGGTGGTTAGGATGGTGGTGGTGGTGGTTAGGGTGGTGGTGGTTAGGGTGGTTAGGGTGGTTAGGGTGGTGGTAGTTAGGGTGGTTAGGGTGGTGGTGGTTAGGGTGGTTAGGGTGGCGGTGGTGGTGGTGGTTAGGGTGGTTAGGGTGGTGGTGGTTAGGGTGGTTAGGGTGGCGGTGGTGGTGGTGGTGGTTAGGGTGGTTAGGGTGGTGGTAGTTAGGGTGGTGGTGGTTAGGGTGGTTAGGGTGGTTAGGGTGGTGGTGGTTAGGGTGGTGGTAGTTAGGGTGGTTAGGGTGGTGGTGGTTAGGGTGGTTAGGGTGGCGGTGGTGGTGGTGGTGGTTAGGGTGGTTAGGGTGGTGGTGGTTAGGGTGGTTAGGGTGGTGGTAGTTAGGGTGGTTAGGGTGCTGGTGGTTAGGGTGGTTAGGGTGCTGGTGGTTAGGGTGGTTAGGGTGGTGGTAGTTAGGGTGGTTAGGGTGGTGGTGGTTAGGGTGGTTAGGGTGGTGGTGGTTAGGGTGGTTAGGGTGGTTAGGGTGGCGGTGGTGGTGGTGGTGGTTAGGGTGGTTAGGGTGGTGGTGGTTAGGGTGGTTAGGGTGGTGGTGGTTAGGGTGGTTAGGGTGGCGGTGGTGGTGGTTAGGGTGGTGGTGGTTAGGGTGGTTAGGGTGGTGGTGGTTAGGGTGGTTAGGGTGGTTAGGGTGGTGGTGGTGGTGGTTAGGGTGGTTAGGGTGGTGGTGGTTAGGGTGGTTAGGGTGGTTAGGGTGGCGGTGGTGGTGGTGGTGGTTAGGGTGGTTAGGGTGGTGGTGGTGGTGGTTAGGGTGGCGGTGGTGGTGGTGGTGGTTAGGGTGGTTAGGGTGGTTAGGGTGGTGGTGGTGGTGGTTAGGGTGGTTAGGGTGGCGGTGGTGGTGGTGGTGGTTAGGGTGGTTAGGGTGGTTAGGGTGGTGGTGGTGGTGGTTAGGGTGGTGGTGGTTAGGGTGGTTAGGGTGGTTAGGGTGGTGGTGGTGGTGGTTAGGGTGGTTAGGGTGGTGGTGGTGGTGGTGGTTAGGGTGGTTAGGGTGGTGGTGGTTAGGGTGGTTAGGGTGGTGGTGGTGGTGGTGGTGGTGGTTAGGGTGGTGGTGGTTAGGGTGGTTAGGGTGGTGGTGGTTAGGGTGGTGGTTAGGGTGGTTAGGGTGGTGGTGGTTAGGGTGGTTAGGGTGGTTAGGGTGGTGGTGGTTAGGATGGTTAGGATGGTGGTGGTGGTGGTTAGGGTGGTGGTGGTTAGGGTGGTTAGGGTGGTGGTGGTTAGGGTGGTTAGGGTGGTGGTAGTTAGGGTGGTTAGGGTGGTGGTGGTTAGGGTGGTTAGGGTGGCGGTGGTGGTGGTGGTGGTTAGGGTGGTTAGGGTGGTGGTGGTTAGGGTGGTTAGGGTGGTGGTGGTTAGGGTGGTTAGGGTGGCGGTGGTGGTGGTTAGGGTGGTGGTGGTTAGGGTGGTGGTGGTTAGGGTGGTTAGGGTGGTGGTGGTTAGGGTGGTTAGGGTGGCGGTGGTTAGGGTGGTGGTTAGGGTGGTTAGGGTGGTGGTGGTTAGGGTGGTTAGGGTGGTGGTGGTTAGGGTGGTTAGGATGGTGGTGGTGGTGGTTAGGGTGGTGGTGGTTAGGGTGGTGGTGGTTAGGGTGGTTAGGGTGGTGGTGGTTAGGGTGGTTAGGGTGGTGGTAGTTAGGGTGGTTAGGGTGGTGGTGGTTAGGGTGGTTAGGGTGGCGGTGGTGGTGGTGGTGGTTAGGGTGGTTAGGGTGGTGGTGGTTAGGGTGGTTAGGGTGGCGGTGGTGGTGGTGGTGGTTAGGGTGGTTAGGGTGGTTAGGGTGGTGGTAGTTAGGGTGGTTAGGGTGGTGGTGGTTAGGGTGGTTAGGGTGCTGGTGGTTAGGGTGGTGGTGGTTAGGGTGGTTAGGGTGCTGGTGGTTAGGGTGGTTAGGGTGCTGGTGGTTAGGGTGGTTAGGGTGGTGGTAGTTAGGGTGGTTAGGGTGGTGGTGGTTAGGGTGGTTAGGGTGGCGGTGGTGGTGGTGGTGGTTAGGGTGGTTAGGGTGGTGGTGGTTAGGGTGGTTAGGGTGGCGGTGGTGGTGGTGGTGGTTAGGGTGGTTAGGGTGGTGGTGGTTAGGGTGGTTAGGGTGGCGGTGGTGGTGGTGGTGGTTAGGGTGGTTAGGGTGGTTAGGGTGGTGGTAGTTAGGGTGGTTAGGGTGCTGGTGGTTAGGGTGGTTAGGGTGCTGGTGGTTAGGGTGGTGGTGGTTAGGGTGGTTAGGGTGCTGGTGGTTAGGGTGGTTAGGGTGCTGGTGGTTAGGGTGGTTAGGGTGGTGGTAGTTAGGGTGGTTAGGGTGGTGGTGGTTAGGGTGGTTAGGGTGGCGGTGGTGGTGGTGGTGGTTAGGGGGGTTAGGGTGGTGGTGGTTAGGGTGGCGGTGGTGGTGGTTAGGGTGGTGGTGGTTAGGGTGGTTAGGGTGGTGGTGGTTAGGGTGGTGGTTAGGGTGGTTAGGGTGGTGGTGGTTAGGGTGGTTAGGGTGGTGGTGGTGGTGGTTAGGGTGGTTAGGGTGGTGGTGGTGGTGGTTAGGGTGGCGGTGGTGGTGGTGGTGGTTAGGGTGGTTAGGGTGGTGGTGGTTAGGGTGGTTAGGGTGGCGGTGGTGGTGGTGGTGGTTAGGGTGGTTAGGGTGGTTAGGGTGGCGGTGGTGGTGGTGGTGGTTAGGGTGGTTAGGGTGGTGGTGGTGGTGGTTAGGGTGGCGGTGGTGGTGGTGGTGGTTAGGGTGGTTAGGGTGGTGGTGGTGGTGGTTAGGGTGGTTAGGGTGGCGGTGGTGGTGGTTAGGGTGGTTAGGGTGGTGGTGGTGGTGGTTAGGGTGGTTAGGGTGGTGGTGGTTAGGGTGGTTAGGGTGGTTATGGTGGTGGTGGTGGTGGTTAGGGTGGTGGTGGTTAGGGTGGTTAGGGTGGTTAGGGTGGTGGTGGTGGTGGTTAGGGTGGCGGTGGTGGTGGTGGTGGTTAGGGTGGTTAGGGTGGTGGTGGTGGTGGTTAGGGTGGTTAGGGTGGTGGTGGTTAGGGTGGTTAGGATGGTGGTGGTGGTGGTTAGGGTGGTGGTGGTTAGGGTGGTTAGGGTGGTGGTGGTTAGGGTGGTTAGGGTGGTGGTAGTTAGGGTGGTTAGGGTGGTGGTGGTTAGGGTGGTTAGGGTGGCGGTGGTGGTGGTGGTGGTTAGGGTGGTTAGGGTGGTGGTGGTTAGGGTGGTTAGGGTGGCGGTGGTGGTGGTGGTGGTTAGGGTGGTTAGGGTGGTGGTAGTTAGGGTGGTTAGGGTGGTGGTGGTTAGGGTGGTTAGGGTGGTGGTGGTTAGGGTGGTTAGGGTGCTGGTGCTTAGGGTGGTTAGGGTGCTGGTGGTTAGGGTGGTTAGGGTGGTGGTAGTTAGGGTGGTTAGGGTGGTGGTGGTTAGGGTGGTTAGGGTGGTGGTGGTTAGGGTGGTTAGGGTGCTGGTGCTTAGGGTGGTTAGGGTGCTGGTGGTTAGGGTGGTTAGGGTGGTGGTAGTTAGGGTGGTTAGGGTGGTGGTGGTTAGGGTGGTTAGGGTGGCGGTGGTGGTGGTGGTGGTTAGGGTGGTTAGGGTGGTGGTGGTTAGGGTGGTTAGGGTGGCGGTGGTGGTGGTTCGGGTGGTGGTGGTTAGGGTGGTTAGGGTGGTGGTGGTTAGGGTGGTTAGGGTGGTTAGGGTGGTGGTGGTTAGGGTGGTTAGGGTGGTTAGGGTGGTTAGGGTGGCGGTGGTGGTGGTGGTGGTTAGGGTGGTTAGGGTGGTGGTGGTGGTGGTTAGGGTGGCGGTGGTGGTGGTGGTGGTTAGGGTGGTTAGGGTGGTGGTGGTGGTGGTTAGGGTGGTTAGGGTGGCGGTGGTGGTGGTGGTGGTTAGGGTGGTTAGGGTGGTTAGGGTGGTGGTGGTGGTGGTTAGGGTGGTTAGGGTGGTGGTGGTTAGGGTGGTTATGGTGGTGGTGGTGGTGGTTAGGGTGGTGGTGGTTAGGGTGGTTAGGGTGGTGGTGGTGGTGGTGGTTAGGGTGGTTAGGGTGGTGGTGGTTAGGGTGGTTAGGGTGGTGGTGGTGGTGGTTAGGGTGGTGGTGGTTAGGGTGGTTAGGGTGGTGGTGGTTAGGGTGGTTAGGGTGGCGGTGGTGGTGGTGGTGGTTAGGGTGGTGGTGGTTAGGGTGGTTAGGGTGGTGGTGGTTAGGGTGGTTAGGGTGGTGGTGGTTAGGGTGGTTAGGGTGGTGGTGGTGGTGGTGGTGGTTAGGGTGGTTAGGGTGGTTAGGGTGGTGGTGGTTAGGGTGGTTAGGGTGGTGGTGGTTAGGGTGGTTAGGGCGGCGGTGGTGGTGGTGGTGGTTAGGGTGGTTAGGGTGGTGGTGGTTAGGGTGGTTAGGGTGGTGGTGGTTAGGGTGGTGGTGGTTAGGGTGGTGGTGGTTAGGGTGGTGGTGGTGGTGGTGGTTAGGGTGGTTAGGGTGGTGGTGGTTAGGGTGGTTAGGGTGGCGGTGGTGGTGGTGGTGGTTAGGGTGGTTAGGGTGGTGGTGGTTAGGGTGGTTAGGGTGGTGGTGGTTAGGGTGGTTAGGGTGGTGGCGGTGGTGGTTAGGGTGGTGGTGGTTAGGGTGGTTAGGGTGGTGGTGGTTAGGGTGGTTAGGGTGGTGGTGGTGGTGGTGGTGGTTAGGGTGGTTAGGGTGGTTAGGGTGGTGGTGGTTAGGGTGGTGGCGGTGGTGGTGGTGGTGGTTAGGGTGGTGATGGTTAGGGTGGTGGTGGCGGTGGTGGTGGTGGTGGTGGTTAGGGTGGTTAGGGTGGTGGTGGTTAGGGTGGTGGCAGTGGTGGTTAGGGTGGTTAGGGTGGTGGTGGTTAGGGTGGTGGCAGTGGTGGTTAGGGTGGTGGTGGTTAGGGTGGTGGCAGTGGTGGTTAGGGTGGTTAGGGTGGTGGTGGTTAGGGTGGTTAGGGTGGTGGTGGTTAGGGTGGTGGCAGTGGTGGTTAGGGTGGTTAGGGTGGTGGTGGTTAGGGTGGTTAGGGTGGTGGTGGTTAGGGTGGTTAGGGTGGTGGTGGTTAGGGTGGTGGAGGTTAGGGTGGTTAGGGTGGTTAGGGTGGTGGTGGTTAGGGTGGTGGTGGTTAGGGTGGTTAGGGTGGTGGTGGTTAGGGTGGTGGAGGTTAGGGTGGTTAGGGTGGTGGTGGCGGTGGTGGTGGTGGTGGTTAGGGTGGTTAGGGTGGTGGTGGCGGTGGTGGTGGTGGTGGTTAGGGTGGTTAGGGTGGTTAGGGTGGTGGTGGCGGTGGTGGTGGTGGTGGTTAGGGTGGTGGCAGCCAGAAGCTGATGGAGGTTAGCGACTGTTACTGACTGGACAGTCAGACGGACAGCAGTAACTTCTCATCAATGGGAACCAGTCAAGCTCTGGAAATGAGAGGTTTTAGGATCCAGTAAAACCCTGGAAGCTGATCTCACAGTTGGTGTGAAGAGGCGAGGGCTCTAACCAGTGATTCTGGAGCCAACCTTGAAGCTCCTCATGTTATTCTGATAGAGCAAGAGCAGCAGATGATGGAGAACAGTTTCAGTGAAAGAGTAAAACCTTGTGAGAACGGCCTCGCTGACCTCAGCTTCCTGGACAGATACGCTCACCGCTGACATTTCCTGGGAACATCAGCGCTGGACGAAAACCTTAACGAGGTATTAAAGGTATTCACAGCATTAATAACCTGCTGGAGTCAAGGTGTTGCATGACGTTGCAATGGATTCTTTGCTTTTAGCTGGAGATGGCAGTTTTCAGAGCCGTACGGAGCAGCAGAGCAACGCTGCGAGGACCTGAAAGCAGAGACCAGCATGTGAGTTTGTTTACATGGAACAGATCTTCCCCTAGCCCTAACCCTAACCCTCGGCCCCCCAGTGGAGGGGTAAGTGTCAAGTGGTGAAAATGTTCCCCTAAGAAATGGGACACCACTCCACCGTGACGACGTCATCAAGCACTAGCTGCTACGCAATCAGAGGCGACGAGTGATTGTTTTCCAAGATGCCGTCAGCCGTGCTACTTTCTGCTGTCTGGCCAGTCGGTATATCTCCCCATTTCTTGTCTGCTTGTTGGCCAGTCACCTTTCCTTCCAACCACTCCTCTTTTATGAATGTTCTGTATCAATAGTAGAAATGTTTTGTTTGTTTTCATCAGCCCACTGCGTTCCATTACAAGGGTCAGATACAAGTTGTCTATGAGATACATATGCATAGCTTGATTATTTTTTTTTTAAATGTAGATATAAATACAGACTGTAGCAGTAATTGTATAAAAATGTAAATGCTGTGTAAACTGCATAAACCGGAACTACTGTCCCTTGAACGTTGTTTTGCAGACATTGTATTCACAACATGGGAATTGAACGTGTAACTTCTTTATGTAATTATAACTTAATAGAGGCTTTTTAACAGAAATTAGTCCAAGAACAGGAACGTAAACAATAAACTCCTCTTTTTCTGCTCGGTAGTGGATAAGTGCCCTCGTGTGTTCTGGTGTCCCTGGTTAAAACATGTGATACAATTTAGCACTGTGCACAAAAGTAAAGGAAATGCTGCAACATATAGATGATTGTCACTGAAAGAAAACAGCCACAGTGGTTTTATGTGTTCATATATCAAACCAGCAGTACAGCGAATGCTAGCCTCTTGTGCTAACTGTAGCAAACGTTCACAGAGCAGAAGATACCATCGTAAAATAAAACGCCGTAATTTCAGTCATGTTATTAAATTGTATTTTAATGCTGAAAATACTTAAATGTGTAAACCTCTTTTTCAGCATTGGTAGACATGTTGCCGGTGAACGCGCTGGACAGGAACTAGTAACTGGCAGCCGTACGTCTCTACCCCTTCTTCATGAAGTGTGGTCCTGGAACATCTTCACTTTAAGGGGTGTGTAGCCCTCCCCCTCCCCCCTTAGCCTTTGTCCAAAGGAGAATTGGGATACCCCTTCCCCCCACAGGATTACGCAATATGGAGGGATAGGGCTCAGTGGAAGGGGGAGAATGGGAGAATCACCCTAATAATGCAGCCTTATGAACCAAGAAGCCTCTCTAAGGCCAAAGAGCCACTGAAACATGGCTGTAGGTCCTCATGACTTTATTCTACTGCATGAGAAACTCATGTTAAAGGTTTATTAACCTGTTCATCACCAGCCCTGTCTTCAGAAGACCGTCCAGAGACTGCCGGGATACGCTCAAGCTTCCCTCATCCGACTGGCTTTCACAGAATGAATGGCTCTAACTCTGTGTGCTGTGAGTGTGTGTGTGATGTGTTTGTGTGTGCTGTGAGTGTGTGTGTGATGTGTTTGTGTGTGCTGTGAGTGTGTGTGTTATTAGCCAGTAGATGTGTCAACTAGATGTAATCTCATTTAACACGTTACTAATGTGATGCTTTCCCTCCATCTGTTTTGACATTATGATGATGCAGAACTTTAGCAGAACCTCCTCCTAAACCCCCACACCGCTCTGAGCGCGAGGTGCTCGGCACGCCACATGACGTAATGTGGTCACATGACTTTCTGCATGCTGAGCCAACCTATCAGAACAATGCTAGTTTGTGTCATGTGCCTGATACATGCTCAGCAGACGGCCTCGTGTGTAACGCCTCTCACGTCTGTTGCCTTAACATAACATGACAGGAAACATGACAGTGTCTTGTTTCTAATAAAGTCTCGTTTATTTTAATGAACTAAATTGACCACCTGCAAGCCCGCCGACTTCAGACTCACCAGCCTGCAGCTTGGAGACCTCGTTGCTCAGTGTGTGAAGCGGGCGACGACAACCGAAGCCATGTGCACAATTACACACACAGCTGTTAGCATGTCCTCAGCTAAAGCTGCGTTTCCATGACATTTCATCGTAAATAAAAGCGATATTTGTAAGTTTTGACAAACAACATCTGTGATTTGCAGATGTTTCCACTGAACAGTGTTTAGCGCGTTAGCCTCAGTTTGTGTAAAATCTCGTCAACGGGACGAAACACAGCGTATGCAGGTAACAATTTGGCAGTTTTCTATTTGTTACGGCGTTTCGAAGCTTTTCTCCCTCATTTTCATTCCTAAAACTCTGAAACTTGCTGTTGTTTGTTCTGCGCCGTGTTTACAGGAAATGAACTGAAATTAACCCCACGACACTTCTGGGTTAGAAGTGTCTCCATTACGTTTCTGCGATACGTTTCTCTTTTGAAACATCTGACAAACCACGTCATGAGAGCGTCGAAACGTTTGAGTGATAATTCATTCTTTTTCAAAATATAGGTGTTTCCATTTGCATTTTTTATTACGATATTTAGTTTTTCTGTTAGGTGTCATGGAAACGCACCTTCAGACTTTGTGCAAGTTTTGTGAAAATAAACTGTGTAATTTAGACACTTTTCAGTGGAAACAAAAGTTAATTTCCATCAGAACTACACACAACATATTTATTACACTGCAACGAAAGAATTACAGACAGAGTAGCCGACTAATGTATGAATTTAAATATAAGCTGTGTTTTACTGGTGTGAGTGGCTCTCCTGGTCTCGTGCTGTCGCATGCGTGTGCAACGTAGGGGCCGGCCATGGCCACTCATATCACCCTCTGCTGCTGCTTGGGATACCAATGCAAACTGAGTTCCGCAACATTTTTTCTGGGGCAGGTAAAATAAAAAGCAATGTCCTTTTCTTTTCAGTTGTATCATAAAATGAGGAGTGTTGGAGGTGAAAATGAAATGCAAGTTGGATGATCTACTAATAATTGTATTAGTCAGATAATGCAGCTGTGACCTTGAAATGAAGACATTTTTGATGCATTTTCCTTCCTAAGTTTGACATTTTAAATGAATTTTGATGCATATTTGCTGTGGCATAAAATCTTAAGTGTTCTGTTCTTTATCATGTTCACTAAGTTACAAAATGAGCAATCTATAAGAAGAAAATGAAGAATTGGATTATTTATTTTATTTATGAGTCAATAAAGTCAAGCGGAGTGAAAAGAGTATGGATTCAGCAGAGTCCTTAGCAGCAGGCAGACGTTTGTCTCCAGCTGGACTCGGATCAGCCGCTGCAGCGCAGACAGAGAAGAGACACGAGTTAAACATTACATTTAGTCCGTGTCAGTGGGAGAAACACATGACAAGGTGGCGGGAGGAAGGCAAAGACGACGAGAGAGGAAGGCACGGTTGTCCATGTCGACTCTCTGGCGGCCAGGCGTGGCGGGAACAGCTCTGTGTGTTTCCCAGCATTTTGGCTCGTCTGTTCGGACCGTGGAATGAGGGGGGAGCGACTTGGACCATCTTCAGAGTGCGTTCACAACATGTTGGCTCGGGGGACGCGGTGTGGAGGCATGTTTACACACTTCCAGCCAAACTGACTTTCCATATTCAGACACTACAAACGCACTAAAGATGTAAAAACACGTCTTCGGCAGCTGACGACTTCATGTGAATTCTGCTGCAGAATCGCCTCCAGAAGAAGAAAGACAACCAAACGCTGCCGTACCGTGAAAACAATGGTACCATTGTGCCGCCAAGCCTCAGGAGAACACACCTGCAGCCTTTTATTGACCAGAATAAAAAATTGGGACCAGAAAACCAAGAAAAAGACAAGCTTGCAGCGTGATGCAAGTTAATTGCCAGTAAAAATGAGCATAAATGTGGACATGATTTCAACACGCTGAGGCAGATAAAGGCAGCAGCGGTGTTCTTACAGATCCTTTCTGTCGCTTGTCCACTTCTCACATGACGACCTTGTAGAAGCAGAACCTGTTAGTTTCAGAGACAGAAATAGAGGGACGAGTCATGCAGACTGACAGGAAGGCGGAAGCAGGAAGAGTTTTCAGTGAAAAGGGGAAAATGAAAAGGCAGAGTGAAAATTGGCAGGTCTTTCAGCCGCAGTGCCGTCAGTCTGCTGAGTCCACTGGCAGAAATACTGTGATGGATTTTCCCCGTATGACAGCAACGTCGGTGACAGCTCCAGATGGAAACTTTGCCTCTTGGATTTCTGAAACATTGATGTTAAATTCCAGTTTAGCTGAGGAACGTTATCCAGGATGGGAACTTCAGACTAACATGCAACAAGGTGGCGTATATTTGGAGAAATGGAGCTGAAGGAGCAACCGGATGGTTTCCCCATCAACATGACCCTGAGTGGGAGCTGCAGTGGAAAAGGTTTTAGCATTGCAGGATGCAGGGTGGGGCTCATGCCTCCCCCAGTACACACTGGACACCTGGAACCAGAACAGTGCTGGGTTCTGGTCTCCGAGGCTGAAACCGGGTTCAGGCTTGGAACTGGGTAGGTCTGTAGGGACATGTCTCTACCAGTGTCCAGCAGGTCCTGGGATGTCCCCACCATGTCCCACCACACTCTAACTGGCTGCCGTAAGACGTAGTTTCAGACAGAACAGCTACGGTGGTTCTTGTGTTATTTCAGACATAAAACTGGCAGCCAGACAGGAATAATTTTCTCATCTGACATTAACTCAGTAATAATGATGATTCCCCAATTTTTAAAATAATGTTGGAAAAATCATGACATTATAAAAGTCATTGATTAAAAAACTGGCTGCCAAATCACTGAATAACGGACATATATTATCTGTGTTCCTGTAGCCTCTGTGTGTTTCATGTTCCTTCTGAAGCACTTCTCCGTCTGCAGCTGTCGAATGTTCAGCAGGTCTCTGTGCTGCTCGACTGTATCTGGTCTAACCACAGTCCTTCTCCTCCCAGTAAGACCAGAACCACAATGGACAAAAGTTGTTGTTGTTGCACTGAGTCCATCCATGGGCCGAGTTCATGTCCCACAATCAGGACCAATCAAATTCCAGCTTACTGAAAGATGACAAAAAACTTTGTATCGCTTGTTGGCTTTTAAAATTCACCAAACAGAATCTGAAACCCCCTGTGTGGCGTGTCTGCACGCCGGTGGACTCCTCCTTACATCCGTTCCCGTGTGCGTACAGAGAGGATGACTAAACCCAGATGTGTTTGGCGCTGGGTTCTTTTCATCCCAGATGCATTTGGCGTTGGGTTTCTTTCCTCCCAGATGTGATTGGCGTTGGGTTTCTTTCCTCCCAGATGTGTTTGGCGTTGGGTTTCTTTCATCCCAGATGTGTTTGGCGTTGGGTTTCTTTCATCCCAGATGTGTTTGGCGTTGGGTTTCTTTCATCCCAGATGTGTTTGGCGTTGGGTTTCTTTCATCCCAGATGCTTTTGGCGTTGGGTTTCTTTCATCCCAGATGTGTTTGGCGTTGGGTTTCTTTCATCCCAGATGTGTTTGGCGTTGGGTTTCTTTCATCCCAGATGCGTTTGGCGTTGGGTTTCTTTCATCCCAGATGCATTTGGCGTTGGGTTTCTTTCATCCCAGATGCATTTGGCGTTGGGTTTCTTTCATCCCAGATGTGTTTGGCGTTGGGTTTCTTTCATCCCAGATGTGTTTGGCGTTGGGTTTCTTTCATCCCAGATGCATTTGGCGTTGGGTTTCTTTCATCCCAGATGTGTTTGGCGTTGGGTTTCTTTCATCCCAGATGTGTTTGGCGTTGGGTTTCTTTCATCCCAGATGTGTTTGGCGTTGGGTTTCTTTCATCCCAGATGTGTTTGGCGTTGGGTTTCTTTCATCCCAGATGCTTTTGGCGTTGGGTTTCTTTCATCCCAGATGTGTTTGGCGTTGGGTTCTTTTCATCCCAGATGTGTTTGGCGTTGGGTTTCTTTCATCCCAGATGTGTTTGGCGTTGGGTTTCTTTTCATCCCAGATGTTTTTGGCGTTGGGTTTCTTTCCTCCCAGATGTGATTGGCGTTGGGTTTCTTTCATCCCAGATGTGTTTGGTGTTGGGTTTCTTTCCTCCCAGATGTGTTTGGCGTTGGGTTTCTTTCATCCCAGATGTGTTTGGCGTTGGGTTTTGTTGGGGAAAATTGTTATGAGTTTGGTTTGTATTAAGTATTAGACATATATGCATTGATTTGCTGTGATCCTGCTGTGTTTTGTGTCTATGCACAAAGCTTTCTTTAAGTCATATGATCCTTGTCTGGAATGTGCAGACAAAGTCTGAGACAGGAAGAGTTTCCTGCAGGGCATCGGTTTTTGTCAACTGCTTGGTTGACCAGTTGTCTAAAGGTTAGAGGTTAAAGGTAATAAAGTAATATAGTGAGTGATTGATGCTTAGTGAGTTCAGTTTAGTCTTAAATAAGAGATAATGATTGTTTCATATGGTGTGCTCAGCAACTAGGAGGAGTTAAGCATGGTTTATAATTGGGTGTTACTTCAGCATCTGCAGAGAGAGTTCTCTCTCCAAGCTCCAGCGTGTGCTTGTATTAGTTTATAATAAAATGTTCATTGTAAGAAGACAGTTGACTCTTAGATGTATTACAACTTCTCAAGACCAGAGTATTTTCCACCACAGTTTTTGGGGGCTCGTCTCGGGATCCTGCGTCAGTCCGCCCAGGTTGGGGATAGACGGGTTGGCCACCTGAATCCACAGATTCATCCTAAGAACCTCAATTAGAGAATTTCAGAGGACAGGACGTCTTTCTCCCACCCGTGGTCGACTACGCCAGGACTCCTTCTGAACCAGTGTGAAAAGACAATGGTGAGAAGTGTTATTCTAAATTTACATTAATTTTCAGACTCAAACTGGAGTCAAACATTACTAGAAATTTATCACAAATTAATAATCAATATCTTAATTAATAATCACAATATTTTTCTGTTTGGTGGTCAATTGTCTTCATTATTCTCATTGTGACAGGGATTCTCCTCCTCACCTCCTCATCGAAAGAATAACTCAAGGGATAAGAGAATAACTTAAGACGAGATCAGGTTGACGTCATAAATAAAATCCTGTGAGTTTAAGTTAAGTTTAGGTTAAAGTTTAAGTTAAAAATCGTGAGTAACAAGACCAAGTCGTAAGTGCTGTGAGCTAGACGTAGCAAGACCAGACCAGTAAATCTTGTGAGTTACAAGACCGAGACCAGTAAATTAGTCAGTAAGTCCTGTGAGCTCGAGAAGCAAGACCAGGCCAACCTTGAGTTAGAAAATTGAGAGGAAAGCCATCTTGAGTGAGGAGGAACAGAGAAGAAACTGTGTGGGCTGGTTTCTGGAGACATTGAGAATTTTGCCTGATAATTCTACAAAGGTGTGGGATTGACCCTCTGTGTACATCCGCTGCAAACAGAACTAGTTCCTTTGCAGTAGGAGGTTGATGTACAGCACCATTAAAGAGTTGAAATCTCTGTCTTCATGTGAGGGGAAACTGGGGTGGTTGTGTAAAATTTCCTGTGTTAAACTTGATTGGACTGATTGTGTGGAGAATTAAAACCACGTCTTGTGAAGCCACACCGGACTCTCGCAGGAGAGCCTAGAAGCTTGTGTGGGGGTAGACAAACGTGGGGGCACGACCCATTCACATGCATTCATCCAACTGTTGAAGTGAATTGTTTGTGTAAAATCTAATTTACTGCAGTAAGAAAAAAAAAAAAAAAAAAAGAAAAAAAAACAACAACAAAAAATGTATGAGAGAGTTTCAGATATGAAGGAGGCCCAGAGAGGGAAGTGAGAAAAAAGTGTTCATTAAAGGCCTTCTGCTCACTGAAGGAGATGATGTCATAGCATGTTAGGCAGAAACAAACATATAAATCCTGTGTAAAATAGCTGCTTGTGCTTTTCTTCCTAAAGCTTTTATAAGAGCATAAAAGCCACTCCCTGTATGAATGTGGAAACCTTTTCCTAAGGAAAAGCAATTCTTTATTATCACCTGAGAACATTTTAAAGAGCAACAACATATTAAGAATGAAAAATCTGAAATGTGAGAGATTTGATTTATAGTATTAGGAACTTACTATGTTAAATTACTGTACATTGTGTAGGCAATAAGCTTAGGTTTCTGTCTGTTCCCTTTCAGACATTCATAAGGTGATTTTTATTCCTTTACTACTGCAATTATTAATTTATGCCTAGCATGTCTAAATAAATCTAGATAAACTGGAAATAAATAATGCAGCTGAAGGATGCTGAAAATAAGCATAATGTTAGGAAAAAAAGAAAATTCTTGACCTTAAAATAGGAATGGTGAACCAACGTAACTTTGCTAGAGTAAATTTCCCTTGCAATAAGTTCACTTTAGCTAAATGTGAGCTAACGGCGAGAAGAGAAGTTCTCAGAACAAGTGTATCTTCTTAGCAAGATCATGTTCAGCTTTCCCAGGAGAGAACTGAGTTATGAATCCACTGACAATATAGTCTCACACACACAATTACAATGTAATATTCAAGTTACATGATGTTCACAGCACAGAACATGGTCCACATAATATGTTTGCCACAGGATTCAGAAGAAAACTATTATAATTATGAGGCTATGATCTTTATTTTCCCCTTACTGGAGAAGAAAATACACCACATGACCAAATGGTTCAGTCTCAAAAGCTCGTCTGCTGTATGGTGTTGGACACATTGCAGCGTTCCCTTCTAAACCCTTGTCAGCATGCAGCTTGGTCCACAGGGACCTCAAATGTCTATCTTGCCTGAAGGGGATTCAGAGGAGGGGCTGGGGGAGAGTGAGTTCTTGATCCGGGTCACTGTAGAGTTCTGGGTGTCACGCGTGGTCAGTCAGGAGACTGGAGCAGAAACGGTCCCTACAACCTACAGCATCATTCCACCTCCCTTCTGTGACCGATCTAAGTCCTGGAGCAGAACCTGATATGCAGATGTGGCTGCATGGACCCGGCCGCTGCTGATGGGGCCCGGAGATCCCAGAACCAGAGGGTCTGGCAGAGCCCTGTTGGTTGTGACTGTGAACAGTGTGGATATGGCTCCTATGGTGGACATGTGAGCTGGATTTTCACCTTTGACCTCTGGAGGTGATGGATCCTCCTTGTCCTCAGACTGTGTTTCAGTTGTGGGATTTTCTGGAAGTAAAAGACTAACGGATGTGGCCGGCAGGCAGCACAAGTCCCACCCCGACTACAGAGTCAGATGATGTTTTCTGGAATAAGCTGCACCCTGATTCTGTCAGGAAGACTGTTGGGTTCACTCAGTTCTCTGTGGAAAACCTGGATCTCCTTCCTTGAACTTTTGCCTACTGTCTGATCCTTTACATGTTACTCTTTGTTAATTACACATATGGACCTGATTTATCTACCAGGAAGTTTTGATGAACATGTGTCGGGCACTTCCTGGCATGAATTCCTGATTGTATGCTGATTGGAGGAGAGCATGGTGGCTGTGGTGCGTCTGACTCCTGAGCAGATCGAGTGATACGAGCTGAATGATTATCCACAAGACCAGGCCAAGGAATGAGGCCCTACAACCAAACATTTACTCACTGTTTCTGCTTAGCTTTATACCACATTTATGAGCATGTATAAAATTTTGCACTCCTGCAGACTTCTGCAACTGAACAATGACACAGACATCTCTGCTCTGCTGCAGGGAAGCTGAACAGTTCATACAGACAAGTTAACTTCTGGCACGCTATGCTTTATAAAAAAAAAAAAAAAAAAAAAGTGATGAATACGAAGTTTTTAATGTTTGAGACAGAATAGATGTCAAAAGAGAAAAAATAAGCCGCTATATGACATTGAATAAGAAGGTAGTTTTGTAATTTCCCGACTTCAGCGAATGCAACACAAGTACAACAATCTCCGTGTTTTATTTGCTGACAGCTGGTGTTTTATCCCTAATCTGAACTCATTATTTTGAATTAAAGCAGACATGCTCAGCGGTTAAAATACACATCAGATGATTTTTGTTTAAAGAGTAGAAGCAACTCTTGCGATGGCTGCCAGTAAACAGACCAGTCTCTTAGTTAACACGCTTAATAAAAATAACAAACAAGTCATTTAAGCCCTGTATGTCCTCAAAATAACATGAATATGAGGCAGATTATTTGTAACAGTATTGATACTTCCAAAGTTAAGCTAACTATGCTAAACAGTTAGCCTTGGCCTTTTCTTTGCATTAAAATCATTAAGGAAGAAGTGCTGCTGTGAGTGTGTGCATGTACATGTGTGTGTCGTGTTGTTGTAGATGTAAACAGCTTTACCATCAGTATTAGAAGTTTGTTTCTAAATGCTGCTTTAGTTCAAATGTAGATAGAAAACAAACAGCTTTATTATGACCTGAAGGTCTCTGGCTGTTCAGTACCTGAAGTCCAGCTGTTAAAGATGGGTTTACATCTTGTTGCTTTATGCTTATGCTTATGTTTACAATATATTTGGAATAGAAAGCCAGTCTTATTATGATCTCAGTTTTGTGTGTGTTGCTCCTGAATGGGTCTGTTGGAGTCTGAGAGAGACAAACCAGAGTAAACCATGAGACTAAACTAGACTACATTACTGATTAAATCAACAGTTCTGAATGAGCTTTATTTAATATATGCAGAGATTCTTCAGTGTGGTTCTGCTTCTGTCATTTAGCAGACATGACATAAACAACACGAGCAGTAAATCAGAAAGGAAATTCCAGCATGGATAAGTGTTGGTCAGACTGCTGGGAGTCCAGTTTGACACATGTCCTGCTATGCAGTACTAGAGGATTTTTTCTGGTTGCTGATTAAGATGAGACTACCTGATAGGAACTTTGCAATAATTAATTAAATGAATTTGGTTACTTTGAATGATTACCTACCAGATAACTGAGTGGCCCTAACTGTTGCTTTGTATTGTTCATGTTTTACTCCATGACTGTTTAGCTGAAACTGACTATCCTCTGCACCCCCCAGGCCTGGCCCCTGACCGACCTCTAGTTGACCCTGACTTGATTTTCCTTTTGATGCTGTTTGCTCTGACTGTGACACGGTGGAGGCTGCAGCTCTCCCGTCTCAGTTCTCATTACTTGAGCTTACTCTTTAGCTGAAAACAAGTCCATGTTTTGGCGCTCTCTTATGAATGACTTTCTGGATGCCATTTTCCTGAATGTTTTCCTCCCCCAGGTTGCAGACGGGGAAATTTCCTTCTGGCTCTCTTTTCAGGTCTTCCTTGGACCAAAAGTACTTTTTCTGGTTCTGATGTACATGCGCATGCGTAACATGGAAACATGGGCCTTTTTGTGATTCTTTTTGCAGGACCCTCACCCAAGTGGGCATGGTTCCCTCCAAGACTGCCTGTTCAGACACAGCTCTGTGTGAAAGTAATGTTTTAACATATTGTCCTAACCTCATAAGAACCCTTTTCAGGCATTTGCACACAGGTGAAAGCTGCCCTTCATGAATCAGCATCTATGCAGCTCTATTCACTTCAGCCGGGAGATTTTGTCCTGATGAGAAGCTTTAAACATCAGCGCTGGAACCAACATCGATGGTTTAGGCCATTTCAGGTTTTCCTGACGACCCAGACAGCGGTAAAGGTCGCAGAGTGAGCTGCTTGGCACTACAGATTGCTTGAACCTCCTGAAGCTCTTCAGTCTGAAATTACAGAAGAATAACGCACCACCCAACAAAGGGCAGAATAATCCCTGTGGTTGCGTGGGTAAGTGAGATAGTCTACTCTCACGCCTGAAGACCAGCCTTCGCTCTCAAGCAACATTTGAGAAACATTTATTGTTAGACTCAGATTTTGAAGCTGAAGCAAATGGCTCCTCACTATTGTAATTTCTGAAAGATTCTTTAAAACCTGATAGGCATGAGGTTCCTGATGTTTTGAGAATGTTGTCTTCTGTATGTATTTTTGCATTCTGATAACAATTTCTCAATTTATTGTTGGTCCTGTAGGACCAAGAGGAGGGAGTGTGTTGGGGAAAATTGTTATGAGTTTGGTTTGTATTAAGTATTAGACATATATGCATTGATTTGCTGTGATCCTGCTGTGTTTTGTGTCTATGCACAAAGCTTTCTTTAAGTCATATGATCCTTGTCTGGAATGTGCAGACAAAGTCTGAGACAGGAAGAGTTTCCTGCAGGGCATCGGTTTTTGTCAACTGCTTGGTTGACCAGTTGTCTAAAGGTTAGAGGTTAAAGGTAATAAAGTAATATAGTGAGTGATTGATGCTTAGTGAGTTCAGTTTAGTCTTAAATAAGAGATAATGATTGTTTCATATGGTGTGCTCAGCAACTAGGAGGAGTTAAGCATGGTTTATAATTGGGTGTTACTTCAGCATCTGCAGAGAGAGTTCTCTCTCCAAGCTCCAGCGTGTGCTTGTATTAGTTTATAATAAAATGTTCATTGTAAGAAGACAGTTGACTCTTAGATGTATTACAACTTCTCAAGACCAGAGTATTTTCCACCACAGTTTCTTTCATCCCAGATGCATTTGGCGTTGGGTTTCTTTCATCCCAGATGCATTTGGTGTTGGGTTTCTTTCCTCCCAGATGTGTTTGGCGTTGGGTTTCTTTCATCCCAGATGCATTTGGTGTTGGGTTTCTTTCCTCCCAGATGTGTTTGGCGTTGGGTTTCTTTAATCCCAGATGTGTTTGGCGTTGGGTTTCTTTTCATCCTAGATGTGTTTGGCGTTGGGTTTCTTTCATCCCAGATGTGTTTGGCGTTGGGTTTCTTTAATCCCAGATGTGTTTGGCGTTGGGTTTCTTTTCAGCCTAGATGTGTTTGGCGTTGGGTTTCTTTCATCCCAGATGTGTTTGGCATTGGGTTTCTTTCATCCCAGATGCTTTTGGCGTTGGGTTTCTTTCAACCCAGATGTGTTTGGCGTTGGGTTTCTTTTCATCCCAGATGCATTTGGCGTTGGGTTTCTTTCATCCCAGATGTGTTTGGCGTTGGGTTTCTTTCATCCCAGATGCATTTGGCGTTGGGTTTCTTTCATCCCAGATGTGTTTGGCGTTGGGTTTCTTTTCATCCTAGATGTGTTTGGCGTTGGGTTTCTTTAATCCCAGATGTGTTTGGCGTTGGGTTTCTTTCATCCCAGATGCTTTTGGCGTTGGGTTTCTTTCATCCCAGATGTGTTTGGCGTTGGGTTTCTTTTCATCCCAGATGCATTTGGCGTTGGGTTTCTTTCATCCCAGATGTGTTTGGCGTTGGGTTTCTTTCATCCCAGATGCATTTGGCGTTGGGTTTCTTTCATCCCAGATGCATTTGGCGTTGGGTTTCTTTCATCCCAGATGTGTTTGGCGTTGGGTTTCTTTCATCCCAGATGTGTTTGGCGTTGGGTTTCTTTCATCCCAGATGTGTTTGGCGTTGGGTTTCTTTCATCCCAGATGTGTTTGGCGTTGGGTTTCTTTCATCCCAGATGCTTTTGGCGTTGGGTTTCTTTCATCCCAGATGCTTTTGGCGTTGGGTTTCTTTCATCCCAGATGTGTTTGGCGTTGGGTTTCTTTCATCCCAGATGCATTTGGCGTTGGGTTTCTTTCATCCCAGATGTGTTTGGCGTTGGGTTTCTTTCATCCCAGATGTGTTTGGCGTTGGGTTTCTTTCATCCCAGATGCTTTTGGCGTTGGGTTTCTTTCATCCCAGATGCATTTGGCGTTGGGTTTCTTTCATCCCAGATGTGTTTGGCATTGGGTTTCTTTCATCCCAGATGTGTTTGGCGTTGGGTTTCTTTAATCCCAGATGTGTTTGGCGTTGGGTTTCTTTTCAGCCTAGATGTGTTTGGCGTTGGGTTTCTTTAATCCCAGATGTGTTTGGCGTTGTGTTTCTTTCATCCCAGATGCTTTTGGCGTTGGGTTTCTTTCATCCCAGATGTGTTTGGCGTTGGGTTTCTTTCATCCCAGATGTGTTTGGCGTTGGGTTTCTTTCATCCCAGATGTGTTTGGCGTTGGGTTTCTTTCATCCCAGATGTGTTTGGCGTTGGGTTTCTTTCATCCCAGATGCTTTTGGCGTTGGGTTTCTTTCATCCCAGATGCTTTTGGCGTTGGGTTTCTTTCATCCCAGATGTGTTTGGCGTTGGGTTTCTTTCATCCCAGATGCATTTGGCGTTGGGTTTCTTTCATCCCAGATGTGTTTGGCGTTGGGTTTCTTTCATCCCAGATGTGTTTGGCGTTGGGTTTCTTTCATCCCAGATGCTTTTGGCGTTGGGTTTCTTTCATCCCAGATGCATTTGGCGTTGGGTTTCTTTCATCCCAGATGTGTTTGGCATTGGGTTTCTTTCATCCCAGATGTGTTTGGCGTTGGGTTTCTTTCATCCCAGATGCTTTTGGCGTTGGGTTTCTTTCATCCCAGATGTGTTTGGCGTTGGGTTTCTTTTCATCCCAGATGTGTTTGGTGTTGGGTTTCTTTCATCCCAGATGCATTTGGCGTTGGGTTTCTTTCATCCCAGATGTGTTTGGCGTTGGGTTTCTTTCATCCCAGATGCTTTTGGCGTTGGGTTTCTTTCATCCCAGATGTGTTTGGCGTTGGGTTTCTTTCATCCCAGATGCTTTTGGCGTTAGGTTTCTTTCATCCCAGATGTGTTTGGTGTCGGGTTTCTTTCATCCCAGATGTGTTTGGCGTTGGGTTTCTTTCATCCCAGATGTGTTTGGCGTTGGGTTTCTTTCATCCCAGATGCTTTTGGCCTTGGGTTTCTTTCATCCCAGATGCTTTTGGCGTTGGGTTTCTTTAATCCCAGATGTGTTTGGCGTTGGGTTTCTTTCATCCCAGATGCTTTTGGCGTTGGGTTTCTTTCATCCCAGATGCTTTTGGCGTTGGGTTTCTTTCATCCCAGATGTGTTTGGCGTTGGGTTTCTTTCATCCCAGATGTGTTTGGCGTTGGGTTTCTTTCATCCCAGATGTGTTTGGCGTTGGGTTTCTGTCATCCCAGATGCTTTTGACGTTGGGTTTCTTTCATCCCAGATGCTTTTGGCGTTGGGTTTCTTTAATCCCAGATGTGTTTGGCGTTGGGTTTCTTTCATCCCAGATGCTTTTGGCGTTGGGTTTCTTTCATCCCAGATGCTTTTGGCGTTGGGTTTCTTTCATCCCAGATGTGTTTGGCGTTGGGTTTCTTTCATCCCAGATGCTTTTGGCGTTAGGTTTCTTTCATCCCAGATGTGTTTGGTGTCGGGTTTCTTTCATCCCAGATGCTTTTGGCGTTGGGTTTCTTTCATCCCAGATGCTTTTGGCGTTGGGTTTCTTTAATCCCAGATGTGTTTGGCGTTGGGTTTCTTTCATCCCAGATGCTTTTGGCGTTGGGTTTCTTTCATCCCAGATGCTTTTGGCGTTGGGTTTCTTTCATCCCAGATGTGTTTGGCGTTGGGTTTCTTTCATCCCAGATGTGTTTGGCGTTGGGTTTCTTTCATCCCAGATGTGTTTGGCGTTGGGTTTCTGTCATCCCAGATGCTTTTGACGTTGGGTTTCTTTCATCCCAGATGTGTTTGGCGTTGGGTTTCTTTCATCCCAGATGCTTTTGGCGTTGGGTTTCTTTCATCCCAGATGCTTTTGGCGTTGGGTTTCTTTAATCCCAGATGTGTTTGGCGTTGGGTTTCTTTCATCCCAGATGCTTTTGGTGTTGGGTTTCTTTCATCCCAGATGCTTTTGGCGTTGGGTTTCTTTCATCCCAGATGTGTTTGGCGTTGGGTTTCTTTCATCCCAGATGTGTTTGGCGTTGGGTTTCTTTCATCCCAGATGTGTTTGGCGTTGGGTTTCTGTCATCCCAGATGCTTTTGACGTTGGGTTTCTTTCATCCCAGATGCTTTTGGCGTTGGGTTTCTTTCATCCCAGATGCGTTTGGTGTTGGGTTTCTTTCATCCCAGATGTGTTTGGCGTTGGGTTTCTTTCATCCCAGATGTGTTTGGCGTTGGGTTTCTTTCATCCCAGATGCTTTTGGCGTTGGGTTTCTTTAATCCCAGATGTGTTTGGCGTTGGGTTTCTTTCATCCCAGATGCTTTTGGCGTTGGGTTTCTTTCATCCCAGATGCTTTTGGCGTTGGGTTTCTTCAATCCCAGATGTGTTTGGCGTTGGGTTTCTTTCATTCCAGATGTGTTTGGCGTTGGGTTTCTTTCATCCCAGATGTGTTTGGCGTTGGGTTTCTTTCATCCCAGATGCATTTGGCGTTGGGTTTCTTTCATCCCAGATGTGTTTGGCGTTGGGTTTCTTTCATCCCAGATGTGTTTGGCGTTGGGTTTCTTTCATCCCAGATGCATTTGGCGTTGGGTTTCTTTCATCCCAGATGCATTTGGCGTTGGGTTTCTTTCATCCCAGATGTGTTTGGCGTTGGGTTTCTTTCATCCCAGATGTGTTTGGCGTTGGGTTTCTTTCATCCCAGATGTGTTTGGCGTTGGGTTTCTGTCATCCCAGATGCTTTTGACGTTGGGTTTCTTTCATCCCAGATGCTTTTGGCGTTGGGTTTCTTTCATCCCAGATGCGTTTGGTGTTGGGTTTCTTTCATCCCAGATGTGTTTGGCGTTGGGTTTCTTTCATCCCAGATGCTTTTGGCGTTGGGTTTCTTTAATCCCAGATGTGTTTGGCGTTGGGTTTCTTTCATCCCAGATGCTTTTGGCGTTGGGTTTCTTTCATCCCAGATGCTTTTGGCATTTGGTTTCTTTCATCCCAGATGCTTTTGGCGTTGGGTTTCTTTCATCCCAGATGCTTTTGGCGTTGGGTTTGTTCAATCCCAGATGTGTTTGGCGTTGGGTTTCTTTCATCCCAGATGTGTTTGGCGTTGGGTTTCTTTCATCCCAGATGCTTTTGGCGTTGGGTTTCTTTCATCCCAGATGTGTTTGGCGTTGGGTTTCTTTCATCCCAGATGTGTTTGGCGTTGGGTTTCTTTCATCCCAGATGTGTTTGGCGTTGGGTTTCTTTCATCCCAGATGTGTTTGGCGTTGGGTTTCTTTCATCCCAGATGCTTTTGGCGTTGGGTTTCTTTCATCCCAGATGTTTTTGGCGTTGGGTTCTTTTCACCCCAGATGTGTTTGGCGTTGGGTTTCTTTAATCCCAGATGTGTTTGGCGTTGGGTTTCTTTTCATCCCAGATGTTTTTGGCGTTGGGTTTCTTTCCTCCCAGATGTGATTGGCGTTGGGTTTCTTTCATCCCAGATGTGTTTGGTGTTGGGTTTCTTTCCTCCCAGATGTGTTTGGCGTTGGGTTTCTTTCATCCCAGATGTGTTTGGTGTTGGGTTTCTTTAATCCCAGATGTGTTTGGCGTTGGGTTTCTTTCATCCCAGATGTGTTTGGCGTTGGGTTTCTTTTCATCCTAGATGTGTTTGGCGTTGGGTTTCTTTCATCCCAGATGCGTTTGGCATTGGGTTTCTTTCATCCCAGATGCTTTTGACGTTGGGTTTCTTTCATCCCAGATGTGTTTGGCGTTGGGTTTCTTTTCATCCCAGATGTGTTTGGCATTGGGTTTCTTTCATCCCAGATGCTTTTGACGTTGGGTTTCTTTCATCCCAGATGTGTTTGGCGTTGGGTTTCTTTCATCCCAGATGCTTTTGGCGTTGGGTTTCTTTAATCCCAGATGTGTTTGGCGTTGGGTTTCTTTCATCCCAGATGCTTTTGGCGTTGGGTTTCTTTAATCCCAGATGTGTTTGGCGTTGGGTTTCTTTCATCCCAGATGTGTTTGGCGTTGGGTTTCTTTCATCCCAGATGTGTTTGGCGTTGGGTTTCTTTCATCCCAGATGTGTTTGGCGTTGGGTTTCTTTCATCCCAGATGTGTTTGGCGTTGGGTTTCTTTTCATCCTAGATGTGTTTGGCGTTGGGTTTCTTTCATCCCAGATGCGTTTGGCATTGGGTTTCTTTCATCCCAGATGCTTTTGACGTTGGGTTTCTTTCATCCCAGATGTGTTTGGCGTTGGGTTTCTTTTCATCCCAGATGTGTTTGGCATTGGGTTTCTTTCATCCCAGATGCTTTTGACGTTGGGTTTCTTTCATCCCAGATGTGTTTGGCGTTGGGTTTCTTTCATCCCAGATGCTTTTGGCGTTGGGTTTCTTTAATCCCAGATGTGTTTGGCGTTGGGTTTCTTTCATCCCAGATGCTTTTGGCGTTGGGTTTCTTTCATCCCAGATGCTTTTGGCGTTTGGTTTCTTTCATCCCAGATGCTTTTGGCGTTGGGTTTCTTTAATCCCAGATGCTTTTGGCGTTGGGTTTCTTCAATCCCAGATGTGTTTGGCGTTGGGTTTCTTTCATCCCAGATGTGTTTGGCGTTGGGTTTCTTTCATCCCAGATGTGTTTGGCGTTGGGTTTCTTTCATCCCAGATGTGTTTGGCGTTGGGTTTCTTTCATCCCAGATGCTTTTGGCGTTGGGTTTCTTTAATCCCAGATGTGTTTGGCGTTGGGTTTCTTTCATCCCAGATGTGTTTGGCGTTGGGTTTCTTTCATCCCAGATGTGTTTGGCGTTGGGTTTCTTTCATCCCAGATGTGTTTCACAACGGGTTCCTTTCATCCCAGATGCGTTTCACAACGGGTTCCTTTCATCCCAGGTGCGTTTGGCGTTGTGTTTCTTTGATCCAGCCTTCATTGTTCGGTTTTCTTTGACTGCATTTTAATAAGTTTGTGCACCATGAAAGAATTAGATGTCTTTTCCACAGTGGAGCTGTAGCTCTTTCACCGTGGTCACAGAAGCAGAACAAAATCATAAAAAAACCTTTTGTAAAGGAAGCTCCCTATCTACATAACAACCGCACCATCCCCCCAACCTGGCTCCATCAGTACCAGCATGAGCAGCCGTGGCTGTGTCTCACTGTGTGTAGCTGTTTAGGAGATTTGCAGTGTGATGTTATTCACCGGCAAAAAACTTTCCAGACACTATAAAAAGGATGATGGCTTATTGCTAAGTGGCAGAGATGACGCTTGCACACATTCATGCAGGTTGCTAGGTGACAGTAATAGCATGTGATGAAAGAGATGTGGAGGAGTGGCTGTCACCTGCACGGCTGTCATCTGAGCAGGAGATGCGTTGACGTGCGGCTGTTGAAAGCAGGATGTGTTGTAAGTATGTCAGGATGCAGACTGGAGGGGTTACAGTCTGTCTGTAGCACAAAGCGGCTGCTGGCAGAAAAACGAGCCAGGCAGACACGTTGGCCCTCCAAACCGCCGATGTGCAAGTGAACCAAAACACTGCAAAAACAAAAAAAAGTGCTGCCTTCAGGACAGAAAGCATCAAATAAGTGTTGAAAATATGAAAGATTGAGAAATGAAAGCCTGCATCATGTTTCCATCCTTGTCCTCTGCTGAGATGACTTGAATGGGTTTCATGATGAGATCACAGACGTTTCAACGCATTATGAATAAAAAAAACTCCTGTTGCTATTGTTACACAATATATGATCTCTGTCTGTTCACTTTATCCCAAAACACCTCCATTGATTCTTCACTCAGACATTAACAAATAAAAAACACAAATACAAGTTTCAGCTAAATTCCATTGTTTTTAGTCTTTTGTTCTTTTCTGTAAAACATGGAGTCGGTGCAGATTTGACAAACGACTCGGCGGATTGTTGGTTTCCTCGAGCTAAAAGCAGAGCCAGAACTAACAAGCTGAAAACTCGATAGCTGTATGTGAAAATGTGAAAGAACAGATGAAAATACATGAACGAATGGGAGGAGAATCCCGCTCTAATCTGATAAAAACAAATGTTTTGAAAGTTTGAACGTTTGTGTTTGAAAATTACAAACCTGAAATAAAGTTTTGAAACGTTGAAAAGTATCATGAATCTCTGGAAGATTGTCCTTAAATTCTTATTTGTCAGAAGTGCAACATGCAAATGAGTTACAACCTCAGAGATGACTCATTGTTGTGTCGCCACATTAGTCTGCACAAACATCTGACGCCTTCTGATACGAGATCAGAAAACTGCTGCCTGCATGTTCAGTTTTGAAATGTTAAAATCTTTCTGCATTGTGTTGTCTGACAGCTCTGGCTGCAACGCTTGTTCTTTTTCATACCTCCGGTTCACCCTCTCATTTTCAGTTACGTCCACACCACTGTGAGGTTGTGATCATGTGATCTTTGCCAGCGCTCTCTCACTGCTTTGCTTTAAAAAAACAACTATTCAATTCATGAATTTTTTTTGTTAAAGTTTATTAAAGGTAGTGAAAGTTAAGTAATTAAAATTATTTTTATGTTTTTGTTTCAAAATAGACGTGAAAATATTTGGCTTTATATTTGTGTTTTGGTCAATAGAACATTCAGTCACAAAGAATAATTTTTTTTCCCCGTGATTTTCAGATAAATGACGAATGTTTGTGAAGTTTATGTGCTTTTTATAGATTCCTGAATGTTTAATAAAGCCCCAGAAACATGAGGTGCTGTGTAGTCTTTAATATTCGACAGGTTGGGTTTTAATCCGCAGCAAACAGCTGATTGTAGTAGAATAACTACAGATTAGAGATATGTGTAACTGGTTTTATTTCCACTTCCTTTTGGAAAGTCAGCCTCATTTTACAGCCTTTTCACACACAAGTGTGACAAAACAAGTTTGGCCAGCGCAAACTTCAGTTTAAGCTCTCACTGGCTTCTCTGCTCTCTGAGATCACTGAGCAATGGAGGAAGAATTCCCACTGATGAATCTTTCTCATGCATCTCAAGGTCACACCTGCAAAATGCATTTAATAAAAGACTTATTCATAGCTGGTCCTTTCACAACATGGCAGTGCCATTGATCAGATCAGTATGGAGAAATTGCATTCATTGGTGTGAAATAATGAGAATAGCATTTGATGTAGAAAAAATAGAATCATATCTGGTGGTTAGAGTCTGAGGCTGCATCGAGGCTAATCGAGACACAAGGAAGCCCCTGTAAACAATGGTGGTGGACTTAGAAGAAGCAAATATTGGATAAACTCCATCTTGGACATCTGGAGAGGGCCAAGTTAGGAAGGAGGTGGGAAGTGTGACCCACAGTCCAGAGGCAGGGTGACAGAGAAGTGATGTTTTAAAAGGAAGAAAAACAGACTGATTATTGAGGGAGATGAGATTAGAGACTACTAGACCAAAACAGTGGTATCATAATAAATTTAAAGATGGTATAACAGCATAAAAAACAATTAATATGAAAGATTCTGCCATGATTCTAAGGCCAACAGGAATTTTTAATGTGTTTTTAACCATTTCAATTCTATTGGCCTTATGGTAAAATAAATTACATCCACACCCTGAGAAAAAGCAGAGAAAAACCAGTGACAAAATCTAGCTAATAGGATCAATGAGATACCATTATTGAACTTTGGCCAAAGCTTTTTTAATCCATCCATTCACAAATTGCACTTTGTGTCATTGGCCTTTATTGTGGCTGCAGAAGCTTTGTCAGGGTTGTGATTGGTCATCAGATGTCGGTCTACCTCTTTTACACAACTGCCACACATCCAGTGGGAACACCTAGGTTGCCTAGTTGAGACTATAAGCAATGTCCTAGCACCCTGTAAGCCTGCTTAGATGTTTAAGCCCCAGGTCAAACTTCCCACTCGCCTATCGTTCCCATCTCCTCTGGGCAGGGCAGAACATGGCAGTTCATCAAAAGCTTGGGTCCACTACCAGAGTACTGGGAGCTTGACGCTCCCCTTAGTATCTTTGCTGTTTCTAGGAGTGCTCTTCTGGATGGAGATGTCTGATGTTTCTCCATGCTCCTTTTACCCTGATATTTACAGCATTGGGGATGGATACATCGATCACTACGGTCTTCCTCTGCTGCTTATCTATTATCCTTATGCTCGGTTGGTTGGCCACCACCATTTTATCTGTGTGGATATGGAAGTCCCCCAGGATCTTAGCCCTTTTTATTCTACACCACTTTGGGAGGTGTCTCTCATTGGGACTTAGGATTCTCCAGTCCATATACTGCACAGATGTTTCTGTACACTATGCATGGTTATGGCGTTCCATGTATTCTTTGCCTGCCAGTATCTTGCACCCTGCTGTGAGGTGCTGGATTGTTTCAGGGACTCCTTTTTGCAGTCTGCACCTGGAGTCCTGCCTGGTGTGGTAGATCTGAGACTCTAAGGCCCTGGTAATCAGGGCTTACTCCTGTGCTGCCAGTCCAGCCCAGTCAGTCCCTGGGACTTGTTCATATTGGCCACTTCAGCAATCTGTCTCCTCCAGGTTCCATTGACTGAGACATTCACTAAGTGCAACATTCGTCAGGGTCTTTGTCCTGATGTTTTCATGAAGCTTGAATGTTTCAACTTAAATAGAAGCCCTGATGTTCAATCGTCCTCGACCTCCTTCCTTGCACTTAGTGTATAGTCACTGGACACTGGACTTGGGTTGGAACCCTCCATGCATGATGAACAGCTTTTGTGTTTTAACATATGTGGTCTGAACTTCCTCCTTTGGCCGGCTTATTATCCCAGCAGGGTATCTGATCACTGGCAGGGCGTAGCTATTAATGGCCCAGATCTTGTTCTTGCAATTGAGCTGACTTCTCAGTGCTTGCTTTACTTGCCCTCTGTATGGACAACCTTCTCTGTCTTTGTTACATTCTGCCTCATTTCCCCAGTCCGAATGACATTCCGATGTCCCTGCTGTAGATCCTGATGGTGTGGATCAGTGAGTCAAGGTCTCGCTCTCTCCTAGTGTACAGCTCGATGTCATCCATGTAGAGGAGGTGACTGTTGGTGGCCCCATTCCTGTGGTGGTATCCATAGCCAGTCATGATTAATTGGTTGAGGGGGTTCTGGCCTATACAGAGCAGCAGCAGTGACAGAACATCTTCCTGGTATATGGCACATTTGATGGAGACTTGTGCAATTGGCTTGAATTTGGCTTCCAGGGTCGTCTGCCACAACCTCACTTAGTTTGCAACGAAGGCTCTTAGACTGATGTTGATCTTGCACAACTTCAGACTTTCCAGGATCCATATGTGTAGCATTGAGTTGAAGGTTTTATGGTAATCAATCCAGGCAGTACACAGGTTTGTCTGTCTAGTTTTGCAGTCACAGGTGATAGTTCTATAAACCAGCAGTTGATGTTTAGCTCCTCTGGTTCCTTTACCAATGCCTTTCACTGTCTCAGCTACGTATTGATCCACGTGTCCACTTAGTTTAGTGATGCCTGTGATGCCTGTCAGGAGCTACCATGTTGTGGACAGGCAGTGTTGGTCAATAGTTGGATGGGACTATTCACTTGTGGGGATCTTTTAATATCAGCACTGTCAGTCCCTTGGTTAGCTTTTCAGGGTGAGTCTCGTCCCGAGTTGATTCATTTGCGCTGATAGGTGCTGATGGAGTGAAGTTAGCTTCTTTAGCCAGTAGGCATGGATCATGTCTGAGCCAGGTGCAGATCAGTTCTTCATCCCCGATATTCTATACTGGATGGTTACTTGATTCTTGTTCAGGGACGGAGTCTACTTATAGTTCCCTTAGCCAATTTGTTTCACTGCTATGTGATGCCTCTTTCTCCCACGTCTTTTCAGTATTGTTCTTTCTCAAGTGTTGGTGGGTTAGCTTGTGTGGTATTACCCTGCCAATGGCAGTACATCTTAGGTGGGTTATTTAAACCTGGCCTCTATTTCTTTTGTGTATCTCCTAAGTTGTGTAGCCAAGCTTGGAGTCGGTTTTTGGCATTTTCCAGGGGCCAAGGTATGGGGATCTAGCTGTGCCTCTTGCGTATCTCTTTAATGGTTGTACCCTTCTGGAGTTCTGAGAGATGGCTAACTTACCTTTGAGTTGCTTTGATTTTGAGCTAGGATATGACACCCCATCCCAGCAGAGCTGAGGAAACAACCAGGGCCAGAGCTAAGCGAAAGCCTGAGCTAGAGGAAAATCAGAGGTGTTACAAGCCATTGATTCCTTCTGTCATCATGGGGATTGTGAACTGTTGCCCAACAAGATGTCTGCACTGACCAACCAGCAAATCTAGAAGGAGAGCAGCTTGTTCATCTTGGCTGAACAACCTACTACCAGATGCTAATGTGGACCTGCTGGAATTCACTGCTGTGAGAGCCAATAGACTCCAATAGAGAGTGAGAAAAGCAAAGGTGGGGTACCCATCATGTATGTCAATAACTGCTGGATATATTTATGAAAAGACAGTCTCATGCTGCCAGGACTCAGAACTGCTGGCCATTAGTCAGCAACGAGATTATCTGCTGAGAGAGTTTAGTCACACGATCGTCATCTGTGTTTACATCCCTCCTTGAGCAGATGTGTCCAACACGTGATAAAATCTATACTGTCACAGCAGCGCTGCAGGAACAGCACCCTGAGGCTCTTGCGATCATTTCTGGGGACTGTAACCATGCAACTTTGGACTCTACTTTGGCTGTTTTCAATCAAGTTGTAGACTGTCAGACAAGAAAGAATAGAACAATTGATCTGCTGTATGATAATGTACGAGATTTATATAGAATGACTCCCCTCCCCCACTCAGAAAGTCTGATCACAACCTGGTCCATCTACAGCCACTGCATACCCCCCTTGTCCAAATGCAACCAGAGACAACCCAATCAGACAGGAGATGGTCCTCTGAGAAGAAAAGTATCTTGAGGGACTGGTTTTACAGCACAGTCTGGAATGTTCCGATGAACCCGCATGGTGAGGACATAGAGGGGATGACCCACTGTCTGACGGATTACCTGAACTTCTGTGCAGATGGAATCTTACCTGCCAAGACTGTTTGCAAGACTGTTTGTTGCTACCCTAATAAGCCATGGGAAACACGGGAAGTTAAGACTGTCCTAAACAAGAAGAATGCTAACTTTAGGAAGCCATGTAAGCAGCACAGCAGGAGGTGAAACACTGAGGGAGGGAAGTCAAGAACAGCTATAGGAGAATGGTGGAGCAGAAGCTGAACGGAAATAACATAAGGGAGGTCTGGGAAGGTGTGAGGACCATCACAAGTCTCAACACAAAGATCATAGGCATATGGCGGACATGGGGGAGAATGGAGAGGCCTAACAAAATGATTAATTTCTTCAACAGGTTCAATCAGACCTTGCCCCCACCCCTATCTTCACCACAGCCATCTCGCCCTCTTCCTTCCACGCACTTTCAATACAGACGTTTAATAAAAATCTAAGTCTCGAATTGTTCCATTACAGGTTATTTATCCGTTTCTTTTAATTTTCCTGTTTGTTCTTGTGTACATGCAGTAATAGGCACTACGGTTACTTGTGAAATTAACTGATGCTGAATGACTTCACACACATACATACATGTACACGTAGGCACGCAAAACCCTTTTGCAGACACTCTCTAGCATAACCACTGCACCTTTGTTAAGAAACATACATGAACAGGATTGAATATTCTGCAGAGCTCCAGCAGCGTTTCCATCTTCAGTTTATCAAGATCAGCTGCTGAAACATTTCTGCTCAGAGAGTTTTAGGATGTTTCTGTTGGAAGCTGCAATATTTACATTAACTGCACTAAGCAGGACCTTTATTCTGAAATGTCATACACTGGAAAAGAAGTGCTTGTGAATGTTCGAGACTGACACAAGTGTTGTAGCCTGAAGCGGCCATATTGGGAATCATATCATGAAAATAATTGGTGAATCCCTTCAATTCTTGCACAGCTTTAGAGAGAGCCAATCGTAACAGAGACTCTCCATCTCGGACTGTCTTTAGAGGATGTCGGCTCACTGAATGTTCTGCGCAGTACAGCAGCTGGTATGTAAGACACAACACATGTTATGAGCTAACTTCATTAACTTCAACAGTACCTGCTGCAGAATCACAACCTTATTTCTGCATCACTTCCTGAAACTATGGAGACAGTTCATGTGGTAATCGCGCGTAAAACAAATAAATGCTATTAAAGGGGGTTTGAGTTAATGCATTAATAACTTGTGAACCTTAGATCTTCTTCCTGTTATCTCATCATCATCTTTATTGGGTACATTTTCAAACTGGTCCTTGAATCTCCTGATCGGTCAATAGAGGTGTCAATGATCGAAAGACAGTAACAGATTACCAATGTCCTCCAAAAAATACTTCAACAACCATCAATTTAAGGGAGGTTGGTTCTGTCCCTCTAGGAAACACTGTTGTGGAGGAGAAGCAGCTGTGTATTACCCCAATGCACCCACCATGTCATCAATGCTGAATTTAAAGTGAAGTCATACCTGGATGGAGTATTGATTTCTTCATGACAATATTCATGACATTGTGCTTGACCAGTGAATTATTAAAATCATGATAAATTACAGTTAATTGAAAGATAGTCGATGGTCATTGAAATCTGAGCAAATAGCTGTTGGATTTCCTGTTTTGACAGTGACATTAGAGAGGTGGTGAGGATCCATTTCTTTTCTAATCACAAAGATTATCGCTTTGGCCAATTTTGAATAATCGTTACAGAGGATTTGACTCTTTGCTCTGGCTGATGACTTCATTGACTTCAATGCTGTGCTCCTCCTCTGTCACTGTGCATTCAGTGATGTTTGCAGCAATGATGATAACTCAAGGACTCTCTCAAAAAACACTTGAACCATGATACTCCTGCAGCTACATATGGAATTCCTTTCTTCATATACACTCAGTTCACTTCCAAACGTAGAGAAAAGTAAATTATTGTATGCATTCATCCAACATTAGACCCAAAACACATTTTACAGCACTGATTCAAGCAAAATAAAAGGAAACGGAAGAACCCAAAATCAAACCAGTACAGCCAGATAACGCTGTTGTCTAAAATCAGCCAACCTAACCCTGTTCACAGTGAGTTTATGCAGCTGCAGAGGGACGAGTGAATCAAGAGATTTAATGTAAAGTGATAGTTACCGGCGTTTGGAAACTTCTTTAATCTTCTGTACACCAACACGAATACTATGCATTACATTAATGTGAATTAGGGTGACTTTGATTTACTGTGATAATAGAGTATTTACAGTGGGATGACAGTTGGATAAATGTAAAGGTGCTTTGAGATAAAGTTGGCAGTGAACTAATAAACCTGCATTGAATTGAACCACTGAATGAATCGAGCTCCTTTTAAATAAAATACTAAAATATGCAGATAGTCCTTTTACTGTCCATTGGAATATGTTTAACATGATAACACATTGTTTCAACACAGCAGACGGGAAAAAAAACAAACATAAGGAACATCTCTTTCATCTGCCATCATTTTCACGCAGAGCTTTTTGGAGCCAGGACAGACATCACTTCTGAAACTTGCAAATATGTTTAATCATATTTGAAAAAGATCCCAAGAAGATATTCAACCTTGAAACGATCCTAAATTCTGCAAGTGTTAGGCTTTGTTTGGACCCATACAGGTACTTTAAGAACCAAACTGGAATTGCAACATCAGATTCATCCTGTTATTTTACATCTGAATAAGCCCCAGTCTTCTTTCCATTGACATCCCAGCTGCTGACAGCAGAATGAGCCGAGTGACTCGGTTCAGTTGGGCGGGGAGTGAATCTCCCTTTGTTTTGGTTTGCTTTCATTCTGCACTTTATTCAAGCAGGCTGAACAGCCTGGACAAAGTCACAGAGTAACAACTGTTCCCTAAGGGAGATCCAACTGGAAACCAGCACTGACCAAGAATAACAAGGCAGGAAGAAGAAGAAAACCCATATCCTGGATTAGACATGACAGGAAATGCAACCTGTCTAAACAGCTGCCAGAGCTGGAGCTCATGTATGACCACGTCTAGGCCATATTAACACCCAAACTACATTACATTTTCTATTTGCTGCTTTAATTCCCATTTCTAACATCTTTCTGGCATTTTATTCTGAAGCAAGTTGAGCTCACAGGTGCACAAGTCTACAGTAAAACTAAAGCGCTTGTCATTTACAACCTCATCATTCAGGAAAAATGTGTTTCCAAACCTTCTGCCTCCTGTGAAATGCTTCTGTTCTTTAACTAAATTAAATATTAATAAACACTTGAGATAAATTACTGTGTGAACAACTGCTGGGTAATCAGGCGTGCTTTCCTGCTGATCCTTCAGTTTGTCACAGGGGTGTTTTTCTGCATGTGTGGGATATCTCTGGATGCACCTTGAGCTGAGGGGCAGGAAAAGATCATCCCACATTAAAATCCTGCACGTTGCACAGGAATGTCAGTAAAATGACATTAAGGGACAAGTTTATACACAAAAACATGCACAGCGAATATACATGTATATATCTATATATATATATATATATATATATATATATATATATATATATATATATATATATATATATATATATATATATACATGTATATATAAAACCCACACATGCACCATTCACACATGCTAACACCACACAAACACACACACGCACACACACACTCACACAGCAGAGTTGCAAAGGAAGCATACAGATATGTGTCCGCGGGCTGTTTTTCTGTTCTTCAGCATGATCTTTAAATCACAGCAGGTGTCTCCTTTTCTTTTTTTAAGGATGCTCATGGTCATGTTGGACCAAACAAACCAGAAGACACAGACAAAGCCGAATCACTAAATTTGGAGAATTAAAGAGACATTGTTTTGTCTGTATTGTAAAATGACTAAATCCAGAATGTTGACGCACCAAATGGGTGCAGGAAAAGGAAGTAAAGACACACAGGACATCCAGCCTGGCGGGATTTGTCAGGATTAACTGCCCAATGTGAAGATTATAATAGGTAGTAGCTGTAACTATCATTTTAGATTTTCTATGTAATATCTTAGTGCTAAAGGCTTTTGAGACACAATCCCTTTTCCTAAGTGTTGCATGTATTGCACCTTTCGTATGATCCTTCTTGTCATCATGTCCTGAAGAGAAAAAATTCTCTTAATCTGCTTCTTGACAAATATCAGAGTCTGAATATCATTAATAGCAAGTAGATGTTGGAACCTGTCAGGATGTGATTTTCTTCAGGTGTGCCCTGACGGCCCCTCCCTGAGTCGTCACCTTATCATGGTGGAGGGGTTTGTGCGTCCCAAAGATCCTAGCAGCTATGTTGTCGGGGGTTTATGCCCCTGGTAGGGTCACCCATGGCAAACAGGTGTCTAGGGGCGGGACCAGACCAAGCATGGCTCATCGACCTCTATGATGACTGCAACCATGGGTGGAAATGTTCCTCCAGAGGGGGGTCACCGGGGCCCCCCTCTGGAGCCAGGCCTGGGTGCGAGAGTGACTGTCCGGTGGCCCGGCCTTTACCCATGGGGCCCAAAATTCCACAGTTTCACAAGTATTACAATAACCAATAATGGTAAATATTTTATGTATTGTTTGTTGTTGCAACATAAATGTATTTCCATATTTGAGCTTGTTACCTACTGCACTGTCTTCTATATGGTTCTTGGTGCTTTGGCATCCAGACATTTTTAGCAGATATTACAGTAATGTTTCAACTTAGCCTCTGAACAGAATAGGAAGACACAGACCTTCACTAATAAATCAAATCTTTCACTTGGTTTTACACTTTGGAGCCACTAAAATTTGGCTCCACTTATAGAACTAATCTTTTGTATAATCCTTTTAAAATTCTGTATATTTTAATGCCTTTTTGATAAAAAATAAACTTATTTGAATGATTTCCCCATTAAATAAATACCTTGAAATAATCTAAATAACGACGATGTGACTGCAACAGAACAAGACTAAAGTTTATTACAAGTTTCAACTGCAACTGATCTAACAGCAGCAACAGTGTGTGTAGAAACACAACACAAACTACATATATTTAATGTAAATATTTCCCTAAAAATGTACATCCATACATAAAACACACTGCTCAATAAAATAAAGGGAGCACTTAAACAACACGATGTAACTCCAAGTCAACCAGACTTCTGTGAAATGGAACTGTCCACTTAGGAAGCAACACTGATTGACAATCAGTTCCACCTGCTGTTGTGCAAATGGAATAGACAACAGGTGGAAATTATAGGCAACTGGCAAGACACACCCAATAAAGGAGTGGTTCTGCAGGTGGAGACCACAGACCACTTCTCAGTTCCGATGCTTTCTGGCTGATGTTTTGGTCTGAATGCTGGCGGTGCTTTCACTCTAGTGGTAGCATGAGACGGAGTCTACAACCCACACAAGTGGTTCAGGTAGTGCAGCTCATCCAGGATGGTACATCAATGCCAGCTGTGGCAAGAAGGTTTGCTGTGTCTGTCAGCGTCGTGTCCAGAGCATGGAGGCGCTACCAGGAGACAGGCCAGTACATCAGGAGACGTGGAGGAGGCCGTGGGAGTATAAAGGTCTCCACTAAGCACAAATGTGCTTTTAGAAAGAAGGCTTTCAAATAAATAAATTCTTTCCCAGAAAACAATAAATAAAAAAAGAACAACATCCAAAAGTAGAAAATCCTTTTAAATGTTTCTTTCCTATACAGATGGCAGTAAAACTAGTGCAGGAATATCTGGCACGAACCCTCACCACCAGTTATCTCCACCACATCGATCTAACTTTACACCACATCTACCGGCTTTCCCTCCTCCTTCCTCTGTTTTAAGATTCCTGTCCGATACTCAGCTGGACAGTTTGATGAACAGCAGTGTTGTTTGTACATATATTGTTATATATGTCCATGAACAGAAGTGTTCATGGACATGCAAACGTTCTAAATCAGTGTCGCCTACATTTGAAAATGATCCTTAAGTTTACAAAAAAAAAAAAAATCTACCAGTTTTCAGTCAAAATCAGGGACTGACTGTCTGACGTCAGTTTTCTGATTTTTCTGTCAAAGTGTTTGAGTTTCATTTTGTTAGAATTTCTATGTTTTATTTTTCATGTAGTTATTTATTAAGTAGTTTATTTTATTTTCACTGATTTTGTTCTTTTGTCAATGTTTTTCTGCACCTTCCCATGTCTTTATTCCTGCACAAATCCTCCTCCTAACTCAGAAAGTTCATGAAAAAACAATTGGATAACAGATTATTATTATTATTATTATTATTATTATTATTATTATTATAATTATTATATCATACTGTTGTTTTCTTTAAAACACATGAAATGACCACTAAAGACACTAAATTTGGACAGTTTTACAGATAATGTGAGAACAAGTAGCTGGAGCATATTATCCTTTCCATTTCTCTGTAACTCCTTTTTGTCTGGAAATTAATCATTAGTGGATTAAAACGTTCTCACTCAATACACAATTTGTAACATTTTACAATTCTCATTTTAAAATACATTTTGTTAAATAGAAATTCAAAATGAATTGACTTTGATTTTTCTTCTTCTGCTCTGATTTTTTCCAGGTTTTAAGTTTAGCATAAGACTTGAAAAAGTGGTATCAATAAGATTTTCAGAAGGAATATAATGCTATTTGCAGTGTTTCCCATTATTCTAGTGACACATTAACAACAGAACAGCCAGTGGGTTTAGGACAAAGGGATGACGGTATGCAGGTCCAATAGATGCTGCTTCACACTTCATTATTCACAGCAGCCGCAGGTCTGAATCTTGAAGTGGCCTCTGAGTTTCTAAGATTTCTGCATCACAAACAAAATCAAAACATTTCTTACAAACCAGTTGTGTACAAGGGCATGCTTGTTTTTTGCAATGAGGGGATTTATTGATGTTCTGCGGTCCCAAAGGAGTCGATTTGCAGACACTGTATCCTAATCTTAACCAAGGATACTGGGAGGAAAGGGATCAAGCCAGCACTGTCCTCCACATGATATGATCATATGGGTTCTTGGATGATACCCTAAAAAATGACCCATGGCAGCATCCTGAGATGGTCCTGGTGGAAGCCACAAGGCAAGGCAGCTTAATTTATTCAGCACATTTAACATATCAGACTAGCTTTAGAGTTTTACATAAACCATCAAGTCAAGGTGCTAAAGAAAGATAAAGATGTACGTTAAAAATGGAAGAATTAAAATAAACTAAAAAGAATAAAAGTAACAATAAGCTTAAATAGAAAAATAGACAAGAAAAAACACACAGTAGGTGACATCTGATACAGATGTCTGTATCATAAATTCAATGGCTCAACAGCATTTCAAGTTCTGCTCAATGACTCATTCATTTGAGTCAAGTGTGTTGGAGCAGGGAAAATTTAAGTGCCAGCACAATTTCAGTGTTAATAATTTTAAGTTAAAATACGTTTGTAGAATCATTGTCCAATTATCATCAACGGGAACCGTTGTGCAAGTTCCCACCCCCTGGCTGGTCAGGATCGCCACGGTAACCAGAATATTATACTATCCTGATATAGTATAGATGTTTGCTAGCTTCTGTCAAACTTTACACAGACAAGGATCTATCTGATCCAGTGGATGGCCAGCCTAGATGTGCTAGTCATTAGCCATTCCCATGGTAACCCACATTGGGACAACAGACGATCCAAAAAAATGGCCGTGCTGGGCACCAAAATGACTTTCTGAGTGAAATTAGAAGTCACGTTCTCATGTGCCAGCACCAGTGACTCAGTTGTCAGAGCAGGCCTATCACTAACCAGATCCGTTCCTGCTTGTTACCCCCAGCAACAAAGATGTAGCCGTTGCCGGCTACCCAATTTAGTCCTTTCTTCTGGCACAAAGCCAAGCAGACTGGTTGCCAAAGACAAAAGTTGCAGAGTTTGGAGTGCTAAAGGTCAAAAACTGGTTTTAATACCCTAGGCTTGCTAATAGTCTTATTCTTTCTTTCCTCACACGTCGTCTTTTAACAAAACTTTTCCAAACTCGGTACTTCCTGCTGTCAGAAAGATATTGCCGCCTGCTGATCTATTCAGTCGCTTTGTGAGTTTATTGTTTTAAAACGTGCAACAAATGTCTTAAAAAGAGTAAAGTCAGAGTGGAATCGTGCTGTTGCACATCAGTGCAATGCTGACGTGTCAGCCAATGACAGGGATTGAGATAAAGTTTAGCATGAAAGGTAATTCATGGAAAATATGAATTGTTTGTCTTTTCTCAATAGATTGACAGAAATGTTCCTGTTTATCATAACTGAAACACAACGGGGTCATTTCTACAGGATGAAGATTTTTCTTTTCATCGTCCTGTTAAAATAAATCCTTTTGCTCATGGAGATGTTTTTACAAAAGGTAACTGCATTGGGTTGTCCATTCTTCTGTATTTACAGTCTTCTACACCTTTTTCAGTGTAACTTCAAAGAACATAAAAGGTTTTTCTTCTTGTCTTTAAGTTATTCTCGCAGGTCTGTTGAAACAGCTCTTTCACATTTACTGATGTATTATTATGGATGGCCCTTGCATAATGCATTGTAATCAATACTTGTTTTGTGCTTGTTTTTCAGTGAATACATGTGCATCTCTGAGACCGCTGAAAAGGTTCCCGTCCAAAGAAATCAATATGAAACTATGTTTGGTCTTACTCGTGTCTGAGCCCTGACAGCAGAAGAAGCGCTTTCTTTGTCTCTGAGGAAGGTGAACGTTGTGCATGATCTGCTGACGAAGCTCCATCTTAAAGAAGAGAAGCACAAAAGCAAAACAGTGGACTGAAAGCTTGGGGAAAACTTTATACAAGTCAGTGTCTCCCTTTGTCAAAACACCAAGAGTGAGATGTTGGGTGAAATCGGAGAAAAGCTCCTGGAAACATGGAACTGACTGTGGAAAAGTACTTTTTGAAGTAAATGTCATCTTTGAGAAGAGAAATGTGGTGGTGACATTTCCGGCCACTAGAGGGGCATGTTTGGGTTTTATTACCTCCCGTCTTTCCAATACCTGGTCCTGTATGCTGATATTAACAAACAGCTGTGATGTGATATCAGACAACGGTTCCTACGTTTGATTTTAGAACGATTTACAATATAATGCAAATAATGTGTCGACAACTGGAGCCTGTCCCAGCGGCTACCAGGCGAGATGCTGGGTACACTGGTGCAGGTTTTCAGTCCCTTACAGGAAATAAACAGCAAAACCATTTGGAAAGTGTCCCTCTTTAACATTTCCCGGCTAAATCAATAAGCTATGTTCTTGGATGACATTTGGTAGGTCTGAGGAGTCACCACGAACTGCAAAGCCTCACGCTCTTCTGTCTGCTGGCTGCATGGCGGCGACACGCCCCAGCTGAGCTTACAGATGCCATTTACACAGGATGGGGAGCAGACTTTCCATCTTTGCTGATCTCTACCATCACAGCATGCTGTGGAAAATGAGAAGCTGTGATATAAAACTTTGGCTCTGGCTAGCTTCCCTGCACACATCAAGAGCTAATGAAGATCAAATGTTTTCTTTTGCTTTATGCATTATTGATTTGATGAAAATCACAACAAGACTCAGGGACATCCTAACCATGAAGTCAACAAACAAAATCTCCTGGCTTCAGTTTAGTCCTCTGCGACGCCATACTTCCTGCTTCCTTATGCAGCACCTTGCTTGTTGTCTCTGCTTCCATTTCATGTGAAAATGGCTCTTCAGGAAGGACATGGAAAAACTAATGAGACCATCAATTGCTTTTTTTCCCCTTCACTAGCCGCAATGCAGAGAAACTGTGTGATTATCTGGGGTGGAGGGCTGGATTGAGGAGTTGGGAAGGCAGAGGATGATGGGTGAGAAGGGGTTGGCATGTCCAGCAGGGATGCAGACGATGCTAATAATGATGCTGTAATTATATTTGGCATGAGAAGGTGGCTGAGCGGCGACCGTTAATGTAGCGTTTGGGGAACCTCATCAGGCCTCTGCATGGCCTGACAGTTTCATTAAAGCCCAGCGCTCCCCTTCTGCCAGCACAGGTCCAATGTATTTACAAAATAAATCTTCACCCCCCCTACACACACACACACACACACACACACCCTCTCATCCTCCTGGCTGACTCTTGGTCAGTTTGTCCATATGCATAAGCTGGAAACCGGTTGTGGCTAATCGATGCAGAAAGCAACACACCTCTGTGTCTGTCTTCTGCTTTCTCCCTCATTAAGGTCTCTTTTAATTTGGGCTCTTTATCCATCAGTGTAGCGGTTAGGTGGCCATGGATTGCTTCGTCATGTATTTCCAGCTGCAGGCTGAACAGACGGGATGCTCAGGCTGCAGGAAGTGCTTTGCAGCACCTCACGTTCCAGAGAAACAACTACAGATGTTTGGAAGTGTCTCCTCGTACTGCTGGTGACATCAGGGAGAGAGACAGGGAAAGTTTTGCAGGGAATGTAAGCCAGGTTATGTAGTATTCATCACACATTGTCCTCTAGTGGAGCTGAAGAAGAACCATCACATCCAGAGAAAGTCAAGAGGTGGGGGAGGCAATCAGCACCAGCCCTGCCTTTCCCCGTCTCTCTGTGGACACTCTCACATCCAATTCACTATGAACATCTGAATCGATGGCCAAAGAACCCCCGCTGCCGCGCACTCCCCTCCTCACCTACCACTCTCCTCCTAGCTTGTCCTCTTCTGAAGGATGTGAGAAGTGAGAGGCTCCAGTCAAGTTAACACTGTAATGTTAAATCTGTGGCCAAAAAAGCCTTTCAGGAGTTCAGAGACAGCAGCCGTCACATGGTCTCATGACTGTTCCTCTCTCTATGTATTGGTAAATTGCTGTGTGTCTGCATGGTGATGCGACTGAAGGATGCAACAATAATGTCCCGACTGAAGAGGAGCTGCAGGAGTGTGTAGGTGTGAGCTGCATGCTTGCAGACACTGCACTGCAGATTTCTTATTGAGGCTGAAATATATTGCTCTTAAATTTTCTTCTGTTTCAAAACTATAAAGATGAACATAAATTTGTCTCCTTCACATTTAACCACATGCTGGCATTTTGTTCCTCAGGTCATAGTGCACTAGAGAGCCTAATCTGTGACCGAACCATAGCCATCATGGACAGATGCAACAGATGGAAGTCATTTAGTGATGTGATGCTTTAATCTGGACTTTGCTTGGTATCGGCACTGATCTTAAGCTTAAACTGATAAACGTTCTGTTCATCTGCTCTGGACCAATGTGAAGCTTTCGTTATGTCAGAAAACTTGGAATTATATCCAGATTATTAAATGTACTACTGAAATAATAAATAACTGAGTTTTTAATGTGTATCCCAATCCTTCTGAATCCACACAGAACACTTTAAAACTATTACTGCTGTTTATGTTATTTCTAAATGTAAAAAAAAATCCACAATTGCTGTATGTAGCATTTTGATGAAAGTTCATTTTATTGTAATTGTCTGTCAACAAGGTCTGAAATGACAGAAACACTAAACTCCAGACCCTGCATCTGCACGGTTTGCAGCCTGCCAGTGATTGGCTGATGGCCAGTGGAAAGCGTTGGGTCTGCCCTCCCAACATAAAGCACAGTTATAAAAACATTCTGTCAAAAGTCTCACATTTTCACATTTTTGCGTTTAAAATATTGATATAACCTGTAGTAAGTGTAAAACTTTATTTAGTAAAAGTACAAAGCGCTGTGCCTCGGCAACAGCCGAAGCCGCATGCCGCTTAGCCCGTCGGTACCCATCAGCTGCCTCCAGAGTCCCACAGGCCAAGAAGGCCTGATAGGACTCCTTCTTCAGCTTGACGGCATCCCTCACTGCTGGTGTCCACCAACGAGTCCTGGGATTACCGCCACGACAGGCACCAACGACCTTACAGCCACAGCTCCGGCCGGCCGCCTCAGCAATAGAGGCACGGAACACAGCCCATTCAGACTCAATGTCCCCCGCCTCACTCGGGACATGGTTGAAGCTCTGCTGAAGGTGGGAGTTGAAGGTCGCTCTGACGGGGAACTCAGCCAGACGTTCCCAGCAGACCCTCACAACACGTTTGGGCCTGCCAGATCTGACCGGCTTCCTCCCCCACCATCTGAGCCAACTCACCACCAGGTGGTGATCAGTTGAAGCTCCGCCCCCCTCTTCACCCGAGTGTCCAAGGCATGTGGCCGCAGGTCCGACGATACGACTACAAAGTCGATCATTGAACTGCGGCCCAGGGAGTCCTGATGCCAGGTGTACATATGGACACTCTTATGCTGGAACATGGTGTTCGTTATAGACAATCCATGACGAGCACAGAAGTCCAATAACAAAACACCATTTGGGTTCAGAGGGGGGGGACCATGCCTCCCAATCACTCCCCTCCAGGTCTCACTGTCATTGCCCACGTGAGCATTGAAGTCCCCCAGCAGAACAATGGAGTCCCCAGAAGGAGCACCCTCCAGCACTCCCTCCAAGGACTCCAGAAAGGGTGGGTACTCTGAACTGCTGTTCGGTGCATAAGCACAGACAACAGTCAGGACCCGTCCCCCCACCCGGAGGCGGAGGGAAACTACCCTTTCATCCACCGGGGTAAACCCCAACGTGCAGGCACCAAGCTGGGGGCTGATGAGAATGCCCACACCTGCTCAGCGCCTCTCACCATGAGCAACTCCAGAGTGGAAGAAGGTCCAGCCCCTCTCGAGGGTTCTGGTTCCAGAGCCCAGGCCATGCGTCGAGGTGAGTCCAACTATATCTAGTCGGAACCGCTCAACCTCACGCACAAGCTCAGGCTCCTTCCCCACCAGAGAGGTGACGTTCCACGTCCCTAGAGCCAGCTTCTGCAGCCGGGGATCGGACCGCCAGGGTCCCCGCCCCTTGCTGCCGCCCAGCTCACATTGCACCCGACCCCTACGGCTCCTCCCGCAGATGGTGAGCCCACGGGAGGTGGGGCCCATGTAACCCTTTCGGGCTGAGCCCGACCGGGCCCCATGGGCGAAGGCCCGGCCACCAGACGCTCGCTCTCGTACCCCGCCTCCAGGCCTGGCTCCAGAGGGGGGTCCCGGTAACCCGCGTCCGGGCAAGGGAACATTCATGCCCAGGTTGGTCGTCATCATAGGGGTCTATGAGCCGTGCTTGGTCTGGTCCCTCCCCTAGACACCTGTTTGCCATGGGTGACCCTACCAGGGGCATAAAGCCCCCGACAACATAGCTGCTAGGATCTTCGGGACGCACAAACCCCTCCACCACGATAAGGTGACGGCTCAGGGAGAGGGCCGTTGCCGAGGCAAAAACTCGGGCATGGGAGGAGTTCGGCGAGGCCATGGAGAAAGACTTCCGGACGGCTTCGAGGAGATTCTGGTCCACCATCCGGCGGCTCAGGAGGGGGAAGCAGTGCTCCATCAACACTGTGTACAGTGGAGATGGGGAGCTGCTGACCTCAACTCGGGACGTTGTGGGTCGGTGGAGGGAATACTTCGAAGACCTCCTCAATCCTACCAACATGTCTTCCGATGAGGAAGCAGAGCTGGTGGACTCAGGGGTGGACTCTCCTATCTCTGGGGCTGAAGTCGCTGAGGTGGTCAAAAAGCTCCTTGGCGGCAAGGCCCCGGGGGTGGATGAGATCCGCCCGGAGTTCCTTAAGGCTCTGGATGCTGTGGGGCTGTCCTGGCTGACACGCCTCTGCAGCATCGCGTGGACATCGGGGGCAGTGCCGCTGGATTGGCAGACTGGGGTGGTGGTCCCCCTTTTTAAGAAGGGGGACCGGAGGGTGTGTTCCAATTACAGGGGAATCACACTCCTCAGCCTCCCTGGTAAGGTCTATTCAGGGGTCCTGGAGAGGAGGGTCCGCCGGATAGTCGAATCCCGGATTGAGGAAGAGCAGTGTGGTTTTCATCCTGGTCGCGGAACAGTGGACCAGCTCTATACCCTCTCTGGGGTGCTGGAGGGGGCATGGGAGTTTGCCCAACCAGTCTACATGTGCTTTGTGGACCTGGAGAAGGCATTCGACCGTGTCCCCCGGGGGCTCCTGTGGGGGGTACTCCGGGAGTATGGGGTACCGGACCCCCTTGTACGAGCTGTCCGGTCCCTGTACGACAGGTGTCAGAGCTTGGTCCGCATTGCCGGTAGTAAGTTGGATTCGTTTCCGGTGAGGGTTGGACTCCGCCAAGGCTGCCCTTTATCACCGATTCTGTTCATAACTTATATGGACGGAATTTCTAGGCGCAGCCGAGGGGTTGAGGGGATCCGACTTGGTGGCCTCAGGATTGGGTCCCTGCTTTTTGCGGATGACATGGTCCTGTTGGCTTCGTCTGGTCGTGATCTCCAGCTCTCGCTTGAGCGATTCGCGGCCGAGTGTGAAGCGGCTGGGATGGGAATCAGCACCTCAAAATCTGAGACCATGGTCCTCAGCCGGAATAGGGTGGATTGCCCTCTCCGGGTCGGGAGTCAGGTCCTGTCTCAAGTGGAGGAGTTTAAATATCTCGGGGTCTTGTTCACGAGTGAGGGAAGGATGGAGCGTGAGATCGACAGACGGATCGGTGCGGCGTCTGCAGTAATGCGGGCTCTGCGCCGGTCTGTCGTGGTGAAGAAGGAGCTGAGCCAGAAGGCGAAGCTCTCGATTTACCAGTCGATCTACGTTCCTACCCTCACCTATGGTCATGAGCTGTGGGTCGTGACCGAAAGAAGGAGATCTCGTATACAGGCGGCTGAAATGAGTTTCCTCCGCAGGGTGACCAGGCTCTCCCTTAGAGATAGGGTGAGGAGCTCAGTCACCCGGGAGGGGCTCAGAGTAGAGCCGCTGCTCCTTCGCATTGAGAGGAACCAGTTGAGGTGGCTCGGGCATCTGGTCAGGATGACCGATGACTCGGTTGTTTCGGAGTCCGACTGAGACCACTAAGGACTTAAGGATGAGCCAAACGAAGCTCAGCTTGACCCAAAACAAAGCTGTTATCTTAATCAGGCTCCCATCACTGGCCTTGCAGGCTGGTTATCATGTCTCCTGGAATGTACCGCCGTCTGACGCTCAGTTCAACTCTAGTTTCCTGTTCATTAACTCACCTGGTTTGATTTTATGATTCTTTTCACCTGTTCCTAGCTACTCCCTCCATGTATTTATAGCCCTTGGTTTATGTTCTCCATTCCTGGGTCATTGTGCTTTTGTTAGCTTCATGTTTTTTGCTTCATGTCATACTTTGCCTTCAGTTTAGTTTTTTGGAATTAAAACATCTTCCTTCTGGATTCCTGCCTCCCGTCCACCCCTCCACCACACATCATGACAGATTCAGCCAAAAACACACAGAAGATACAAAGAGAGAACGAGGCAAAACAAAAGTCATGGTGAGATGGTCTTCTGCTGGACAGAGAGAGCTAACAGGTCAGGCAGGATGCAGGATGGATGCAGCCATCGAGGGGTGGGGTGTTGGTGACGTTCAGTGGTGTGTCTTTAATGCCCTGAGACTAATATGGATAAACTATTCAACAGACGGCATTTTTCCAAATGATAGCGAGCAAAATGACACATGATAACGGAGTTCCAACTCCATCAGAACTCTGCTTTAAGATCCAACGTTGTTGAACCTGGACTGGACAGACTGTAGCACCAACCTCCCCCAGCCTGATCATAGACTGATCTGACAGGAGACACTAAGCATGGTGCAGTTTATGTGGAAATTTTCTTACATTCACTATTAAACGTAGTTCTGAGTTCTACCAGCAGATGGGAAATTAAAAGACCAAAGGTTTAAAGCTGGGGTAGGTGATGTTGGGGAGCTAGCAAGACCATGTCTTGGCCCCTCCCCCTGTCATGGCTCCTCCCCCTACATTGGCTCCTCTCCAGTCTGGCTCCTTCCCCTGTCTTGGTTCCTCCCCCTGTCTTGGCTCCTCCCCCTACATTGGCTCCTCTCCAGTCTGGCTCCTCCCCCTGTCTTGGCCCCTCCCCCTGTCATGGCTCCTCCCCCTACATTGGCTCCTCTCCAGTCTGGCTCCTTCCCCTGTCTTGGTTCCTCCCCCTGTCTTGGCTCCTCCCCCTACATTGGCTCCTCTCCAATCTGGCTCTTTCCCCTATCTTGGTTCCTCCCCCTGTCTTGGCTCCTCCCCCTCTGGTTCTGCTCTTTGATCCAAGGCTTTTTAATTCGCAGCTTTTTCCACCAACGATTTTCTCTTTCTCGGCTGTTTAGTGGGAGGAGGCAAATAAACCGAGCCGGGTCGGGAAATCCTTCCTGCATTTTCTTAGCTGACTGTACAGAGGAAGAGGAAGAGGCTTCTGGAGCCTCTTCTTCAGACTCCATGTAGACACATAGTGCACCAAAATAAAGTCAAATGGGACCAAATGTGGGGCTGGATGGTTCAGTGTGTTTTATGTGCGGATCAAAGTGATCTTGTTTTGAACTTGTAGCTGCAAAGTATAAAACAATATTAATGATTGAATCAAAAGGAAATCTATCCATTTTTTATGACTCTATACACATTCCTAAAGTAATTGTAAGTGAAAACACATTTTGACACGTAAAAAAAACTATTTTCCTCAGAATGCTGTAAGAAGGGTAAAAAACTGCTGAAGCTTAAAAAGAAGTAAAGGTCAGTTTGCTACTCTGAGATGTTGACCAGTAGAAGGAATATGACATCAGGTCAAAAGCCTGGTGTATTAAAACATGTTGACATGTAAACAACTGCTTTCATGTAGCAAAATGTTAAAAAAAAAAAATTAAAAAAATCAGTTGGAGTTATTTTTATGGATCTATCTGCATTGTTTTCAGATTACATTCAAATAAAAACATTTTTCTGCAGGCAAAGAACAGACAAAAACTTCATGTCAGTAGTAGTGCTGTAGTAGTTGTCATAGTAGCAATAGGAAACATATAAAACTAAAAGGAAGCTCTGAAACTCATCAATATTTGTTGTCTTATTGTGGATGCATGTTCATCTGCAGGACAATGTTTTATCTTCCTGAACGAGACCAGTCATTCACCAAATTATTTTTTCAAGTGCAGCTGATGGTCCAGTGGCTTTCATCCAGTACTACAGTTCATGTTTTACTCTGCATGGACCATGGTTTTGTTGTGATCAACATTTTTTCCTTTCTTTCTCAGCTTGTCTATTTTACCCCGCCTTGTCCTGCACTAATAATATAGATATTCACAATAGTGAAATTTAACAATAAAGAAAAATACTTAAATTAACAAGAGGGACCTGATATCCTAAAGCTCATTTGTTCAGCACCACACAGAAGCCAGACCACTGTTCTACCTTCTATGATGTGGAAGGTTAAAAAATAAATAAATTAAAAAATAAAATAAAGCAGTGCAAGCTGTGTGAGACCACTCTCAGACCACATTCTGGCGTCATGCTCATCAGCACTACAAACAATGATGCTATAAAGTCTTTTCTCATTCACAAAGATGGCTTCATCCACTAACCGCGTGGTCTATCAATTCCACCCACAAAGCCAGGAACCCTCGGTCCATCAATGGCCTTTGTGGGCCAGTAAAGTGTGGCCATCCAGCAGAAATTAAAGAAACTCAGACCAAATATGAGGCTGTGCCAGTGTTGTTGTCTGCTTGATGACCCTGCTGCTGATGGAGCGTTGTGACAGGGTCAAGTCCTCACTGCATTGTTGCATTTTACCTGTGGCTAACTAACTTAGTGATGACTTTTATTCACTGTTAAACTGCATGGTGACGCTGGGTTGGAGAAGTAAGCATTTAATTAATCCAGTGTCCTGCCTCTGCTGTCTGCCTCTGCTTAGAGAAATCCTCCACCTCGTAGAAGTCCTCTTCTGATTGCTGATCTCACCATAGAAACGTTCTTATGAGACCCTTAAGGAATACCTTTACTAGGATTCACTTTTCAGTTTAAAGGGAAATTTTAGAAGAAGCATGATTCAAAGAATTCTTTTTTTCTAATTTGGCCCCTTGCAGCAGCTCTTGGTGCTGATTTTGACTCACCTTTAATGAAACAGGTATTTAGTTTAGTGTTGTATTTAACCAAAAGTAATAAACAAGGAAGATCTACTTGTATAACTCTTTTCATGTACAAGACATCTCAAAGTGCAAAACAGCAGGGATAAAAGAAACATTAAATTAAAACTAAGCTAAAAGAAAAAAAAAAAAAATGAAAGAGAAACAAGCTGAACTGGATAGAAACAGACACCAGAATAAACAATATTATTTTTGCATCTGCCCATTTGTTTCCTCTAAATCTATAATAAGTCTTATTATACTGATGTTATTTTCTGCATATCTACTTTTTAAAGACCCAGACAAATATAACTTACTTGCCTCCATCCATCCATCTTCTGCCGCTTATCCGGGGTCGGGTCGCGGGGGCAGCAGCCTAAGCAGGGAAGCCCAGACTTTCCTCTCCCCAGCCACATTTTCCAACTCTGCGGGGGGATCCCGAGGCGTTCCCAGGCCAGCCGAGAGATATAATCCCTCCAGCGTGTCCTGGGTCTTCCCCGGGGTCTCCTCCCCGAGGGACGTGCCTGGAACACCTCACCAGGGAGGTCCAGGAGGCATCCTGACCAGATGCCCGAGCCACCTCAACTGGTTCCTCTCGATGCAGAGGAGCAGCAGCTCTACTCTGATCTCCTCCCGGATGACCGAGCTCCTCACCCTATCTCTAAGGGAGAGCCTGGCCACCCTGCGGAGGAAACTCATTTCAGCCGCCTGTATACGAGATCTCCTTCTTTCAGTCACGACCCACAGCTCATGACCATAGGTGAGGGTAGGAACGTAGATCGACTGGTAAATCGAGAGCTTCGCCTTCTGGCTCAGCTCCTTCTTCACCACGACAGACCGGCGCAGAGTCCGCATTACTGCAGACTCACCAGTCTCACCACTGATCCGTCCATCTCGCGCTCCATCCTTCCCTCACTCGTGAACAAGACCCCGAGATATTTAAACTCCTCCACTTGAGGCAGGACCTGACTCCCGACCCGGAGAGGGCAATCCACCCTATTCTGGTGGAGGACCATGGTCTCAGATTTGGAGGTGCTGATTCTCATCCCAGCCGCTTCACACTCGACCGCAAATCATTCAAGTGAGAGCTGGAGATCACGACCAGATGAAGCCAACAGGACCACATCATCTGCAAAAAGCAGGGACCCAATCCTGAGGCCACCAAGCCGGATCCCCTCAACACCTCGGCTGCACCTAGAAATTTTGTCCATATAAGATATGAAAAAAATTATGATTATAATTTATTGTATAATTATAATTATAATGATTATTTGCCTCTTACACACAAAATAAAATAATTCCACTCATCTCATGTGTCTTTCAGAGGACCACGAGTTTTACTGCCTTTCGGTAAGCTGCAGTGCAGCAGACCATTTTAACACACATAACAGAAAAATATGTTTGGTTGATGGAAAAATCCTTTTTATGCAAAGCTAATTACAACTAAAGGCCAGTATAATGATTCAGAGACGTTGGTGAGATGTGCTACAGAGGTTTCATTTTTCTGGATGTTGAAAATCTTTGATTTTACGGTGAACTGAAAACACATTTAAAGTCATGTCTTTCAGGGAGTTTTGTACAACTTTGAGGAAGGCAGTTATACTGAGACCGATTAGCAGCAGCAACTTCTACTATTCATCCCATCTGCTGCTTTTCATACTGTCTGCAGGCAGATGCTGCTCTTCAGCCATGCTGAGATGAGGATTTTTCAGGGATTATAACCAACCTGTCACATAAAAATCATCCAGGACCAACTTCCTCTTCTTTCACCAAGCTGCAATAAACCCGCTGCACTCTTCTACAAGTCTTTCCTCGGTGTTAAAAAGAGCATGCATGTTACTGCACTCTACTGAGGATTTACCGTTTTCTATCGCTGATGAAAGCAGGTCATACAACATTTAGGAAAGCTAAGATTTTATGATAATTCTCGAAGAAGTTGGTCATTCTTCAATGTTCGATTAAAAACCTTATCACCATGACAACGACAACACTGTATCAGCCTTTCTCCTCAGTCATCATTTTGTTCTGCTTCCTGTCAAATATACCTTGTACTTTGTAAACTGTTTCTATGTTTGTACAAATGATTACAGGACCTACCTACACATCAGCAACACATCTTTAATTGCTGGAAGTTATTAACGATTGCTCAGGATTGCTAGCTAGCTAGCTAGTAGAGCAGAGGTGTTGATGTCCTACGATCTAGTCCACATCAACCTTCTAGATTCTCCAGATTATTTATTTTCACTGGGTTGATTGTTTTGCTGGGATTATTGGATGTGCATGCAAACTTGCTTTCCAGAAATGAAATGATATAAAATAGGAGGAAATAATGGAGGACTGTCAGATGGAGTGTATGTTTGTATGGTATTACTACATGATGAATTGCTGTACTACTCTTTAGTATACTTCAGAGGAAATGTGAACGTATACTCTACAACACTACATCTATCAACCAGCAGCACCAGATGCAAGTCATCAGACACTTTTTCAACCCAGTGGACATCCCTTTACAGACTTATTTTACAGACTTATCGCTGCATGTTGACCACTGTCTTTCTACTGCAGGACTGAAGCACAAAATGCACCACTACTAATAGAGTGTAATAATGGAGGGAGGCCACATCAGGAAGATGGCCCTGAGGGACAACACACTTAGTGAATGTCTCAGGAAATGGAACCTGGAGGAGAATAAATTAGAGGAACCACTATGGGAGGAAAAGCCCCTGCATGGGACGTACTGGCAGATCACCGAAGTGACCGATATAAACAAGTTCTATCAATGGCCGGAGAGGGCTGGACTGAAGGACAGCACAGAAGCACTAATCATGGCAGCACAGGGGCAGGCTTTCCATAGCAGGCCCATCGAGGCTCAGATCTACCACACCAGGCAGGACTCCAGGTGCAGACTGTGCAAAGGAAGTTAGTGATGCTGAAATTTAAATAGTATTTATGACAAATTCATCTGGAAATAGATATAACTCAGATATATAAAACAGATATAACTCATGTTAAATCCAAAACAGCAACTTTGTATTAAGGTCAAGAGTTTATCTCTGAAACTGCACAGACCACGTTATAATATTAATCAATAGCCCCGTACATGGCTTGTTACACTGAGGTCTGGTGAAACACATACACAACAAGAACAAATGCAAAACTATTGACAAAGAAATCCCTAAGGATCATCAGCCACAAACTTTAATGTGAGTTTACTAACCCTCTATTTGTTTTGTTTTTTTTACACGTACACACACACACACACACACACACACACACACACACACACACACACACACACACACACACATATATATATATATACATATATATATATATATGAGTCCAGATCAGTCCAGGGGAGTGGTCTGCAGAAGAAACCAGGCAACAGCTGGGAGGTAAACAGGATGGCAAAATACTCATCCAGGCAAAGACAAGGCTCAGAGATCCAAAGACAGGCAGGGTCGGTAACCAGAAGATCCGAAAGGTAGCGGTATCCGTCGAGGGCAAGGCAAGGTGGGTAATCCAGGGGCATGAAGCAGAGGGTCGGCAACTGAGGAACAATCCGTAGAACGCTGGAAAAAAACTAGACATAGGTCTGATTATTATCTGGCAGAAAAGGAGGGATTGGAGGGAGCTTAAGTAGGCAGTGAGAGAAAAGGAAACCAGGTGAACTGAATGAGGTAGCAGAGGCAATTAGGAAGCCAGCAGGTGGATCGAGTAATCAGTGATGAGCGCCAGGAGATCAGGGTGGCAAAAACATGACAGTACCCCCCTGTCAAGGTCCGGCACCAGACGGACCACCAGGCATGTCAGGATGGCAGAGATGAAAATCCCGAACAAGGGACCCATCCAAAACAAAACGAGCAGGAACCCAAGAGCGCTCCTCCGGCCCATAACCCTCCCAGTCAACCAGGTACTGCAACCCATGGCCCCGCCGCCGGGAGCGGAGTAGACGACGAACAGTGTAGGCAGGCCCCCCATCAATGAACCGGGCGGGAGGAGGGGGCCCGGAGGGGGGGTGCAAACCGGGAAGAGAACACAGGTTTGATACGGGAGACATGGAAAGTGGGGCAAACCCGCAGGGTCCTAGGCAGTCGAAGACGTACAGCCATGGGGTTAACCACCCTGGTTATAGGGAAAGGGCCAATGAAGCGAGGGGCCAACTTGCGATTCTCAACCCGAAGGGGAAGGTCCTTGGTTGACAACCACACCTCCTGCCCCACTTGATACTCCGGTGCAGCAATCCGCCGACGATTAGCAGCCCGAGAATACACTGCAGACGTCTTCAACAGGGCACAACGAGCCCTCCGCCATACACGCTGACATCTCAGTGCTGCTGAGTGAGCCGAGGGGACCGTGATGGCAATCTCCTGTAGATCAAAGACTGGCGGCTGGTATCCATACACAGTGTAGAACGGAGAGAGCCCTGTGGAGCTGGAGGGGAGCGAGTTAAGGGAATATTCCACCCAAGGAATGTTCTGCGACCACATTGAGGGATCCCGTTCACACAACATACGTAGCTTAGTCTCCACCTCCTGGTTGACCCGCTCCGTCTGTCCATCTGTCTGTGGATGATACCCAGAGGAGAGACTCACTTGGATCCCAAGAAGGTTGCAAAACTCCTTCCAAAATCGAGAAACAAATTGGGGACCTCTGTCAGAGACGATGTCATCCGGAAGTCCATGTAAACGAAATACCTCCCTGGCAAGGATCTCCCCTAATTCCTTAGAGGACGGCAACTTGGCAAGAGGAACCAAATGAGTCATTTTGGAGAAACGGTCAACTATGGTAAGTAGTACTGAATGATTCTTGGAGTTGGGCAGACCTGTGATGAAATCCATTGACAAATGAGACCAAGGACGACGTGGAATTGGGAGCGGACGCAGAAAACCAGCTGGCGGTCGATGAGAAGACTTAGCTTGGGAACAGACACGGCAAGCAGCGATGAATTCCTTGACGTCCTGGACCAAGGTCTCCCACCAGAAGCGACTCTGTACCACTGACAGAGTCTTGGTCACACCTGGGTGACAAAATAAACTAGAACTGTGACAACATGACAGTACCTCTGGGACAAGGTGCACTGGAACAAAGAGGCGACCCTGGGGACAGTTCTCAGGAATCTGGTGTTGTTGTTGGGCCTCCCTTATCTCTCTTTCCAAACCGAGTCTGACGACCCCCAGCCGGACAGAATGGGGAAGGATGTAGTCATTCTGACCCTCGGACTGTCCCTCCTCTGGAACCTCATGAAGCCTTGAGAGAGAATCCGGCTTGGTGTTCTTAGTTCCTGGTCTGTAGGATAGGGAGAAGTTGAATCTGCTGAAGAACAGGGACAATCTAGCCTGTCTGGGATTGAGTCTCTTAGCAGATCGTAGGTACTCAAGGTTCTTATGATCCGTCCACACAATGAATGGGTGCTTAGCCCCCTCCAGCCAGTGCCTCCACTCCTCGAGTGCCAGTTTAACGGCCAGGAGCTCGCGATCTCCCACATCATAATTCCTCTCGGTTGTGGAGAGACCTCTTGAAAAGAAGGCACATGGATGAGTCTTGCCATCAGAAAACCTTTGACTTAGAATAGCCCCCACTTCAACAATAAACTGCCGATCAGAATCCGGTGCGTGGAGGACAGGTGCCGAGGTGAACAAGTCCTTTAAGTGAGAGAAGGCACGGTCCGCCGCTGTGTTCCAAATAAACCTGTTCTTAGATGAGGTAAGAGCATGCAAAGGTGAGGCGATGGAACTGTAATTTCTTATGAACCTCCGATAGAAATTGGCAAAGCCTAGGAATCTCTGAAGTTGCTTACGAGACTGGGGAACCGGCCATTCCTTCACCGCTGAAACTTTGCTGAGATCCATGGACATTCTGTTGGGCGAGATGACATAGCCCAGAAACGATATAGAACTTCGGTGGAACTCACACTTCTCTGCTTTTACAAAAAGGTTATTCTGTAAAAGACGGAGAAGGACAGTGCGGACATGGCTCTGGTGCGTGGGGAGATCTTTGGAAAAAATCAAAATGTCATCAAGATAAACAAAAACATATAGTCCAACCATATCTCTGAGAACATCATTAATTAGGGACTGAAAAACTGCAGGGGCATTGGTTAGGCCAAAAGGCATGACAAGGTACTCGTAGTGCCCTGTGGGTGTATTGAATGCAGTCTTCCACTCATCTCCCTCTTTGACGCGGATGAGGTGATAGGCATTTCTGAGATCCAGCTTGGTGAAGATGGTGGCACCTTGAATGAGATCAAAAGCAGTGTTCATAAGGGGAAGAGGATAACGGTTCTTTATAGTTATGTCATTTAGTCCTCTGTAATCAATGCACGGTCTTAGAGTTCCATCCTTCTTTCCTACAAAAAAAAAACCCTGCAGCAGCAGGAGATGAAGAGGAGCGTATTATTCCAGTCTTAAGTGCCCCTTCAATGTACTCCTTCATGGCATGAATCTCAGGTCCTGACAAGGAGTATAAACGGCCCTTGGGAGGGAAGGTACCGGGTAAAAGATCAATGGAGCAGTCATAGGGACGATGTGGAGGAAGAGAAGTTGCCAAGTGCTTGTTGAATACCTGCTTGAGGTCGTGATACTCAGGAGGAACCTTAGAAAGATCTGGGTAGGTCTCCTGACAAACTGGTTCAGCGGAGGGTGAATTAGCCGTTAGAAGACATGTGGAATAACAAGAGGATGACCAGCTCAGGACCTCACTTGTCCTCCAATCAATGTGCGGATTGTGGTGAAGCAGCCAAGAAGCACCAAGAATAATGGGTAGCTCAGGGGAATGGATGACAAGGAAGGATACCACCTCCTGGTGATTTCCTCCAACAATGAACTTGAGAGGCGCAGTCTCCTCCGTGATCTGGTGCAGCACGTGACCATCAAGTGCAAATACTTTCTGCTTCTTAGAGGTGGGTAGTAATGGAATGTTAAGAGATCTTGCCAAGCCCGCATCAATGAATTCCGTATCAGGCCCAGAATCGATACATGCCATAACCTGCTTAGGAAGACCATTTATGAGGAGTTGTGCCTGTAACGAGACTAAAGAGGATTTCACCAACTTCTGACTCAGTAGGAACCTCCTCTCTCCTACTGAGTCCGGTCTTTTAATGGACACCGGTGAACCAGGTGCCCGCTCTCTCCGCAATAGAAGCACAATCCCTCCTTTGAACGTCGTGCCCTCTCTTGTGGTGTCAGGCGGGTCCGTCCAATCTGCATGGGAACCACAGGGTCCCCTACTGGAGCTGGAAATACAGGAGATTGTGCCAGGGGATTACATTGTGACACGGGCCTTGATGTAGTGCGAAGGCTGTTAGAGGTTCGGCTCCTCTCCACTCTGCGTTCGTGAAGCCTCTGATCGATCTTGGAGGAGAGCATCTCCAGCTGGTTCAGACATCTCGGAGCTTCCCGGGTAGCCAGTTCGTCCTTAATCTCCTCATTAAGTCCTTGATAGAAAGCGTCACATAACGCCTCATCATTCCAGCGACTTTCTGCTGAGAGAGTATGGAAATCTATTATATAGTCAGTAACCCGCCTTTTGCCTTGCTTTAGGGCTAACAGACCCCGGGCAGCCTCTCTCTCAGGTGGAACTGGGTCAAAGACTCTGATGAGCTCCCTTGTGAAGTCCTTGTAATTATAGCAGATGAGCGAGTCTCTCTGCCATTCAGCCGTTCCCCACAGCTTGGCTTTCCCTGAAAAAAGTGAAATCATATAGGCAATCCTAGCCCGTTCTGACGGGAAGGAAGAGGGCTGCAATTCAAAGTGGATCTCACACTGGGTTATGAAGGGCCGACACTGACTCTGCTCACCTGAAAATACCTCTGGAGGAGTCAGACGTGGTTCATGGCGAGGTGAGACTTGGCAAAGAGACGATGATCCAGTAGCTTGGACAGAGGCACCTTCCAGTGGAGCTGCAACTGAGGAGAGGTTAGATAACATAGTCATCATGTCCTGCATGCTTGATTCCAGTTTGGTGATGGACTTCTCAACACATGAGCGCCACTCCTGTGTGGACGATGGATCCATGTTGGCCAGATAATACTGTAATGAGTTACCCTGAGGATCCGTAATTCAGCCACACACAGGGAGTTCTGGACAAATGACCAGTTTATTGGTGGAGTATGAACAGAAGATCAGTCCAGGGGAATGGTCTGCAGAAGAAACCAGGCAACAGCTGGGAGGTAAACAGGATGGCAAAATACTCATCCAGGCAAAGACAAGGCTCAGAGATCCAAAGACAGGCATGGTCGGTAACCAGAAGATCCGAAAGGTAGCGGTGTCCGTCGAGGGCAAGGCAAGGAGGGTAATCCAGGGGCATGAAGCAGAGGGTCGGCAACTGAGGAACAATCCGTAGAACGCTGGAACAAAACTAGACATAGGTCTGATTATTATCTGGCAGAAAAGGAAGGATTGGAGGGAGCTTAAGTAGGCAGTGAGAGAAAAGGAAACCAGGTGAACTGAATGAGGTAGCAGAGGCAATTAGGAAGCCAGCAGGTGGATCGAGTAATCAATGATGAGCGCCAGGAGATCAGGGTGGCAAAAACATGACATATATATATATATAGTGACCTCCCCAGAGGTCATGTAGTGAACAGCCGATACATCCCAATCCAGCAGCTGACATCTAAAATGGTGGATGGGGCTGGAAACTACATTTCCCAGAAATCCACACACCAGGAGCAGGTGCAACTGCTCACAGGATTTTATAAAAATGGACATTGTGTGGCCGGCGGGGAAGGGAGAGAGAGCAGATCCAGGAGGAGAGGCTGGAGAGAGAAGAGAACAAGCCTAATAGCAAAGGGACGACGGAGGACCCAGATCATATTCAATTAATTGTAGACATGGAGAAGGTTAACCCAAGAGCCAAGAAGCCTTGTGTTTTATGTTATTTCCTCCCTCACTGGACCAGGCCTCAAGATAGACTGCTTACCCAGCCACAAAGAGGAACAATAAAATTTTTGTTTGTCATTTCTGGCTTGGCTTGTGACTTCTTCCACGGATTGGTCCTCCCTCAGACACCACCAGGATCTCTCAAACCTTACAGTGTTGGAGAATACGGGCAACATTTTCTGAGGGGGGCTACCTGTGGTAGAAGGTGAAAGCTGGAAGCCTCGACGAGTTGATCCTTGGTTTCGCAGCTTTGTCTACCTGAGAACGCGAAGCATCCATGGACCGATTGTTACAGGCCCTGTTGGACTCCCAGAAAGCGCAACACGAGATTATTGCAGCGTTGCTACAACAACAAGCTGAAGCTAATTCCCTCAAAGAGCAGGAGTTACGACAGTGGGCGGACCAGAGGCCAAAAGCAGGAGACCACATTCCTAAACTTGGAGTCTCCGATGATGTGGGAGCGTATCTGCATGCTTTTGAAGTGACGGCCATAAGAGAAAAGTGGCCTCCAGAAGATTGGGTGGGACTGTTGCACCCTTTTTGTCAGGGGAAGCACTTAAAGCTTTTCAAGATTTAGAACCCTATGCAGCCCAAGACTATGAGGTATTAAAGAGTGAGATACTAAGCCGGCATGGTCTCAATAAGTTTAGTCTGGCTCAACGGTTTCATGACTGGACATTCCAGAAGGGCTTGACGCCTCAAACGAAGATGCATGAACTGATTAGAGTGACCAAACAGTGGTTCCAACCAGAAAAAACTTCTCCAGCCGCAATAGTCGAAACGCTTGTGATGGACCGGTATCTGAGACCCCTGCCAGTCGAGGCCGAAAAGATAATAGCCCACCAAAGGTTTACCACAGCCCAGGAGTTAGTTGAGGCTGTCGAACAGTATCAAGCTGCAACTGACATGCTCCAAACCCGTCGACAAGAGCCAGCAGGTAATGTCTCCCTACCGCAGCGGGGAAGCCGCCCCAGAGAATCCCAACCTATGCGCCGAGTGCAGAGTCCACCTAAAGGAGGGGGCAGCCCCCCAACTCCCAAGGCTCAAGGGTCAGGTCCGGATTCTCGCCAGTGCTACCGCTGTGGACAGAAAGGCCACATATCCTGGCAGTGTGGAAAGATGGATGAGTCTATGCCATCAGCAGAGTCAGCCAGTAGTGCCCATGGCCATTTTGTAGTACTGGTGATGAGGGTAGAGGATTTCAGACCTATGTGCCCTGTCACTGTGAATAATCAAGATGTAGAGGTCTTACTGGATTCTGGTAGATCCCAAACCCTGGAGAGAGAAGAGAACAAGCCAACCTAATAGAAAAGGGACGACGGAGGACCCATGCTAGAGGGAAGTACCCGGATCATATTCATTTAATTGTAGACCTGGAGAAGGTTAACCCAAGAGCCAAGACGCCTTGTGTTTTATGTTATTTCCTCCCTCACTGGACCAGGCCTCAAGACAGACTGCTTACCCAGCCACAAAGAGGAACAATAACATTTTTGTTTGTCAGTTCTGGCTTGGCTTGTGACTTCTTCCACGGATCGGTCCTCCCTCAGACACCACCAGGATCTCGCAAACCTTACAATTTATATATATATGTTTGTGTGCAGGCACGCAGTGCATGCTGGCTAGTTGAGATTTAACTTTAGGGGCTTATTTCCCCAGACACTGTGTGCTTGTTTGTTGAGACTATCTCATCTAACACCTCACACAGCGCTTTCAATTTCTGCACGATGTGCACTGTTTGTCTTTCATATGTTGCAGAAGCTGGAAGCTTAATTCAGGGAATAGTCCAATCCCACCTCAAGCCTCTCTTATTTCTGTCTGTATTGGGAACAGCGAGCACACTTCCTTTATTGCATATGCACTAAGATGTATAAAAATTTTAATGATTTTTTTTTTCCTGCTAGGAAATAGAATCTTTAAGGTTGGCTGCTACTACGTTCATCATATCAACATTCAGTTAGAGACAGCAGAAGACAAGCTGTTGGATCAGCAGCTAAACTAAGACAAATGTGTCTGTAATTAGTTGTTTCCTATCAGAATGAGTCATGATAATCTGTATGTGTACAGAGAAGACTGAGCGTGTGCTTGAGACATGAGTGTGTAGCTAATACCCAGAAATATCTATTATTACAGTTGTAGATGATTTCTGCACCATGAGAACAGTATTGATGAGCAGAGAAGTGTGTTTGTGATGCTGAAAACCATCATTGTGTGTACAGTGTGCGTCTGTTGGCACGTCGACCGCTTCCTGTTGTGCATTCACAGCTGATGCACAGTGCTTGATGTTTTCTTGTTTTCCTTCTCAACCAGGCACTGGTTCTACTTTCAAACCTGGTTTGGCCTTTAATCGAATGCAGAGCACATTGTATTCACCTTTCATGTCGGAATATTTGGATCTTCCCATCATGTTTCTAAAGCAAAGCACAGTGCAGAGAAACGCTTTGTCAGCCAGCATTTCCCGGCTTGGTATTTTTTAGCATAGAGAAATATTTGATCTCGACACACAAAACATTGATTCTTAGAATGAATATAAGACTATATATAAAGTATTTCTGCATGATTAATTTTAAATTATGTAGTTCTGGTATTCCACTTTAATCGACACAAGTGATGATTTATCTTACTGCCACTTGATCCAGTTTAATTTGTCTTAATTAGTCCAATTTAAAATGTTTTGGCAACTTAATTTACCAGGTTTGCCCAAACTAATGGCCTATATGTCATCACAGCTTAATTTAATAAAGTTCATTTAATTTCACAATGCAATTATATTTTAAACATACAATTAATCTAACCTCTGCTAATTTATTCAAACAAAACAACTCATTACTAAAAGAAAGTAATCACAAGACAATTCATTCAGTGGTTTTTTGCTCATGCAGAGAATAAGAGCACAAAACATTTCCACATGCATGTAATCCATGGAACATAAACCATCTTTATGTTCTGTTTTTCAATTTCTTTAGACAAGACAGCATTTATTGTCATCATACGTCACTAAAACAAAATTTTAAATCAGATCAAATCAAATCTTCAGTATCAGACATGTAATCCGTAACACATACCTCACATTTCCATGGCAACGCTCCCATTTGAGAGGTGTTCAGAGGCTCGACAACCCCCGTCTCTGCTGTCCACTTGCTGTTTTCAGAATGTGACTCAAGGTGTGGAAAAACAGGATGGCTCCCTCAGTGGCATGCATACTAGATGGTGCTAGAGCACTTGCCCTTTGCCCTCAGGACCAAGCAAGTGTCCTGAAAGTTTTATTTGGTGCATACTGTGCTGCATTCGACCCATGTTGAGGCAGGTTGACTGTGTGCAGACTGGAAAGTAGATGGACCAGACAGCATGACCCGTGCTTCTGGACACAGAGATGACCATGGAAGCAAGGTATGTACAGGCGATGCCACCTAGCCTTCCCATATCTGTCCCTTATGTTCCCCACACTTTTGTGAGCCATTAAAACTATTGATATTGAAAAAAAAAAAAAAAAAAAAAAGTAAATTGTGGCCACCGAGAGGCTGGTGAGCCATGTGGCAGCCATCTTGGACCGGTAGTCAGCCCTTCTTACTCACCTGTTTAAAAGGTAAAATTAGCCGAAGTCATCAAGTTCTCAGCAAGGAATGCGAACATGAGGGGCAGACAGAAATGTAAAGGGGGGCATCGTGCGTACATATGCTTCAACACGTTTTTTGTAAAGTGTTTTCTTCATGGAGCTGAGTTGTTAGTGAGTCCAACTCCCAAGAAATAAATTACACTTTGTCAAGCCTCTACCCTAAGACCCATCAGGCTTAGGTGTCCCACCTGAAACTAAATTTCTTCTGGTAAAGCTCTTCGACCAGGGGTTGCCAACAAGATTTGGCTTGAGGACAAAGTTCTGTTGGCCAGCTGAAAGATGGGCAAACGTGACCTCTTCATACCTAAATCCTGATTCTTTTACTACTACATTTTTATTCAGTTTCATAATGGGTGCCAACGCTGTAAGCATTGAGGCACATATTACTAATTACTAAATGCCCCAAATCCCTCCATGGTAAATCTGACTCAAAAAAATAATTCCTGAACTTCAAACAAATGCCCAGAGTTTGCAGTACATGCAAACTTTTTCTCTTTTTTTTCTTTTTCTTTTTCTTTTTTTTTATAAATCAAAACGCAGGAAATCAAGTAGGCTACACAGTGGACCTCGGTTCGCTCCTACTGAGCCACAGAGCTTCATAAGCTGGAAAATCTGCTTTTTCTCCCCATTCTAAAACAACCTGAGTTTAACCAGGAGCTTCATGTTTTAACCCTTTTTATTTTCACATCACAGTAAAATAAATGACTATGGTGTTGTGTGTGCCATGGTCAGCTGTTTCAACCTACTGTTTCCAGCTATGTGTCATTCCGTCTTTTGTTTCCTCTACAGTGATTGGCTGGAGTGGCGTGTTGGGATGGACATAAGGTGGGGGTGCCCAGTCCTCAGGGGGAGGTCACTGCCAACCTCTTTACTGGTTCCTTTTGGGTTGTTTTGAGTTGGGACTCTCCAGTAGTTCAGGTTTCGGTTTTGGTTCTTTGGTTTTGTAACGGTGTCGGGGCATTGGAAAAACAAAAATAAATAAAGAAAATCAAAACAGGTAAAAACGTCCTGCCAGCCACCTTGGTTGGAGTCAACCACACTAAATCTCAATAAAAACTGGTTTATTAAAAATATAAAAAATTAAAAAAATTAAAAAGGTTAAAATATTAAAACCCCAGTCCTTTAAAATGTCCACTGTGCTGCTTGGGGTGGTCCTCCTCTCTACAGCGACAGATCCAGTCTTCAGCGACGTCACGTCCAGGACCTGCAGAGAGGAGCATATACGGCAGTCTACATACTTAAAAGGGGAACCCTCCTGCCTGGCCCTGCAGCCAGCCTCTCCCTCTGGACCCTAAACTAGGCCATTTTACTCCCGCTTGGTCCTGGGCCAGGAGGATCCGTAGGCCCAGGACTGAGTAGCTGCGCCTTAGGGTCCAGATCAGCTGCTGCACTTCAGGCTCCGCCTGGCCACCACAAAGTCCCGTGGTGGGACCAGTCGCCTCCTTCTCCTTCCTCTACTACTACTACTACTACTACTACTACTACTACTACTACTACTACTACTACTACTACTACTACTACTACTACTATTTTTCGGGAGCTCTGTCTCCTTCCTTTTCCTGCTCCCCTGCTTCTCCTCTCTCTGACACGCCTGTTGCTCCCTTTTAAATAGCCTGCCCAGACACTCACAGGTGTTCCCACTTAACAATAGGGTTTAGCTCGTTAGGCCTCCAGGGGGGTTGGTCGCACAGCAAAGTTAAAAACACATGCAATAAAACAATTCAATTTAAAACCCATGCATCTGACCCTGTCACAGTTTGATCTTCTATTGTTTGGGGAGCAGCCCAGATGTTATGGTTCCTATTCTTGACCTATTATTGTTTTGTTTAGGGACCTTAACATATTTGGGGGCTCGTGCAGGACCTCTCTGGGATTTCGTTTTGTGTTTAGTGGTTCTGCCTTGTGGTTGTGTAGGCGTTTTCTGGTGACAACCTGTGTGCAGCGCTTTGTGCTGCCTGTCTTGTGTATGGTTGTTGTCGCATTGTTCCCGACGCCGTCTCGCTGTGTGTCGTTTGCAGTAATGGAGTTTGTACTGGAGGATTTCGTGGCCATGCAGCATCTTGTTCGATCATTGTACGAAGGCTCACTTGTTGTCTATCACTGCTTATTATACTATTCCTGTGTCGAAACATGCGCAGAACAAGTTAATTAAGTCGGAACTTCTTGCTGCTTTGATTGATCACAGCATTTTGCCACCTGTGGAGGTTGAATGTGTTTCTGTGGCATCTGATGCTGTTTCTGAGTCGCTGACTGAGGAGGTTAAGCCCACCTCTGCATGACGTCAGATGGAATTGAAGCTAGAGCTCCGGCGATTGGCTCTTAGAGAAAAAGAAGTCAGTGTTCGCGAGAAGGAACTTGCTGGGGTGCTGGAGCTCCACAAGCTTTTGAGGAGGAGAGCCGAAGACAGCTGTGGCTGCGTGAGCTGGAGTTGAGCAGAGCTTCCCCAGTTTCACCTGCGTCTACTGCTTCCTCTGATTTTGATGTGAATAAATGATTCAGGTTGATTCCGCCTTTTTCTGGGAAAGATGTTGACAAATATTTTGTGTTGTTTGAGTGTGTGGCCATGACACTAAAGTGGCCGGAGGATGTTTGGCCCCTGCTGTTGCAATGTGTATTTACAGACAAGGCTCAGGAGGCGTATGCCACCTTGCCAGCTGAGATGAGCTTGGATTACATGCAGGTGAAGGTGACAGTCCTCAGAGCATATGAGTTGGTACCTGAGCCTTACCGGCAAAAGTTTCGTTGTCATAAGAAAAATGGTGGTCAGAGTTATGTAGAGTTCCTGCATGAAAAAGTGGCTTTTTGATTGCTGGTGTTTAGCCCAGACTGTAAAACCAGTTGATGAGCTGCACAAGTTGATACTTATGGAAGAATTTAAGAACTGTGTCTCAGAAAATATTGCCACTTCTTTAAATGAACAAAAAGTCACTAAAGTTGCTGAGGCAGCTGTGCTTGGTGTTGATTTAGACGACAGCACTAGGAGTGATCCCTGTTTAAGTGCTGTTACGGAAGACCTTGTTACCTTGTGTCATTATGTCTTTTGTTTCCTCTACAGTGATTGGCTGGAGTGGCGTGTTGGGATGGACATAAGGCGGGGGGGCCCAGTGCTCAAGGGGAGGTCACTGCCAACCTCTCCACCGGTTCCTTTTGGGTTGTCTTGAGTTTGGACTCTCCGGTAGTCCAGTTTTCGGTTTTGGTTCTTAGGTTTGATCTTCTTTTGTTTGGGGAGCAGCCCACATCCTACGGCCAATTACGTGGCAGATTTGTGACTGCTCCCTTCTTTTGTGTATTTTGGCTGGGGCTCCTACCTCCTTTGGTTGCCGTTGGTTTCTTTAATAAACATTGTTTAAATGTTGATTGTTGGCGATGTTCTCTCTTATATGTTATGGTTCCTATTTTTTGAGCTGTATCATTGTTTTGTTTTAGGGTGTGTTCCTAAATCCCTTCTGGTGCCCACGGTTCAGGAAATATCTTGGCATGACTTTTTGTTTACAAACAGCGCTCGGTTGTTCAAGGCGTTCTTGAACAACCTTCGTCTCATACATCTCCGAGCTCCGATTCTCTGTCAGTTCAAGTGAGATGGCAGGTACAACATGTCCCCATTGTGGTAGCAACATTGAAGAGGGAGCAGCTGTGTGTGTATAAGATTATATAGAGTGATTCAGAAAAACAGGGTGCATTTAAAGATCAATCAACAGTTTTTCTCAACTATAATATTACAATTAATATTAGAGATTAAGGGCTGTCATATAGTTAGGATATACAGTACAGACACGCGTATCTCCGTGACTCTTCTCTTATTCTCTCTCTCACACACAGACACTGTACATCAGTGATGGGAAACCCTGGTTTGAGAGGGCCAGAATCCTGCAGGTTTCCCATGTATCAACAGTCCCACACACCTGATTTAAATCAAATAGATCCAACAGCTTATATGCACATTGATTTATTTATTAGCATCTGGTGTGATGGAATACAGAGACAGAGAAAATGTTCAGGACAAAGTTTCTCACCCTGCTATAACATGATGTGTGTGTCTATCTGTAAAGTCTGTTCAGACTCCCTCCCTCATATTCATTAGGACCTTTGCTGTCACCTGAGGCATTAATAGAAGCCTGCCTCAGCTTGCTTCTTCTCCTTCTGTCTCTTACACATTTGACATACAACATACTGAAGATGTGTCTACATGTCACTCTGTTAAGAGCTCTTTCTTCACACACATTAAAACCTTCGCTGTCACCACAGTACAAAATGACTGCCACACCCATCAAAATTTCTTCAGAAATTTTCTAGTGTTCATTATTGTCCAGCAGTAGATAAGAAGGTGGGTCAGTGAGATGTGGGAATAGACCCTTACACCTGGCTGTGTCTAAAGAGCAGCTGCTTCACCAGGTGAATGAAACACCTACATAAGTATTAAGCTCCAACAAAACCAGTTATTCTCCTTGTCTTTTTGTCTGGTATTTTTATCCTGAAGTGCTACATTTCCTTCATGGTTTAGTAACCGTGCTGCTCTGGTCTGTAGCCTCCACTGTCATAAAACTGCAACACAAACAGCTGTTAAACTTCTGGCTCCAAACCGAGGCTGAGTGGAGAAGCATCACCTAGTTTCAGAGTAAATTCCCTTCACTTTAACCAGCAGAAGCTCTGTTGACTTTAACCAGCAGTAGTAAAGCAAACAGACAACTGCTAGAACTAGAAAAGCTGTGTTTGCTGCTGAAGCTTGTAGCAGAATATTCACCACTAAACATTTTTGTGTAAATTGTTTTGTAATGTGAAGCACTTTGTATTGTTTTTAAGCACGAAAAGTGCTATACAAATAAAGTTTGATTTGATTTGATTTGATTTGAAACAGGCAGTTAACTTCATCTGCTCCCGACACGACTCATATGATCTAACCTGTCATATAATCCCCATGAAAAGATTGTAAGCTAAAGCCTCTGCAGAGCTTCTTTCTTGTACTACCATGCTGCAGTTTAAGAGAGGCAATTAGGGTGAAGCCTTATTTTCAGGAACTCTGACACAACTTATGACAATATGTTGGAATGATAGTTATCAATGCTGAACTTTGGCTCATCAATGTGTTGTTCTCCTCCTGGACCATGGGTATGAATGTACACAATCAAATGTTGCAGAAAGTGCTGTAATCTTTGCAGCTTCTGCTGGAGGAGGAGAACCAGAGACTTAACAGTCTCATCCAGAAGGCTGATTATGTGCTGAAGATGACTCTGGTTCTGGTTATGTACAAGAGATAAAATCTTCTACACAATACAGCAAAGAAACAGCAGTGTTAAATCTGAGGCTTCATGAAGTCCAAAGCAGAACAGAAAGGTATAGGACATCAGTCCTGCCAGCGGGATCACCCTCTGGGAAAAGACATCATCTTTAAATTATTTCAATTAATCATTACTATAAAAACAAAGACTACTACAACAAACTAAAAGTGTTTACATTTCATAACAGCAGATACATTTGGAGCTTTGAAGAAACCAGTTAAATTAGCTACTCTCCCATCCATCCCCATACCCTTTTCATTTCTTATGTTTAAAAACAACTATTCCCTTTTCCATTTCCATTTTCATTCTTCCTGGATTTTCAAAGCTTTTTGCAGTTACTTACCCTAATGGTTTGCCCTCCAATTACCTTTGTGTGTGTGTGTGTGTGTGTGTGTGTGTGTGTGTGTGTGTTGGGAATTGCAATAAAAACTTTTACATCCCAGGCTATTGTGGCCACTACTCTATGGGTCATGAAATATCTTCCAGCCCTTTCCCCTGCACTCCTCCACTAGTTCCTGGTACTTTATTTGTTTGCTCTTGTTGGCTTCTTCTATGCGCTCTTCACCAGCGCACTGTGTGCTCCAGCATGACCAGATGTTTTTAAGCCTCTAAGATATTGATCATGTCTGTATGAGGGGATGTTGCTGGCAGAAATGTAGCCATCATCCCAGGTTGACCAGCAGCTGCCAGTCTGAGGATTTGTGAGGGAAGTCAGTCACTGCCGGTGAACTTGCCTGTGGCCTCTCTCCAACGTTAACCCTTAAAATACCAAGCCATTTATTGCGATTTTTTTTTTATCTGTCTGAACTCTCTGTCTATTAATGCATGTATAATCTCACTCCTTTCATGCACAGTCAAGTAAAGAACATCTTATTTTTTCAGAACAACCTGGGCAATCATAATGTGTAATCAAAAATTATGCTACATGGATGGATCAACAGTTTTATGAGTATAAAAACAAAAGAAAAAACAAGGGAAATTGAAAGTCAAAGAATTTAATTTAAAAAGACACATATCAACAATGTAGAAGCTTTTTCATTTATAAATATGTTTCTTTCAGGCCTTGGCTATCAGGAGAAAAAACATCTCAACATTCTAACATAAACACAACTAAAATTATTTATATTTTTACATTTTTTCCCATTCATTTTTTCCTCTCACTTCCTGAGTAACTTGTGCCACTCTTGGAAACAGTTTCTGCCTGGAACAAGAGTGAGGGCTACATCACACATCTCACACTCCCAGGGGATGAACTGTTGGACCTGCCTTTAATATTACTTTGTTTTCGATTCTGAAAGATAGCTATTTCAATTCACACGGATCTTCGGCTGCTCGGATTGGATGTCAGTATCATAAACAAAAAAAAAGAAAGAGACTGACAGAAAAGCATCAGCATTTACACCTGCCTTCAATATGGAGGCCTGCTAACCAAATTGATACATTTTCAATCACAAAATGTAATGAATCATGAACATAACGTGGTAAAATTCATGTATGAAATTCCCAGAAATAATGCCGCACTAACAGCTGGATTAAAAACCTTCTCGAATGGCTAGAATTGTCCCTAGCTTATGGTAGACCACCCAGAGAGTGTGCTTGTGATAGCAATTTTCCCCATTAAGTTTCATTATGGGGCTGCACACTTCCTCCCACCGTCCAAAGACATACATGTTAGGTTAACTGGTTACTCTAAATTGCCCTTAGGGGTGAGTGTGAGTCGTTGTTAGTCTCTGTGTGTCCCTGCGATGGACTGCCGAGCTGTCTTGCCTTTTGCCCAAAAACAGCTGGGAAAGGCTCCAGTTTCGCCGCGACCCTGAATTGGATTAAACGGTTCAGAAAATGAATGGATGAATGAAGTTTCGTTATGTTTCGTTAAGTGTTGACACTGTCGCGTTAGAGGAGTACCAGGGATTTCACAGTTGTAATTGGAACAATATAGACAGTCAGGGGCAACAGTATTTGAGGCAGGATGGCATGTTGGTAGATCCAAGCTTTAAATCTACATGGCAGACTGGTCTTGTCCACATTGTGAGAAAACGTCTTAGCTCCTCACTTGCTTTCTGGATGGTACAAGAGTCTTTCTGCCTGGACTTTACCCAAGAACTTTACTGGTGGCTCCATGATGAATGAGATTGCAGTTCCTGTGACTGAAAAGTGGAATTTGTCCTCTATCCTCTTGCTTTTCGTGACTATAGATCTTCACTTACAGGGCTTAAAACTTATTCTTGCCCATGAGATAAGTTTTTCTAGTGCTTGCAAGATCTACCTGCACCCAGGGACAGATGTTGTGATGGTAAAATCAGCCATATAGACTCTTATAGGGGGCTGTCAAATGTCTGATTGGGTTAGGGGTTCTCTACACTCCACCTAGGCCACCAAACATGATCTTTGCTAGGGTAACAGAGAGGGTACATCTTCTTACAGTTCCCTTCCCAAGGCAGTGACAGTAAGATGTTACTGATCCTGAAGTTGTTGTAATAATCAAGGATCAAAATAGTGATCTTGTCCAGGACATGATGGCAATTCCACCAGCTTGTGTGGAATTGACTAATAGTCGCTGTTGACGGTTATACTGTTTCCCAACATCCAGTCTCGGAGTAATAAAATGGGAAAGCTCCACTTAAGAATATTTATTAAGAAGTATATGTTAGCAGATTTCACACAGCGTTCAACATTAACACAAGAGCAGCACACAGGTACTGTTTAATTCTTTTAACCAAACGTGTTTATGGGAACACAGTGCTTTTATTTGGTACACCTGACATTCATCATCTCATCAGGTATGTCACGTGATCATGGTGTCAGAAAAAACACAAACATAAACATGGCTTTAGAAAAAGGTTATGATGAGAGTTATGATGAAGCACATCAACACCCCCACTTGCTCACATACAAAAAGAATCTCTGAAATAAAACATAAATATACATATCATGTAGCTCATTTGCAAAAGAAAACATTTCATACATAAACATGTCAAACTTCCTTAGCTTCACTTTAGTTGAAGCCCATACCATATCATTTGTTGGACAGTATTCCAAGTTGACCTGACCTTATTAGTGACCTCACAAAAACTATATTTAACATCTACATTTTTTCTGAATTTCCACAGAATTCCTTCTAGAAGGCAATGTTGTTCCATTTGAGTCAGGTATTATTGATCTGTATAGTACGTTCTTCTAAGAGCTGGATGGCCTCCTGATTGGAACGGGTCACTACCCTATCACTTCTGAACGGTAAGACGTCAAGCTGCCATAATAGGGACACGTGATGTAAAAGATTGTCGTGAAATGGCCTGCAACTAGTGAAGTAGCAACTAGTTGTGGCTGCACGTGATACAGTTTTGTCAGGCCCCTGTAAAGCCCAACCGAGCTCTGTGGGAACAGCCCCTGGTCCACCCCCCTTTCCAATGCATACTGGTTCCTTGGCAATGATAAGGTGAGTATAACCGACTACAATGAGGAGTGGTTGTGTGTTACTGAATGGCTGAATAGGAAGTCCCTTTCGATGTGAATATCTCCCCTACTGGGCTTAAATTGGGTAAGGCCGCTCAGCTAGGGCAAGACGATTAGCAGAGAAGGCACCAGTAATGAGATGGCTCTTGTTCAGCACAGACGGGGATGCAATGTGGAAACTGACTGATGACCCCTTTATGTGTACAACATCTTGTCTTATTGTCCTCAGTGCCATGGACTCAGTCTCCCCTACTAGGTTTAAATGATGTGAGGCCTCTGTGAGAATGATTGTCCGTTCTGTGCCGTCAGCCAGCACTTCATAGGTATGCAGTGATTTCCGTCCGTTGCGTCACAACTTTAAGGTAAACGTCAGTCACTTGTTTAGCTGAAGTGGGGGAAACTCCCACCTGGGGTGTTATGAGATATACACCAGAGCTGGGTTCAGCAAATGGATGTAGGACAAAAAGATGAATCTCCTGACATGCCTCGCATGGTTTATTAAGGCTGGTGGCTGGTCCGGCCGCATTTGCAACATCTCTGACCCTGCACAATCCATGGTTGGATCTGGTCTTTGTCTTGATCATGGAACACTGAGAAAGGTAACGCCCGTTGCTCTTACAGAAAAGACATATCTTAGTCTTGAGCTTCTTCACCTTGTCCTGGGTTAGAGATGCTTATTCAGCTATCTTGTAAATGTGTTTGTCATTCCATGTGGAGCAGGTGATACAGATGCATTGTATGTGTGCTTGAGCTACAGTAAGTCGAATAACTGTTATGTTTAAGTTAAATGCCTTTACTATTTCTGTTCTTAGTCATTATGCCAGTCTCAGGGAGTTATTTACTATTGTTTAAACATGTGTGTCAAAGTTGAACTGTTTGGGCTTATGCTAAAGCTGCTAACCTAGGTGAAGGTGGAAGAGCTAATCTGTATTGATGATATTTTATGTTCTTGTTAACAATGCTAATTATAATACAGATTTTATTAATCTTTTTATCATTTCAGAACCATACATTCAAATGTATACCTCCAGTTAGCTACGGTACATACCTGTGTAGGCTTACCTAACCTATGCCGAGGGTCCTGGTCAATTGCTCTTTAACCAGAGCTCACTACAGATGAGGGGCTAACATCATCATATTAACTGCCTACAGTCCTTAATTATCTACATCCATGTTTACAACGTTGTCTGTTTACAGGATTTTTGGCTAAATCTATAGCACTTTGATTGTCTTCATAAACAACCTTGTAAAAGCTGTTTATGCAATGGTTTTCATCTGTGGATGTTTTTTTTTCCCCAGATTCGAAGGCATCCTTCCTCAGCGCTGATTTGCTGATGCCTTCCACCTGTGCCACTCTCTATATAAGCAGCAAGCCCAGGACTGCTGATGGCCTAATCGTTAGAGTTTCTTTGTTCATGTCCAGCCTGATAAGTTAAACTCCGGTTGTCACTGGATTCCTTTCTCTTTTCTTTGGTTCCGGCTACCTGCCTGTCCCAGCGTTTCCCTGATTTCTCCACCTCATGTTTCTTCACTGTGAATTGGATCTTGGATTGTTTTTTAGACTTGGATTTTGGATGCGTTCCACTCTACTAACCCTCCGGTCATCTTCAGCCGCATCCCTTGTAGATATTTCATGAAGGATCATTCATTTTCAACTGTGGAACTGGCTGCCTGCTTATACCTAAACCTGAGGTTTCTGATTCTTTTTGGGTTCCATCTTCTGACTTGTCACAGTTTAAGGTTAAGGCACTCTTTCTTAGTTGCAGCCAATCCCATATATTCAGCCTCACAGGTTGACAACGCCACTGTAGGCTGTCTTTTAGTTTTCCATGAGATCAATGGGCCGTTTTCGTTTAAGCTAATACAATACCCTGTGGCACTTTTCCTATCATCAGCATCCCAACTAGCATAACTGTAAACAAGTATTAGGCGCTCGTCTTTGCTTCTCTTTGTTTTAGGCTCCTTTTAGCTACCTTAAACCATGCTTGACAGTTATCCATTGTTCAGTAGTTGGCTTAGTGTAGTATTTATTAGTTCTTTCATCGCTCTTCTTCACAACATACATCCATTTCTCTAGGGGTCGGGGGCAGTAGAAATTAACATGGCCCACACAGTAATTTTACAGCAAGCCTTACAGTACTTTACAGTATACTCTACATAAATAAATGGCTCCACCACTCCATTAAAATAAATTTTTAAAAAAACAAAACACAAAAAACCTTTTTTGCATATTGGGATAAAATAATAGTGCAAATGCTAAAATGCTGATAAATCCAGACATGTACATGCACTGCATGTAGGTGTATAATTCTTTTATGTTTTTGTATCTTCCTGACTATAATTTCTTCTTAGCTAACTTGTTTTGTTATGTTTCTTACAGCCTCACAGAATAAATGACTACGACAGAGAGTTTGGAAATGGACTGACATTCAGGGGAAAATATGATACCTATGTTGTGTTAAAGTTAAAAACTGGATGCTGTTAAGTAAGCCAGCTCTTTTTCGTGTTGAAGCAGCCTCTTATCAGCCACAGACAGGTTAGCTTGAGGCGCTATCATATCTTAGAGCGAAGTCCCTATCATCCTCATGCCCACCTGTCAGGCTGGGTTTTTTTCTCCCCTAACACCAAACATCTGAGGTGCTGAAACCATCAGGCCCGAGCCAATACCCCACTCCCTGCCTTCATTTAGCCTCAGTGTGTGGTCTCGATGTGAATAGGAATTACACTCCAGGGTATGGGACCTTCTCATCTAATACCACTTTCAGTATCTGACTCAACTGAGTTCTGATTCTCAGCATTTGTTTCTCCACTGAAGTTTCATACTTAATATGTTATTAACATTTTTAGCACAAATTTAATTAGATCAGTAAAAGGACATTTCTACATGAGAAGTAAAATTTATCCACGATTCAGATTAGGCCAACACCGACTCTGGCAAGCTTTGCTTTGGTGGTGATTAACTTACCATGATCTTTGAGCCTTTCTGCACTCATGAACAAGGACCACGCCACAACAACGTGACTACATTCATTTAATGAAAGTTTGGGACAGAGTAAGGTGAATGATCATCTGGGGTGTCATGATATGCCAGGTGAAGGAAACTCCAGATGCAGGTACCGTCTCAAAATGTCAGCACATCTGCGTTTTAGGACCCCCGAAATGGAATCAGAAAACAAACAAGAATGATAGTAGGAACAGATGGGTTAATGACACGGAGGAATGGGAGAGATTAAAGGCTGTAAGCAAGAAAGAGAATGGATAAAGAATAGAAAGGTCAGGCAGAGGGAAGTTAGATAAACAGATGAGGGAGAAGAAAGTAGAAGCACTGTAAAAGTTCTGACAAAATTAGCATTAAAAATTTATTTCAAAGTTCAAGATATAGTTTCTTTGTTTTTTGGGTTTTTTTTTTTCAGTCAGACTTGCAATGAAATGAAATTGTATAGCTGGGTAAAACAAGTCTTGGCAATAGACTCGTCTCTCCATGACAATCTAATGGATACATGTTAGTGCCAAATAAACTTGTCTATGTTTGGTTTATATTAATATGCTTTTTTATCCTTACTGGATATGAAAATTGAAATTCAGGTTGTGGGCATCCATTGTACGTTCTAGTAACTTCACTATGTAAAATGTTGAATGGAAATTTTTGGGGGGTATTACACTGTGCCTGGGCGGCATAGTGGTGTGGGGGGTTAGGACAGTTATCCATCAGCAAGAAAGTTGCAGTTTCAAGATTTTTCTGTGTTTTCTGGGTGGAGTTTGCATGTACTCCCTGCTTGGCTGTGGGTTCTCAGGTACTCCGGCTTCCTCCTACAGTGCGAAAGGTTCATTGTTCACCAACGTCTTTCTACAGGAGAGTGTGAGTGGTTGTTTCCCTGTGATGGACTGGTGACCTTGTCACGTCGGATGGGAACCCAGACCCGGGGCAAGTCAAGACCTGCCTGGAGACACTTGTAAACATAAAGGGTTCATCACTTGGTTTCAGTCTTACCTTGGCAATAGGAGTTTTTCTGTAGGATTTTGTCTGCTTGTTGTCTAAAATTTGCCCCAGCGTTCAATATTAGCACCTGCTCCTTTGGCCCTCCATATGCTTCCCCTGGGTTACATTTTTAGAAGGCAAATCTGTTTTGCCGATTTATTTACCTGTATCCACTATAGATAACCAATCCACAGTAAAAATGTTGCTTAGCGAGGTTCAAGCATGGCTGAGATCAAACTTTTTGTACCTGAATAAAAATAAAACTGAGATTCTGATGTTCAGACAAAGAAAACCTCCTGCTTGCTCATGATAGTGTTATTGGTCCTCTTACTTAAAAATCTGTGTGTGATAGTTGATCCTCTGTTTAGATTCAGTCAGAGCAGACTGTACTTCTTAAGGAAGCTGAGATGGTTTAACGTCTGCACCAAGATGTTGCATATCTTCTAGAAGTCTGTTGTGGAGAGTGCAGTCAGCTTTGCAGCATCTGCTGGGGTAGTAGCATCAGAACCAGAGACTTGAAGAGAATCAACAAACTGATCCAGAAAGCTGCTTCTGTGCTTGGAGTAACTCTGGAGCCGCTGGAGCTGATTGTCCAAAGAAGAATGCTGCACAAGCTGATGAAGATGATGGAGGATTCTTCACACCCTCTCCACAACACAGTGATGAAACAACAAAGTGTGTTCAGTGAGAGGCTTCTTCAGGTCCGATGTAAGACTGAAAGAAACAGAAGATCATTCCTGCCAGCAGCCATCAGCCTCCAGAACAAGACCTCCTCTAGTTATTATTATTATATACTACAATATTGAATTTCCCTTTGGGGATTAATAAAGTACTTTTCATTTCATTTCATTAAACTGGATAAAGATATTATGCTGTTATCAAATCCTTCCAGATGAGGACTGTTGCAAAGATTAAATTTCCAAAGAGCAATTCAATCATTCATAACATCAGGTGTGGACTACTGTAATTCTCTGTTTGTCGGTTTGGACAAGAGCTCCATGTGACCCTTACAGAGCTGCAGCCTGTCAGCCCAGAACAAAAAGACAAAAAGAGTCCATCATATCAGTACTGCACACCCTCCATTAGCTTCCCGTTGCTAAACTTCTGTTGGTAAAATTGAATGTTTTATTAACTGTTTTTAAGTGTTTAAACTTAATGGGACCACCTTATCTCACTGTTCTATTCCATCCTTATACCCCTCCCAGTGCCCTGAGGTCAGCTGATCAGCTCTTGTTGGCTGTTCCCAAAGCCAGGCTAAAGACCGGGGGCAGAGCTTCTCTGTGGCTGCACACAGACTGGAACTGGGTACATGCCAGACTTTCTAGGTAAATGAACCGTGGTGGAATCAGAAGGACTGGTGTAAATCCAATTCATCAGCAAGTGAACTAAGACCTATTGTTTTCAAATGGACAAGAGTTTCTCTCTTTTGTCCACATGAGTGTGTGAGCATGTATTAAGACTTTTCCAAACTAACTACCATCCATGGAAGCGAACCAGGGTTTGTTTACAGTGGACCAAACAGCGCCTGTGTGAATGTTAGCTTCACTTGGAGCTGTCACCTTGTTTATCTCTACAATCTACACGACAGGTTTAGAAAACATTAACATGGGTCCATGTGGATGCAACCGATGGTGTCTTCTTAGTATAAAAGAAGGAATAAATGAGAAGTTATTATCAGCAGCAAGTGTACAGATTCTTTCAGCTCATTTTAAAATGCTGGTTTGTTTAAATCAGATAAATGATCTGATATCTTTTTTGTGCATTTCTTTTACACTGTCACCAATTTCTATTTCTATTTCTTTTTTCTTTCTTTTTGCTGAAGCTTTCTGATAACGTTTTTTTGTATTTGGAGTTATGCAGCTTAATGAGTGTAGAATTTAAAAAGCTGTGCAACCCGAGCACCAATAGCTGAGCTGCAGCAGAGTAAAGTTGTTTCTGTGAAATAGATTCTCCCGTTTGGGCATCACAGTAGCAGCACAGCCGTTCCACATCCAGAGAAAACCACAATCAAGCAGTATTCAGTCGTTTCCTTCTCATCCCTTTTGTATCCTTTGCTACATAGCAATCACACAGCTGCAAAGGCTGTGGCAGTGTGTGGCGCTTACATCACCTTTCAAAATTCAGGAGTAATAAAGTTCACATCTTTCAAACACAGATCTTGTGCCGTCACACAGAGGTGAGAAATAAACCGTTGCTGCTTCAGATGCTGCACATAAGCTGGAAATTTCAGGAGAAAACTAGTTCAGCTGCAGAAGCTGGAAGGACTGTATTTTGGGTTCCACTAAGAGGAACAAGCGGTCTAAAGGGTGGGTGTGATGCTGAGTTCAGCCTGAAAAGCAAACAAGACATTATCACCACTAAAATCTCTCCTGATGGATTATTTGAATAGATTTTATACTTTCACTGTTGTCTGTGTACACGAGTGTGTGTTTGCTGAAGCGAACTCAATGGGATGTTTCTATTTTAGAGTAATGGCTGCTGGAGTCAGGAAAGCCTGTTTCCTTTGAATCATCTTGACTTTTAGACAGGCAATCAGGGACACAGATGTGCTATCAGGTGGCCACCTTGATGGCAAACTCTGATATCCTCACATGCTGTCTTCATATCAGGGCTTGCTTTACTCCCACCCAGCTTACAATGGCAACACACAGAAAGCATTGTGAGAATCCGTGCAAGAAGAGCAAATATGGAGATGTGTTTATGGAATTCATATGGCTGAGGAAGATGTCAGAATTTAGAGGAAACTTCTTTTTGACACAATTCTTGTGAAGCTGTTGCACAAACTAGCTGAGTGGATTTTGGGGTGTATCCAGTATCCTGATACTAGCAGGACCTTCCACGGGGGAGCACGTGTGGACTCATCGTATGTTGGGGTTCACCCCGGTGTACAAGAGGGTACCCTCCCTCTGGGTGGGCCTTGGGGTGAGGGAAAGTCGTGACTGTTGTTTGTGCTTAGCAATGAACAGCATCTCAGCGTTCCAACCTCTTCTGGAGTCCTTTGGGGGGAGTGTTGGAGAGCGCCTACTGGGTCGGCAGGTGTCGTGGAATTTATCCGATGAGAAATAAATCTATAAATCAACTGTTTTCTATTCAATTTATTGGCCATGTACAGATGTTGCGGACGAGAGGTCTGGAGAGCTCTGCCCCTGCTCAGAGTGCTACAGTGTTCTTTAAGGAGACACAAACAACCCTTGCCTGGCAGCACTAGTCAGAGCAACTCCTAGCTTGGAGATAACAACAGTCAAAGCTGAAACAGGCCTTGAACAGAACACTTAGTTTTATGCATGAATCTACTAAAGCAAGCTTACTGAACTACTCTAACTATGCAGAATATATATCTTAATATAACTTAATAAATGAGTAACATTTTAAAACTACACTATACGCATAATTCCACCATGCTTGGGGTGATTGGTGTGATTCCACACTGCAGCCCCTCTGTTTGGACTCCTACCTGCCCAGTTTTGAGCGGTTTCCATGGTAATGGCCTCTGGGCTCCTTGGTGGGACTGCTGCTGGTGTGAATGAATCAGCAAGATATTGTTTATCTCCATCCAGCACATTTTTAGATGGATGTTTTTGTTAAAGAGACACAGACTAGAAGCTAGGGCTTAGTTTCTGCGTACTATGTAGCTGTGTGTGATAGTTCAGACTGATGAGTTCTTTTACTTAGAACAAAGCTTTGGTGAAGCAGTGTTGGGACCGTACCACCCCACAAAACCTTTGGCCACATGGGTCAGGAAACAAAGGCCCCTGAGTCTCACTACAAATGCCAGCATGCCCAGCCATTCACACCTAGGAGTGAAAAGAGGGGTGTAAGACAATGGCACCTCCAATTGGCCGAGGGCCCACTTTTACTGCAGGGTCTCTCAGCGACATCACTGAGACTTTGAAAACCCCACTCACAAAGACCCCCGCGTCTTTCCACCGCTTTCGTGCATCGGAGACACATTGCCACTGTATCTGCCTTGCCTTGCTGGATGAGTCAAGGCCCCATTGGATCCAACAAAACCTTGCTGTTTGTGTATCCGGCAATTCTTCACAAGTGTTAGCTGTTTGTGTACCTGGCAACCCTTCAAGGTACCTGAAACCGTCGACATAACTGGTTTTACAGAGGGATCATCTCTACAGAACCAAGGCCTGCTGCAGAACCCAGTCTGCGAAGGCTTCCAGACCAGAACTACGAAGGATTAAAGAAGACTCCATGCTGTTACTGAAAACAGTGCCAAGTAGGAGGCTTCTGTGTCTGGGCAGAGACAGTTTAAGAAAGTCATTTCTTTTACCATTCACTTTACATTTACTATTTCCTCTGGGAGGAAGACCCAGGACACGCTGGAGGGATTATATATCTCGGCTGGCCTGGGAACGCCTCGGGATCCCCCCGCAGACTTGGCAAATGTGGCTGGGGAGAGGGAAGTCTGGGCTTCCCTGCTTAGGCTGCTGCCCCCGCGACCCGACCCCAGATAAGCGGCTGAAAATGAATGAATGAATGAATTGTTAAGGGACCATATTAGCTAATGGTCTAGCTAATGAAAGCGGGACACCGCTATCTCCTTTTTATTTGTGTTGTTTTGCTGCTGCTGGTTTGGTTATTTTGTATATATTTGGTTCTGAGTTTATCTCCATTTATCTCATTTCTGGAGTGAAGATTAAACTAATTGTTTTGCAAACCTGTTGAAATTGACTGTTTGGCTATCTGTGTCACCTTTCTAAATTCCAGTCACAGCCATGGGAGTTGATCTCACGTTTGTGACTGTGTAAGGACCACAAAACTGCCAATTCAAGTCCTTTTCTCCTCCTTCTCTCCTTTGTCTCCCTCAAAGTTCCCCAGACCTGAGGGGCTTAAGACCACATGGCTATCTGCCATTTTAGTCAGTCATTTTGTAATCTGCCAAATTAGCATTAGCATTAGCATTGGTTTGGCATTCCTGTTGAATGTCCACCTTTGCAACCTGCTAAATTAGCATCAGCTAAGCTAGCATTAGCATTACACAGCCAACGCTAGCCAAAGCTCACGCTCAATTCTTTCCCTGTAAATTGCCCATTATCTAGTCCTTTAGGCCATCTTGTATCTTGCTAAGCTTGTGCTAGCATCAGTCTCAGAGCTAACACTCTTAACTGACTAACCACTTGCTAGTCACCGTAGGCTAGGTGTGCTAAGCTACGGCAACCTCAAAACAAGTGCCTTATAGCCATTCATAGTCAATTCCATTCACTGCTAACCTAGCTGTACTCAGCAGCTAGCACCATTAGCGACTAAGCTACCTTGTAACCTACACCTAGCTTCATACATCAAAGCTCATTGCTAAAGTTATTCCCACTTCAGTGCCTCTCTTCTTTTCATTTCTTTCCCCTACACACACACACACACACACACACATCCCTATCACCAACCCTCATTTAATGTCTCATTGTCCTAACCATTTTATTCAGGTGTGTTTGTAGTTAGATTGACAATATTTTAGCATAGGAAATTTGAGTGCATCACATTGATTGAACTGATTGACGTTAACCTGTTGATGAAAATCTATTAATAAATCCTGGTGTATCTTAAACAGAAGTTGTCTGTGCTTATTTTGCATTTGTCTGTGACAAAGCCAGTGCTTGATCTCAGCCTTCACTGCTGACTCTTGAGACTGAGGCATTGTTCAGTATCTTTGTTCCTGACTTGTCAGGTGGTGCCCTGAACTTAGGTTTACTTGGTAAATCTAATGTACATCCTCAAAACTTTTCTATGGACAATTGTTGAGGATTGAGTTAAATACTGAACAACCCCTCTAGCCCCAACAGCAGTGTTGGTTCCAGTAGCATCATAATCAGGTGCTGAAGACGGTCCTGCTGGGGCAAACCTCAATCATTTTTACAAATTTGTTCTTTTGTTTTGTCTTGATCCCATTTGTTACTTGGGACTTCTTTGTTTTCCCTCCACCTTGTTTCATCGTTTACAGAAATGAAAGTGCTTTAAAGATCTGATTGGCTCAGCAGTGTTCCTGTTCAGAAAAGCAGCGATGGGCTGCGGATCGACTCGTGGTCTGGAAAGAAAACTGTGTGCTGAACTTTTTTTGAGAAATGGATTCAGCAGACACATCGACCAAAACGAAAGAGGGGTGGTGTTTTAATTTTTAATCAGGCTAGTCTATTATCAATCAGGCTGCAAATCTATGACCAAATTAATGGAGACCGAATAAATAAATGCTGTTTCCCCACAAAGTATGCCGGCCCCCTTCAAACGTGCCTGGCGTGGCTCAGTGGCCAGTCTATCCCCGGTCATGCTTTATTTATGAGCTCTTTTGTTCTTTGTCTTTGTTTTCATTGCTTGTCCTTTGATGCTTTTAGCTGATTGGCTCTATTCTGGCTGTAAACTGAACTTAAAACTTTTACAGTTTTTAAATGGTGAAATATGTGAAATTCCACCAAAACCCTGACCTGGAAGTTTATTCAGTTTTTACCAAAGCTGAGACCGTGTCCGCTGTGTCAATATGTGAAAGTACTTTTGCTAAAATAGTGTAGCAACAGTAAAAGTTAAAACTTCACAATGTCACGTAAAAACAAAATAGTGTTTGTAAAAGTAAAATTTTTCTTTATTGTTTTTTAATCATGAACTGAGGAAGATGAAAAAATAAAATTAAAAACTAAGGAAAAGGAAAGAACATGAAATAGACATGATCAAATTTTAAAATTTCAGCTTTAAAGAAAGAGTTGAAAGTATTTAGAATAAAAACTACTGAAAAGCAGAGAACAGGAGGGTCTTTACCTCAACGCTCCAGCTGATCTGAGGCTTTCTGGTGTTTCTTCCAGACATGCGGAACATAGAAGCTGAATGCAGCTTCACCAGGTCTGCTTCTGACTCTGAAATACTTTGTTAATGAACAGCTCACAGCTTTGTAGATCAGTAGAAAAACTTTAAAGTCCATCATCTGAGGAAGAAGATCCTTCTGAAGGTAAGGGTCAGTCCATCTTCAGGAAACCACCATAATGAGTCAAAACATGAGGATCAGTGGTCACACCATTTTCTTTAGGGTGATTCTCCCATTCTCCCCCTTCCACTGAGCCCTATCCCTCCATATTGCGTAATCCTGTGGGGGGAAGGGGTATCCCAATTCTCCTTTGGACAAAGGCTAAGGGGGGAGGGGGAGGGCTACACACCCCTTAAAGTGAAGATGTTCCAGGACCACACTTCATGAAGAAGGGGTAGAGACGTACGGCTGCCAGTTACTAGTTCCTGTCCAGCGCGTTCACCGGCAACATGTCTACCAATGCTGAAAAAGAGGTTTACACATTTAAGTATTTTCAGCATTAAAATACAATTTAATAACATGACTGAAATTACGGCGTTTTATTTTACGATGGTATCTTCTGCTCTGTGAACGTTTGCTACAGTTAGCACAAGAGGCTAGCATTCGCTGTACTGCTGGTTTGATATATGAACACATAAAACCACTGTGGCTGTTTTCTTTCAGTGACAATCATCTATATGTTGCAGCATTTCCTTTACTTTTGTGCACAGTGCTAAATTGTATCATATGTTTTAACCAGAAACACCAGAACACACGAGGGCACTTATCCACTACCGAGCAGAAAAAGAGGAGTTTATTGTTTACGTTCCTGTTCTTGGACTAATTTCTGTTAAAAAGCCTCTATTAAGTTATAATTACATAAAGAAGTTACACGTTCAATTCCCATGTTGTGAATACAATGTCTGCAAAACAACGTTCAAGGGACAGTAGTTCCGGTTTATGCAGTTTACACAGCATTTACATTTTTATACAATTACTGCTACAGTCTGTATTTATATCTACATTTTAAAAAAAAAAAATCAAGCTATGCATATGTATCTCATAGACAACTTGTATCTGACCCTTGTAATGGAACGCAGTGGGCTGATGAAAACAAACAAAACATTTCTACTATTGATACAGAACATTCATAAAAGAGGAGTGGTTGGAAGGAAAGGTGACTGGCCAACAAGCAGACAAGAAATGGGGAGATATACCGACTGGCCAGACAGCAGAAAGTAGCACGGCTGACGGCATCTTGGAAAACAATCACTCGTCGCCTCTGATTACGCAATCAGAGGCGACGAGTGATTGTTTGACGAGCAGCTAACGCAGCTTGATGACGTCGTCACGGTGGAGTGGTGTCCCATTTCTTAAGGGAACATTTTCACCACTTGACACTTACTTAGGGCTAGGGGTAAAAGATAGAATTGAGACTTAGCCTTAGTCTGAGATGTGACTTGTTCTGCAGAAACAAAATAAAAAACACTAAATAAAGTTCAGGTCTTGTTTGAAACACTCACACATCTTGATTTCTCTCTTGGTAATAAATTCCCTGAGCTGAATGGAGGCTTGCAGATCTGCAGAGACTGGATCTTCCCTTCGACCCTTGAAGAAAATGATACTTCTTATTCAGCAGTTTCTTCTTTCAAATCCAAGATTAGTTTAATTATCATCATACAACACAATCCCGTTATGTTACAGTCGGGGAAAGGGTCAGTATCAGACTGTGGGGGTCGCAGGGAGCCTATCCCAGCAGTTTGTGGGTAAAAGGCAGTGTACACCCTGGACAGCTCACCAGTCCATCGCAGGGCCACACAGAGACAAACAACCACTCACACTCACTCCTAATGGAAATTTAGAGTAACCCATTAACCTAACATGTCTTTGGATGGTGGGAGGAAGCCGGAGAACCCAGAGAGAACCCACACATACACAGGGAGAACATGCAAACTCCACACAGAAAGGTCACTGCTCAAACCTCGCCCCAGCTGAGGATCGAACCAGTGAATTCCTCTTTAGTTCAGAATAAAAGTTAAAACCACTTTAAATTTCTTTTTTCCATCTGATGACCGCTGGCTGAACTATGTGAAAATAGAACTTTCCCAGTAGATGTCTTCATTTAAAGAACCTATAATATTTCTCTTCCAGCTCCTCTTCCTCCCCATTCTGCTACTACTTTAAGCCGCCTTTTCGTTCCCTTACAGCTTAATAAAAGCTATGTGAACGATCTCAGATTGTAAAGAGCTTTTGTTAAGACTGTACAAAGATTGACTACTATGTGGTTTGGTTTCCCAAGTCCACGTGTCCTCTAATGAAATTCAGATTTCAAGCAATGAAATCAGGATGAGAGAATGGCAGGGAGCAGAAGGGGTGATGTCATGTTTTCTTTATTACTCTTGGAAACCTTTGGTGACCGTTGTTGAAACTGCACAATGTCTTAATGGAGGAAGCGGAATAATTCTCTGTGCAGAAGTGATGCAAGGTGTTTTTGGCCCATTGTGTGGGGATTTGTAAAGCAGAGCAGGTGCACGGTCATTTTCAGTTTGTTAATTGGTGTTGCAGAGCAGCAAATGCATTAAAACGCTCCACGCTCCACACATTGTATACAACAACTTTTAGCAAAATGAGAGTGTTTACATGGCACACAGAGGACAGCAGGATGGTTGGTCCAGCAGAATGTGGCTAAACAAGAACTAGTCTGAATAATAATGTAACTCTGCATCAGTGACGACGACCAACATGAAAAGATTTTAGGTGGACATGTAGAAGTAGATTGGCTCTGGATGTGTCCAGTGGCTTTCAGTGTAAAGGGACTACCCTCTGCCTGAGCCTGGAGGGAAAATCAAAGAACAAAAGGAACATTTGCTGAGATCCTGCAGAATGAAGTGTCTGCTTTTTCCCATCATTTTTGTGAGAAAATACCAGCAATGACTGAAGTGGCATTATAAATATCCGCTTTGTTTGGCTTTAGTTTTATTTACTGATTTAGCTTTAGGCATGCAGGTTCCTGGGTGGGCAGATTGTTTTATACAGCAGGCAACAAAGATGTCTCTTCCCAGACTGAAAAAACGGTAAAAAAGTAGACTATTTGATGAACGGTGGACATTGCAGAATTTTGTATGCAGTCAACAGATGTACTACGTGCCTGATACACAAAGTAAAAGTCACCATAAGTCACCATTTTAAAGGAATATCATTTCAAATGCTCAATGGAAAACAGAGAGCAGTATGAAAAACACAAGTCAGCGACACTGAGGAAAAACTTATTTTCCATTAAGCCAAGACAGATGTTAGTGCTGCTGCATGTTCCAGAGAGCAGGTACTTTTCATTAGTCTCTATCTGCAGACATGGTGGCACATTAACAACTTATCAGACACACTAATGCAGAGTCCAGCAACCAAAAGGAACTTTTCACTGCCTTCTCAGTGGCATCAGAGCACCGACGTCACGTGTTTTTATCAGGAGTATCCATAAGAAGTTCAGGGTGACAGAAGAATTACTTCTCTCACCAAACACAGAAGCAACTGTTCAGTGGGTTCATGGCCGCTTTCTCCCACAATCAGTTGCCATGACAACAGATTCATTGGTTCACCTGGTTTTCATTGTTTAACCGCTCCACCTGTTTGTTGTTAGTTGATTTCTGTTTCTATACAGCAGGAGTAGGCAACTCCGGTCCTCCAGCGCTGCAGTCCTGTTTCCCTGCTGCAACGCACCTGATTCAGATCAGTGGCTAATTAGCAGACTTGTGCAGACTGCGGCGCTCGAGGAGTCGCTACCCCTGATGTACAGTCTGCCTTCGCTGACCATCTGTTGTTTTTACCCAGTTTGCTTCTCTGTTGGTGTCTTAGACATTAACTAGTTCCTGCCTTCTGTCTGCCACCTGCCTCTTCGTCCTGCAACTGGATCCTCACATCCACTGCTCCGTGACATCGCTCTTCTCACCCAGCCTGCCGTACAGCATTTGGAAGCCATGTTGATGCTCTGCTTCCCCCAAAATACATCATTCTGCTGCCTAAAGCCGTGTGAAGCGGATCATTCAAACAAGAATGCTGGTGAAACCCAATGTGGAGCCTTTGTGTTTTACTCTGAAAGGTCAATATTACATTATAGCTGGTGTCATGTGCAGCCAATGTAACCTACACTACAGTCTACAGTTTATCTCCAGAAGTGAAGTGGTCTAATGTTTAAAACACACAAAAACCGTTGCAGCGAGTGTATTATTTTCACTCTGTATCATGTTGTATTTACAATATATAAAAACAATTTGTTGGGCACAAAAAAATGTCCATTAACAGCTTGCTGCGTTTGTGTTCAGAACTCATGCGGCTTTTTGTGACCTGACATGTCTGGAGTTCAGTAAACGGGGCTAGCTACAGAGCCTCCGCTGCCAGAACTTCCAGCAATAATCCTGGATACTTCAGGCCTGGGAGAAACTATATGTTGAATGTAGAATAAGTTTACTGCCGGAAAGCAGGAGGTAAACAGGAAAATGCATCTGGGTTACAAATGGGCACCAAGCCATCAGGGGAAAGAGGGTCTCACATGTTGCCTGACACCATGGACAACAGCACATCTATCTCAGGGACGGAAAGTCACATCGTTTTGTACGAAACCACACATCCCTGTTATCAAGGCAACACCGGAAAAGACAAGGCATGGGCTGAAGTTGCACCAATAGTAGACGCACAATAAAGAAGAAAAGTGTTGTGGGATGGACTGGCCAACCTTTACTGGTTGATTGTTCTCCTCAAATCCTATAATTGTGCCTGCTACTGTGCATGTAGCAGTCCTCATATGATGGAGTCTAATGGAGAATGCAGCTGCGACAGAGATGCTCTGCTCTAAAGCGCTGGAGGTGGGACAGGCTGCCAGGCAGGCAGCAAGGCTCAGCTGCCTTCAGCAGAATCCAGGGGTTGAGCATATGGCCAGTACATCACGCACACAGCTGTGTGGTGTGTTGGTGCACTCAGGCTTGCTGCGGAAAAGACTGGTTGGCATCACAACTGATGGAATCCCTTGTATGACTGGTAGAAAAAAAGTGGGTCGCACCGGTAGAGAGAAAGTTGGAAGTTCTTGTTGGTATTTTACCATAACTGTGGTCATGAAATGCATAAATCCCATCCCGCCCAGGAGTTTACAGCACTGTCAGTTTTTACCAGAAACATGCTGAAGTACTGCGCGGAGGTGCTCTGGCTCAGCAGGGGGGAACTAAAAACATTTTCCTAGTTAAGACCAGAAGTGAATGAATTTACGGAAGACTGGCCAATTCAAGAAGTTCAAGGCCAATTTATTTTCCACAGGAGGAACCCAGGGGACTAATAACAACCAACCAAACAAAATGATCCCGCAACCAAGGACTGAAACTGAGGGGTATAAATACACTGGGGAACCAAACAAGAAAAAGGTGTACTGAATGAACTGAAACAAGACCAGGTGAACTCAATGAACAGGAAACCAACAAAGCTAAACAACAAACAAGAGAACCAAACAGGAAAAACTACAAAATAAAACAGGAAACCTGAAACCAAGGCACAGCAAAAACCACATCATGACATTACGCCCCCCCCCACCCCACTCCCCCATGAGGGCCGGCCACCGGACGACCCAAAAAAAAAAGTCCAGACTCCAGAGACGGGTGGGAGGAGGGGACCAAGGCGAAACAACGGCCAGGAACCCAAAGCAGCATAGTCCAGGAGAACGGCCGGGAGGCAGAGACAACGGGGGCAGGCCTGGCTCAGGATCCTCCTCGTTGGGCACTAGAGACGGAGGAGTGAGAGACCTCCTCGTTGGGCACTGGAAAGAGACCTCCTGGTCGGGTACTCGGTAAGGAGGAGGAGGAGCGACCTCCTTGTCGGGCACTGGAGATGGTGGAGGAGCGTCCCGACCTGGGACCTCCTTGGGAACTCGGGACAGAGGAGGAGCGTCCATCTCCTGGACCCCCTCGGGAACTCGGGACGGAAAAGGAGAACAGGATCTGGGCGCTGGCGTGGGAGCCTGCAGCACCGGAGGTGTGGACCAGGGCTGGGATGCAGGTAGTGGGGACACTGGAGATGTGGACCTCGGAGCAGGCGGGGACACTCAAGACGTGGGCCTCGGAGCAGGCGGGGACACTGGAGACGTGGGACTCGGAGCAGGCAGGGACACTGGAGACGTGGGCCTCGGAGCAGGCGGGGACACTGGAGACGTGGACCTCGGAGCAGGCGGGGACACTGGAGACGTGGGCCTCGGAGCAGGCGGGGACACTGGAGACGTGGACCTCGGAGCAGGCGGGGACACTGGAGACGTGGACCTCGGAGCAGGCGGGGACACTGGAGACGTGGGCCTCGGAGCAGGCGGGGACACTGGAGACGTGGGCCTCGGAGCAGGCGGGGACACTGGAGACGTGGACCTCGGAGCAGGCGGGGACACTGGAGACGTGGACCTCGGAGCAGGCGGGGACACTGGAGACGTGGGCCTCGGAGCAGGCGGGGACACTGGAGACGTGGGCCTCGGAGCAGGCGGGGACACTGGAGACGTGGACCTCGGAGCAGGCGGGGACACTGGAGACGTGGGCCTCGGAGCAGGCGGGGACACTGGAGACGTGGGCCTCGGAGCAGGCGGGGACACTGGAGACGTGGACCTCGGAGCAGGCGGGGACACTGGAGACGTGGACCTCGGAGCAGGCGGGGACACTGGAGACGTGGGCCTCGGAGCAGGCGGGGACACTGGAGACGTGGACCTCGGAGCAGGCGGGGACACTGGAGACGTGGGCCTCGGAGCAGGCTGGGACACTGGAGACGTGGGCCTCGGAGCAGGCGGGGACACTGGAGACGTGGACCTCGGAGCAGGCGGGGACACTGGAGACGTGGACCTCGGAGCAGGCGGGGACACTGGAGACGTGGGCCTCGGAGCAGGCGGGGACACTGGAGACGTGGGCCTCGGAGCAGGCGGGGACACTGGAGACGTGGACCTCGGAGCAGGCGGGGACACTGGAGACGTGGGCCTCGGAGCAGGCGGGGACACTGGAGACGTGGGCCTCGGAGCAGGCGGGGACACTGGAGACGTGGGCCTCGGAGCAGGCGGGGACACTGGAGACGTGGACCTCGGAGCAGGCGGGGACACTGGAGACGTGGACCTCGGAGCAGGCGGGGACACTGGAGACGTGGACCTCGGAGCAGGCGGGGACACTGGAGACGTGGACCTCGGAGCAGGCGGGGACACTGGAGACGTGGGCCTCGGAGCAGGCGGGGACACTGGAGACGTGGGCCTCGGAGCAGGCGGGGACACTGGAGACGTGGGACTAGGAGCAGGCGGGGACACTGGAGACGTGGGCCTCGGAGCAGGCGGGGACACTGGAGACGTGGGCCTCGGAGCAGGCGGGGACATTGGAGACGTGGGCCTCGGAGCAGGCGGGGACACTGGAGACGTGGACCTCGGAGCAGGCGGGGACACTGGAGACGTGGACCTCGGAGCAGGCGGGGACACTGGAGACGTGGGCCTCGGAGCAGGCGGGGACACTGGAGACGTGGGCCTCGGAGCAGGCGGGGACACTGGAGACGTGGACCTCGGAGCAGGCGGGGACACTGGAGACGTGGACCTCGGAGCAGGCGGGGACACTGGAGACGTGGGCCTCGGAGCAGGCGGGGACACTGGAGACGTGGACCTCGGAGCAGGCGGGGACACTGGAGACGTGGGCCTCGGAGCAGGCGGGGACACTGGAGACGTGGGCCTCGGAGCAGGCGGGGACACTGGAGACGTGGACCTCGGAGCAGGCGGGGACACTGGAGACGTGGGCCTCGGAGCAGGCGGGGACACTGGAGACGTGGGCCTCGGAGCAGGCGGGGACACTGGAGACGTGGGCCTCGGAGCAGGCGGGGACACTGGAGACGTGGACCTCGGAGCAGGCGGGGACACTGGAGACGTGGACCTCGGAGCAGGCGGGGACACTGGAGACGTGGACCTCGGAGCAGGCGGGGACACTGGAGACGTGGGCCTCGGAGCAGGCGGGGACACTGGAGACGTGGGCCTCGGAGCAGGCGGGGACATTGGAGACGTGGGCCTCGGAGCAGGCGGGGACACTGGAGACGTGGACCTCGGAGCAGGCGGGGACATTGGAGACGTGGGCCTCGGAGCAGGCGGGGACACTGGAGACGTGGGCCTCGGAGCAGGCGGGGACACTGGAGACGTGGGCCTCGGAGCAGGCGGGGACACTGGAGACGTGGACCTCGGAGCAGGCGGGGACACTGGAGACGTGGGCCTCGGAGCAGGAGGTGAAGCGGAGCAATGTTGCTTGCAGTCCCGCCTCCTCCTGGCCATCGCTGCAGTCCATTTAAGCCCAAGAGATGGAGACCAAATTGCCAATCTGAACCCCCAGTAAGGATTCGCTGCTGGCTTTCCACGGGTCGCAGAGTTCATTGCAGCCTGTCTGCAGAAGAACTTGTAGGGAGTTGTTTTCTCCGCTGGGTCCGTGTCTGGCGGGATCATTCTGTCACGACGGACGGTGGGGATGGTGAAGGAGTGGACCCAAACGCAGAGACGAGGGAACAGGGATGCCCGTTCAAGGGGAACCAAACAAGAAACAGGTGTACTAAATGAACTAAAACAAGACCAGGTGAACTTAATGAACAGGAAATCAATAAACAAGAGAACAACAAACAAGAGAACCAAACAGGAAAAACGACAAAATAAAACAGGAAACCTGAAACTAAGGCGCAGCAAAAACCACATCCAACCAAACCAGTGATGGTTTGGTTGCCTCAAACTGCCTCTGGTCCATCTCCATGGATAACGCAGTTCTGTTTGGATTCGTGTTAAAGTGCAATTCAGATGAAGCATCGCTTCAAAGTCCAAACAACAACTTTACTTTTGAGTACTTGGTAGCACTTTACATTACAGATCTGTAATTATATGGTAAGTGTGTGGTAATTTCATAGAATAGAATGAATTACCTGATAATTACGGATAATATGCAGTAATTACTAGTAGAAATAACCATGTATTATCCTAGTAGTAACACTAGATAGACTGTAAGTAACAGTGTGGTATTTCATGGAAACAAAGAAGAAATTGCTCAGTAATTACAGGTAACACATCTGTTATGTGCTCCCTCTTGCGTACTCCAGTTAGGAGGCGTGCAGCTGTGTTTTGCACCAACTGGAGACGTGCGAGGGAGGACTGGCTCACCGCAACATAAAGGGCGTAACAGTAATCCAGCCGAGATGTAACGAAGGCATGGATTACTGTTTCTAAGTGCTGCTGTGCAGGAAAAGGTTTTACTTTAGCCAGCTGTCTGATGTGGAAAAAGCTGGACTTTACTACAGAACTGATTTGCCGATCCAGCTTAAAATCACTGTCCATCTTAAAACCCAAGTTAGATACTGTTGTCTTTAAAAAAAACCTGCCAACAGGCCAAAATCAACAGGCAGGGGTTCACAAGCTCCACTGGGACCAAACACCATAACTTCAGTTTTTTCTTCATTAAGATGCAGGAATTTAGAGCCAACCAGGCTTTGATGTCAAGAGGGCCAATGGAGAAGGTGTTTTTCTTTTTAAGAGGCATATATATCTGACTATCATCAGCATAAAAGTGAAATGAGTTGCCATGCCTTCTAAGGAGGCATTAAATACAGAGAGAAAAGCAAGGGCCCCAAAATCTACCCCTGTGGAATCCCATAAGGACGTGGAGCGGAGCTGGATTCAAACTGGATTCATTTCCTAAACTCACACTCATGCTTCTGTCAGACAGATAGGACCTGAACTACTCCAATGCAGTACCACAGGAGGTGGCATAACCGAGCCACTAAAGCGTTGTGATCTACAGTGTCAAATGCTGCTGTCAAGTCCAATAAAATAAGAATTGTATAATCACTAGAGACGTTTGCTAAGAGAATGTCATTAAATACTTTTAATAAAGCTGACTCAGCGCTGTGTCGTGTTTTAAAACCAGACTGAAACACTTCCAGAACATCATGTTCCTCTAAAAACAGCTTGACTTGAGTATAGACAACTTTTTCTAAAATTTTAGAAATAAAAGGAAGCCTTGAGATGGGTCGGAAGTTAGCCAGCACGCTGTAGTCCATGCCAGGTTTTTTAAGTAGGGGCTGGACCACAGCAGATGACAAACTACTGTTTATAATTTCAAGAACTGTCTTCCCAACACTAGGAAAGACCTTTTTCAGAAGACCAGGAGGAACGACATCATGGGGAGAACCCAATGGCTTAACATCACCAATCAACTCTTCCAAAAATAATCAGGATACCGGCTCAAATTTCTGAAGAACTGCAGAGCAGGGAACAGAGACAGAGGAGTCAGATGCAGGTGAAGAGAAGTGTCCTTGCAGTAGCAACTTTGTCAATAAAAAAAAGTGCAGGAAACTACTGCAAGTCTCAGAAGATGCTTTGAAGCCAGCAGGCTGTGAGGCATTTAGTACTGAATTAATAGTTTTGAATAATACATGTGGATTGTGGCGATTAGAATCAATGATGATTGCCAAACATTTTCTTTTGGCTTCCTTAACAGTGTCCTGATAACAACGCCAGCAGTCCTTAAGGATGAGAAAGGAAACCTGCAGTTTGTCCTTCTTCCACTTGTGCTCAGCTTTGCGGCACTCCCGTCTGACTGACCGAGTTTCTTCATTTAACCAAGGCTCAGATTTAGCCCTAGGCTTCACAGTCTTTATTGGAGCCACAGAGTCCAGTATGGTTCGGCAAGAAGGCGGCGATGCTGAACAGGAGGCAGATTTAAAATCAGCACAGGACAAAACAGCATTAAAAACAACTGGCTTTCATTCATTCATTCATTCATTTTCCAAACCGCTTATTCCAATTCAGGGTCGCGGGGAAGCTGGAGCCTATCCCAGCTGGCTTTGGGCGACAGGCAGGGTACACCCTGGACAGCTCGCCAGTCCATCGCAGGGCCCACAACTGGCTTATGATCAGAAATGGCATCACTGCAGATCTTCAAGTCTTCATCTTCATCTTCATCTTCTGCCGCTTATCCGGGGTCGGGTCGCGGGGCAGCAGCCTAAACAGGGAAGCCCAGACTTCCCTCTCCCCAGCCACATTTGCCAACTCTGCGGGGGGGATCCCGAGGCGTTCCCAAGCCAGAGATATAATCCCTCCAGCGTGTCCTGGGTCTTCCCCGGGGTCTCCCCCCAGAGGGACGTGCCTGGAACACCTCACCAGGGAGGTCCAGGAGGCATCCTGACCAGATGCCCGAGCCACCTCAACTGGTTCCTCTCGATGCGGAGGAGCAGCGGCTCTACTATGATCTCCTCCCGGATGACCGAGCTCCTCACCCTATCTCTAAGGGAGAACCCGGCCACCCTGCGGAGGAAACTCATTTCAGCCGCTTGTATACGAGATCTGGTTCTTTCGGTCACGACCCACAGCTCATGACCATAGGTGAGGGTAGGAACGTAGATCGACTGGTAAATCGAGAGCTTCGCCTTCTGGCTCAGCTCCTTCTTCACCACGACAGACTGGCGTAGAGTCCGCATTACTGCAGACGCCGCACCGATCCGTCTGTCCATCTCACGCTCCATCCTTCCCTCACTCGTGAACAAGACCCCGAGATATTTAAACTCCTCCACTTGAGGCAGGACCTGACTCCCGACCCGGAGAGGGCAATCCACCCTATTCCGGCTGAGGACCATGGTCTCAGATTTGGAGGGAGTTTGTCCAACCAGTCTACATGTGCTTTGTGGACCTGGAGAAGGCATTTGACCGTGTCCCCCGGGGGCTCCTGTGGGGGGTACTCCGGGAGTATGGGGTACCGGATTCCCTTATACGAGCTGTCTGGTCCCTGTACGACAGGTGTCAGAGTTTGGTCCACATTGCCGGTAGTAAGTCGGATTCGTTTCCGACATTCAGATGTCTGAATACAAACATGTCAGATCTACACATTGCTATGTCTGTAAGAGTAGATATGCAGACACTGTGTAACTAAGCTTAAGTTCCTAAGTTCATCATGACCTTTTCAGAAAGACCACAAAGCCAGAATCAGGAATTAATATATGCTGAGGACTATGGAATAAATGAAAATCTAAGTCAGAACATAAAATTTCCACAACAACACTGTTGGAAGAGTCCTGGCCACTTGGTTTGTTTATGTATTTCACATTTTCCATCATGACTGATGGTTTGAAGTGTATGTATTTTTAAAAAAAGTTGGTGTCTCCACTTAATGGATATATTTTACAAAGAATGAAACATTACATGTTATACCCATGTTTGCATAGGCTCTCTCCGGGAACTCCAGCTTCTTCCTGCCATCCAAACACATGCATGTTAAGTCAGCAGATCACTCTAAATTGTCCCTAGGAGTGAATATGAGTGTAAATGGTTGTTTGTCTTTCTGTGTTGGATTTACGATATTCCGGAGGCCTCTTGAGGGTGTACCCTGCCTCTCTCCTGCTAATTGCTGGAATAGGCTCCAACTTCCCCAAGACCCATAAATGGATTAAACGGTTAGAAAAATAAATGAATATGTGCATAATTGCTATGAATTTTATTATCATCAACTCCAGCATAATATACACATGAAAATCAATACTAAATTATAATTAAACTCATCAAAAGATGGTATAAAATATTTTAGTCAAATAAAAATAAAGCTTAGAGCAGGGGTGGGCAACTCCAGTCCTCAAGGGCTGCAGTCCTACAAGTGTTAAGAGTTTCCCTGCTGCAACTCTGCTGCATCAAATCAGTGGGTAATTAGCAGACTAGTGCAGTTGGATGTGAAGCTCTGCAGCAGTTTGCTAATCAAGTCTGTTGTGAGTCAGCTAGTTGTAGCAGGGAAACTCCCATCACTTGTCGGACTGCAGCCCTTGAGTTACCCAACCCTGGTTTAGAGCCTTCTCAAACACAATTTAAAAAATAAATAAATAAACTCATTTCAAATTGAACCAAAAATTACATAAATCACTAAGAGTGTCATGCTTGTAAGGAAGAAGGACTCAAGCAGCAGAAAGATTGAATGATAACAAGGGCTTTAAGCAGTGGGTTGCACACAGACACACGCCATAGTAATATGCAAATAGCCATAATCTTCGTCAGTTTCTGAACACACTGAGGTTTGTTACTTGGAATGTGCGTGGAGCTGGAACAAGAGAAAAGAGGTTAAGAATTCTTCATCGGATGCGTGAAATGAAGGCAGACATCGTTCTCCTGCAGGAGACTCACTTATCTAATTCAACAATAAATCTTTCAACGGACCAGTTTCCACATGTTTACTCAGCTTGCTATAATTCCAGACAAAGAGGAGTAGCCACTCTTATTAATAAAAAGTTAAAATTTGACATTGATCAAACAATCACAGATCCAGAAGGCAGATTTTTAATAGTTACATTATCTATTCAAAATGTTAAGTTAACTATTGCAAATGTTTATGGCCCAAATGTTGATGACTCCTCCTTTTTTCACTCCCTCTTTACTTCGCTCTATGATCACTTAGATAACACAATCATTGTAGCAGGGGACTTAAATGTTATTCTAGACAAATACAGTTCATCAGGGAAGTATCGAGGTTGGAAATCAGCTGAAAAGGTTAAACAGTACATGAAGGATTTTGGTCTTTGCGATGCATGGCGTTCTCATCACCCGACACTGAGAGAATACACTTTCTTCTCTGCAGTTCACCATACCTATTCTAGACTAGACTACTTCCTAATCAGCACTTCACTCATGAGTGACATATCAGAGATAAAGATCCATCCCATAATCATCAGTGATCATGCACCTGTATCATTAACCCTTAGAAGTAAAAACTGTAAGCCAGCCACTAGAAACTGGAGATTTAATACATCATTACTTACAGATTCTGAGTTTATCAGTTACTTTAAAAGAGAATGGTCCTCATATCTAGAAAACAATAACAGACCAGAAACTTCAGCGTGTGTTCTGTGGGAAGCAGGAAAAGCAGTAATGAGAGGGAAAATAATATCCTTCTCTTCCCATAAGAAAAAGAAGGAAACTTTGAGAACATCAGAATTAGAACTCAGAATTAAATCACTAGAGGAAGCTTACCATGTCTCCCCAGAAGAACACACACTGAATGATATTAGAAAAGCCAAATTAGAACTTAATGAAATAATAGATAAAAGAACACAATTCATGGTGCAAAGACTTCGATTGGACAATTTTGAACATGGTAACAAATCTGGAAAGTTCCTGGCTAACCAACTAAAGGCAAATAAGGAGAAAACAACCATTTTCTCTATAAAAGATTCAGAAGGAAATATCAGCCATGATCCTGACATGATAAACAATACTTTTAAAGAATTTTACAAAGCATTATATAAATCACAGATAAACGTAAAAGAGGAGAATATTGATCAGTTTCTTAGTGATATTAATCTCCCAAAATTAAATCACAAAAATAAAATGGTTCTAGATTTACCTATTTCAGTTCATGAGCTCCATGAAGCTCTCCAGCAGATGCCAAATAATAAAGCACCAGGTCCAGATGGTTATCCAGCTGAATTCTACAAAGAATTCTGGACAACACTGGCTCCAACCTTTTACAGCATGGTATTAGAAATAAAGGAAAAGCGAAGAATACCCCTGAATATGAACTTTGCTAATATACAGTCCTATTAATAGAAAAAGGATAGAAAAAATAACCCCTTCAATTATTGACCCTGATCAATCAGGCTTTAGAAAAGGTAGACTTTCCTACACTAACATGCACAGATTAATTAACATAATAGATTATTCAACTCTACACAATCTGAAGTCCACAGTTATTTCTTTAGATGCAGAAAAAGCATTTGACCGTGTAAAATGGAAATTTTTATTTGCAACTTTAAGCTAATTTGGGCTCGGGCCATCATTCATTGACTGGATTAATATATTATACAGCAACCCAAATGCAAGTCTAAAGACTAATGATCAAATCTCTCCAAGATTCTGCTTAGAGAGGGGCCGCAGACAGGGCTACCCACTTTCTCCATCACTCTTTGCCATTTTTATCGAACCCTTGGCAGCTGCCATAAGACAAAAGAGAGAAATCAAAGGAATTTTTGCTAAAAATATCGAACATAAGTCTGTGTGCTGATGATGTTTTATTCTTCCTTCAGAACTCGGAAACATCTCTTTCTCAGACAATCACACTCATTAATAAATTCTCATCAATATCAGACTATTCTATTAACTGGTCAAAGACTACAGCAATGCCCATTAACTGTGACTTTAAAAATATCTCGAACACCAATATATAGTCAGAAAACATTAGGTACTTAGGTGTAAATATTTCCCCCAGACTAATAGAATTAGTAAAGTTAAATTACGATCAACTGTTAACAACAATAGAGGATGACCTTTAAAGGTGGAACCGCTTGCCCATATTACTTATGGGGAGAGTTTCCATCATTAAAATGATGGTTCTACCTAAAGTTAATCCTCTCTTTTCAATGATCCCCACTAAACCATCCTCCACTTACTTTAAATCATTAGACTCCCACATATCCAAGTTTCTCTGGAAAAACAAGCCATCCCGCATTAGTCAAAAAACTTTACAACAGACCAAAGACAGAGGTGGGTTGGACCTGTCTAATTTCAATCATTGCATTACTAACAAAGCTAGAAGATTCCATCTCTCTCCCAACTTCTAAATGGGAAGCAGACTTATCCTGTAATATTAATCAAAATGAATGGTCACAAATCTGTTTAAACACATTTAAAATGACTAAGAATTCAAACATGCAATTAATACAATTCAAAATTCTACACAGAACTCATTATACAGGACACAGGATGTTAAGGATGGGTCTGTTACAATCACATATCTGTTCACACTGTACTGACAACACAATAGACAACTACTATCATGCCTTATGGTCTTGTCCACCTGTCAAGAGATTCTGGCTCCAGGTATGTCAAGATCTGTCAGACTGGTTTAAATGTAATATCCCTGCAAACCCCAAACTGTGCCTACTGGGTCACTTGGGTGAAAATAACATAGGGTTCAACTCTGCAGATGCAATCCATAGTCTGTGCATCGCAAAGAAAACTACCCTTGTAAACTGGAAAAGCAAACAGAATCTGTGTATCCAGCAGTTTAGAAATCTGTTATTAGATTACATCTGGATGGGAATGATGTCTGCCTCCTCAAAGGATCAGTCAGCTGAATTTCATTCCCTCTGGTCCCCTGTGATCAGCTCCATCACTTAGTTTGGGGCTTGAGGGGGAGAATGTGACCTCATCGCACTGTGGGTTGAGTGCAGGTTGGAGGTCTCTGGTGGCTTGGGGGTGTGTGGTGGGATCTTGGCTGCCTCACTACTGGGGTCACTGGGTTTCCAGCCCTGGGGGCAGGCCTTGGGTGGGTCAGCGGTTAGGGTTGCCTTGCGGCGAAGGGGCGAGGCCACTGGCGAAAGCTGGGTCGGCGGGTTCTGGCTCTGTGGCGGGTGGCCATGCCGCTGCGGGGTGGGCTGGGCGGGGGTCCTGGGCTCCGGTGCCCAGGGCTGTCCCCTGTCTCTGGGGTGGGAGGCGTTGGCCTCCGCCATGGGAGCTAGGCTGATCTGGGATCTGCCGCTGCATGTCCGTGCCCTGGTGCCTGGTTGTGGTCCCGGGACCAAGATGGTTGGGGATCGGTAGGTGTGTGTGTGTGTGTGGGGGGGGGGGGGGGGTGTATGTGTGTGTGTGTGTGCTTGCGCGTGTGCGTATTGGGTATGGATGGAGGAGAATTGTGGTGCGTGAGAGTCGGGGAGTGTGGCGGTGCAAATAGATTGGGGGTGGGAGTGTGTGTATGGGGGAGTGTGTTAGTGCTCGTGAATGAGGGGTAAGGGCGATGTATGGTGGAGTATAGTGATCCATGGTTATGGGGTAGGCGTGTGTGTTGGGGGAGTGTTAGGGTGCACATGTGTATATAGATGAGTGTGGGGTGCACATGTGCGGGGGTATAGTAGTATGTGTGTATGGGGGGGTGTAGGGGTAGTGGTTATGAAGGGGGTATGACAGAGGTGAGAAAGGTGTTCGTGTGAGAGGTGTGTGTGTGTGTGTTTACTTACTGGGGTGTAGACAAAGAGGGACCCCAGTGTGTCTCCGGGTGGGGGGTGGGGACGATGGACCTTTGATCTGGGTTCCCCTTCCCCCTTCCTTACACTTAGTCACCATATCACAAAAAACACACGGACAACTCATGGACATGTTTTGGGGGGCAGGCCATGCAGTGTATGGTTAGCCATGCAGCTTAGGTGGTCCCTCTCCCATCATGGTGGGGTTACTGCCCCTCAAATTTAATCACAAACATCACACACTTCACAATCATTTGCGAGGAGGAGACATGGGAAGAAGGGGTCCTCTCACGCCCCTATTTCCGGGGCTTTGCTGGGAGGGCAGTTCAGGCGGGGTAAGCTGCCCAGTAGTCCTGGGTCTGGGCTGGACTGGCTGAGGGGAGAAATCCGCTGGCTCTGGGGATTGCTGGGTCGGCTGTGTTTGGGGAATGGCGGGGGGTGCTGGAGGTGGTGGGCGGTAGTTGTGGGAGTCGTGATCGGGGCCTTGCTAGTCTCTGCCCCCCCAGGGGCGTCCCGCATGGGACATGTTGGGAAGTAAAGATGAGGGTGTGCGGGAGTGAATTTAAAAAGTTGCGGATGGAATGTAAGAGAAAAGAGGTAGGGGGGAGGTGTGTATGTGTAGAGAAGAGGTGGGGTGGGGGAGTGTGCAGTGGGGTGTGTATGAATAAAGGGGGAGTATGCAAGTGGGGTGTAGAGGGGAGGGATGGGGTGGGAGGTGTGGGCACGTATAGGGAGTAGTGTATGGTGAGTTGGGGTGCGTGTGTGTGGGAAGGAGGGGGTAATTTGAGGTGTGGTGGGGATATTTGGGGAATGGGGTGTGTGTGCTAATAAATAAGGAAGCGAGTGAACTGGGGGTGAGTAGGGGGTGTGTGTCGAGGTGTGTAGAGAGGGAGCTCGTGAGGGGAGTTGTTATGTGGTGTATGTGTGCATCAGGGAGTATGTGAGCGGGGGCAAGGGGGTAGGGGAGTGTGAGATGGAGCATGTGGGTGTGTGTTGGGAGGGAGTATGTGTGTGTGTGTGTGTTGGGAGGGGGTGGTGTCACTGGGGTGCTGGTGCACTGGGGTGCGGCCTGACTTCCACTCAGCGGCAGTCCGGGGATCCTTGTTTTCCATTGGCGTGGGCTGGGCGCTCTGCCTGCGGGGGTAGGGGGTTGCCTTCGGGCTCTTGGGGCCCGCGCTCTGTCTGCCCTGGATGGCCAGCGCCTGGCGGGGCCGGTTCTTGCCGGTCTGGGCCCGCTGGGGCCTGTTCCCCCTGACTACGGGGGACTCCGGCTGGGGCTCCCCTCTGACGCCTCCTGGGTGGGTCCATGGCTGGCTCTGGGGTGGGGCGGTTGGATCCAGTGCTTGGAGGTGGTCTTCCTGCCTTGGAGGTGGTCTTCCTGGCCTACTTCTGGCCTTTGTGTGGGCGGGGTCACATTGGCATGATCACTCTTCTCTGAACACGTTCCACCCTGTATGTTCTGCATGTGTCACAGTCACTGAGTCGTCTGCAGGATTCACTAACAGCAGCTTGTTTTCCTTGTCTCCCTTTAACATTTAACTCGACAGTTTTTGGTGCTCCTGTCACCTGATAGCTTAGTCCCCCGCAGGGGGAGCATGAATCTAATATTGGCCTGTTTGTGTATATGTGTGTGAATGTGTAGGTATATGCGTTTATTTAGATGAATACGTATATGTGGGTATATATGCATATGTTCATACAAATGTCTGGGTTTTTTTCCTTTTCTTTCTTTGTCTCTCTATCTCTCTTTTCCTCTCTTTCTTTGATGTTTTTTCTTTCTCTTTTCTTAATCGTTCTGTCTCTCTTCTATCTTCTCCAGTCTGGTCCAGTAGTAGAAACTCTGTATTACAATTAAACAAAACAAATAAAGGGCTGCACAGTGGCGCAGTGGTTAGCACTGTGGCCTCACAGCAAGAAGGTTGCTGGTTCAATCCTTGGCTGGTTTGGTCAGTGGCCTTTCTGTGTGGAGTTTGCATGTTCTCCCCGTGTATGTATGGGTTCTCCCAGGGTACTCTGGCTTCCTCCCACCTTCCAAAACACATGCATGATAGGTTAATTGGTCACTCTAAATTGCCCCTAGGAGTGAGCATGAGCATGAGTATGGTTGTTCATCTCTCTGTGTGGCCCTGCAATGGACTGGCAAGCTGTCCAGGGTGTACCCTGCCTTTTAATCACAAAACTTCTTCAGGAGGGGGATCAATGTGTCATCCCGCCCTGTAATACTACTGTAATGTAGTATTAATGTGTACCAGTCTACCAACGTGTCATCTCGCCCTACTATGTTTACTGTAATGTAGTATTACATGTACCAGTCTTTTTTTTTTTTTTGTCTTGTCCAGCATTTAAGCAAGCAGACTGATGTTCTGGATGCTGTGTTCTGCTGAGCAAATTTATTTTGCCAAGGGGAAATGTACCAGTCTACCAACGTGTCATCTCGCCCTATGTTTACTGTAATGTAGTATTACATGTACCAGTCTACCAACGTGTCATCTCGCCCTATGTTTACTGTAATGTAGTATTACATGTACCAGTCTACCAACGTGTCATCCCGCCCTAATATGTTTACTGTAATGTAGTATTACATGTACCAGTCTACCAACGTGTCATCCCGCCCTATGTTTACTGTAATGTAGTATTACATGTACCAGTCTACCAACGTGTCATCTCGCCCTATGTTTACTGTAATGTAGTATTACATGTACCAGTCTACCAACATGTCATCCCGCCCTAATATGTTTACTGTAATGTAGTATTACATGTACCAGTCTACCAACGTGTCATCCCGCCCTAATGTTTACTGTAATGTAGTATTACATGTACCAGTCTACCAACATGTCATCCCGCCCTAATATGTTTACTGTAATGTAGTATTACATGTACCAGTCTACCAACGTGTCATCCCGCCCTAATATGTTTACTGTAATGTAGTATTACATGTACCAGTCTACCAACGTGTCATCCCGCCCTAATATGTTTACTGTAATGTAGTATTACATGTACCAGTCTACCAACATGTCATCCCGCCCTAATATGTTTACTGTAATGTAGTATTACATGTACCAGTCTACCAACGTGTCATCCCGCCCTAATGTTTACTGTAATGTAGTATTACATGTACCAGTCTACCAACGTGTCATCCCGCCCTAATATGTTTACTGTAATGTAGTATTACATGTACCAGTCTACCAACGTGTCATCCCGCCCTAATGTTTACTGTAATGTAGTATTACATGTACCAGTCTACCAACATGTCATCCCGCCCTAATATGTTTACTGTAATGTAGTATTACATGTACCAGTCTACCAACGTGTCATCCCGCCCTAATGTTTACTGTAATGTAGTATTACATGTACCAGTCTACCAACGTGTCATCCCGCCCTAATATGTTTACTGTAATGTAGTATTACATGTACCAGTCTACCAACGTGTCATCCCGCCCTAATATGTTTACTGTAATGTAGTATTACATGTACCAGTCTACCAACGTGTCATCCCGCCCTAATATGTTTACTGTAATGTAGTATTACATGTACCAGTCTACCAACGTGTCATCCCGCCCTAATGTTTACTGTAATGTAGTATTACATGTACCAGTCTACCAACGTGTCATCCCGCCCTAATATGTTTACTGTAATGTAGTATTACATGTACCAGTCTACCAACGTGTCATCCTGCCCTAATATGTTTACTGTAATGTAGTATTACATGTACCAATCTACCAACGTGTCATCCCGCCCTAATGTTTACTGTAATGTAGTATTACATGTACCAGTCTACCAACGTGTCATCTCGCCCTAATATGTTTACTGTAATGTAGTATTACATGTACCAGTCTACCAACGTGTCATCCCGCCCTAATATGTTTACTGTAATGTAGTATTAACGAGGACCAGTCTACCAACGTGTACTCCCGCCCTAATATGTTTACTGTAATGTATTATTAACGAGGACCAGTCTACCAACGTGTCATCCCGCCCTAATATGTTTACTGTAATGTAGTATTAACGAGGACCAGTCTACCAACGTGTCATCTCGCCCTATGTTTACTGTAATGTAGTATTACATGTACCAGTCTACCAACGTGTCATCTCGCCCTATGTTTACTGTAATGTAGTATTACATGTACCAGTCTACCAACGTGTACTCCCGCCCTATTTGTTGGGCCTGGCAGGATGTGATATTGTTCCTCAGGTGCGTACTGACTGATTGGCTGCAGCAGTTCCTCGTTCCAACCTGGCTGATATGACTGAGGACTGCTCTCCAGCCATTGCCAGTTTGTCTGGTTGCCAGTGGTATCGTACGGCCAACAAGCTTTTGGTGTTTTGTGAACTGAAGAAGAAAATCCAAAGAAACCCCTGTCCTATTTTTCAGTGTCAGCCTGCCTCCCAGTTTCCAACCTGCCTTCTGCCCTCCATTCTCAGCCTGCACAGCCTGCCTCCTGCCTTCCATTTTCTGCCACTCCATCCCTGCCCAACCTGCGGCAACCGGGTTGAGAAGCGAGGTTCTTTCCTTCACTATTCCTTAACACTAATGTTTACTGTAATGTAGTATTAACGTGTACCAGTCTACCAACGTGATATCCCACTCTTCCTCACTCGTTATTGGTTTGACAACTGACTGACAGCCAAAGGAAATACAGAAATGGAAAAACACTGAAGTAGATGTGAATTGTGAAGAGATGTTTAGCAGTTAACATGACATAGTTGTGAAGTGGCGCTATGCAAATAAAAGCTGATTAAACTGAGTTATAGTTTTCTCAGGAAGATTTGACTTGTTTTGATTCTCCTTGTCAGGGTTTTGTTTTTTATGGTTTGTGTATTTGTTCCTGTGGTAATTTGTTTTTCCTTTTTTCCCCTCCTTTTGTTTTAGGCTGTGCAGCAGCCCTGGGCGAGTCAGCACACCTGCATCCCATCATCGCTTCCTGCAGTACTTAAGGAGGGTTGCCTCTCTCAGTCTTTGCCAGATGGTCGTCAGTGATGCACAGCTCTTGGGTGTGTGTGGCTGCCCAGGACTGCTGCCAGCATTGCTCCTGAGTTAGACTTTTTGTTTTTTCCCAGTGCTTTTGTGAAGTTGCTCATTTTTTTATTTTTTGAGCAATTAAAGAATTATTTCCCTCTGTGAACCTTCTGTGGTTGTGTCTCTGTCTGGCATTTTTGGGTCTGGTTCCGGCAAACATAACACTCCTATCGGTTTATTAGGCTGCTAACTGTGTCAGACAGGTCTGATCATCAATTTGCCAGATGTGTTTAATTAAAGGGAAACTATTGACGAAAGTTGTTGCTGTAATAAGATAAAACAAACCAGGGTGTGATTCAGAGAGCGAACAGGTTTGTTCAGATAAAGTCTTCTGAAGGAAGTCTTCATCACACAAATGCATTGTGTTAAGAGAGAGTCTTTAGGACACTCCAAAGGTTACATGTATTTCACAAAGATCGTTGAATGTCTTCAAACAGTAACTTGGGAAGGAATTCTGATCACTTCAACAGGTTCCAGGCAGAAACCATCTAAGAAGGGATGGTTATGAGGGTTTTGAAGCGATATTTAGGAAGGACTTTATACTAACATGAAAACGCACGTGGAAAAAATACAACAGGTGTGCATTTTCAGTTATTTTGAACCAATTAGAAGAGATTTGGTTCACACAGCAGCAAAATCTGGTGGTTAGAAGTGAAGCCCCAGTAATGGGCCCGGTCTGAAGAGACTGGGACCAGGAAATGGAGGATGGAGCGGTTAGGGTTAAAAGTTCTGAACAACCTCAGTCATCATGGCATCCATCATGCTGATGCCCCTGATCCTTATCAGATGACTTCAAGTACATCTTCCAGTTTTCAACTAACTGCCAGTGATTAAGAACTCACAATTTCCAGATGGCGACCTCTTGGATGCTTTAATAGTTTGATTTGACAACACTTAAGTTCTCTGAGATGGACGAACTTCTGGAGTGGATTCGAGGGGTTAGTGTTGTGTCTTGTGCAAAATTAGAAATTGACCAGTCAGAGAAGATGCTGCAGCCACAGTCTCCCCCTCTGTAGTGTATTTTTATTGCCTGTACTAGTTTACTCACTTGTAGCACAAACACATGATAAGTGTTTACCTGTGTGCACTCTGTTTGCGTGTGCATGGCCAGTTTTCATGTCACAGCAGAACCTGGAAAAACTAGTCCAAGCTTTCATCTTTAGTCGGCTTTAGGTGCAGGGTTAGGGCTGGCTATGTGGGCTCAAGCCCTGGATGTTTTCTGACAAACCCCAAATCTGAATCTGGTCTATGAAGTTCTGAATGGTTCAGTACCAAAATACATCAGAGACCTCTTGACCCAACATGAAACTATCAGACCCCGAGATCATCTGCATCCAGTATTTCCTCAGGTCCCAGAATCGATACGAAACATAGGGATGCTGCATTCAGCTTCTATGCTCCACATGTCTGGAAGAAACTATAAAAATGAAACAGCAGATAATTTTATTAACGCAAATGCAACAAATCCAAAAGCATTTTGCAATGTGATCAGTGGAATAAAAATGGCTGCTCTGATTTGCTGAAAGGACTAACTGATGTGGAGTTATGAGTTGTGAAAACGTAAATCCAGTTGTGAGAAAAGATCCCGAGTGACGGAGAAAAACTGTAATATATCAGCAGAACAATGCACTTCTGTAGTTTAGGGATTGATGTATAAATTGATAGGATATGCATTTGTCCAGCATTTTTAAAATATATCTATGACATAATAACCTATAAAAGCAATGTGTAGAACCAATAAAACAGTTTTTTGTTGAATCACTGGAGTGCCCTGTCGGGCAGCATTGAGAAACGTCCTTTTTTTCTCCTCGACCCCATGTTTTTCTTTCCATTCTGCATGAGAGGTGTGCAGCTAAGTGGCTGCTGCCACAGCTTGCCTGATCCTGTTTATGCATATGTATCTTTTGTTTAATCTTGGGCGAATTGTACTGGAATGGAATTTCTCCATGTGAGACGAATAAAGGAATAATTTATTCTTTCATTAGAAAAAGCATAGGAGCGTCACCACTCTCCTTGGAGAACTTGAGTTTTGTGTCATGTACATCTAGCTGGGCTTCACACTTTCAATTTCTGGTTGTTTACTACTGTTGATATGAATGAACATTGTGGTCTTTCATAGGTGAAAGGTCTAATTTAATCCACGTCATTTGTTGTCTGAATGAGCGGCAGGTCTATTATTAAAACTGGAGACGTGGGGATCGCGATTTATCTGTCTTGCTGCCAGGTGGGAGGGTCCTCATTAAACTGGATTCAGACAAGAAATAGATTAATTCGTCGGTTGTTCAGCAGGGGAGTACCAGCCAGCATTCATTTGTGGTTAACTCTCCGGCTGGGGGTGAAAAGAGGAAAGACCATCGACATCTGCAAGCACTTCCTGAAGATTTGGCTCAGCCCAACAGGACAAATCAGACTGACCCTTGCCCAGTCAATCGCTGTGAACAAAGTCTGGACTTATCACATCAGTCTAAACAGACACCGGAGGGGCTGACAATAACCAAAATAAAAGTTATTAGTTAGCATCAAACGTGTTGAAACACTTGGAAAAGTTGACATGAAAGTCCATCAGTGTCTTAAATGTGTGACCACCAAGGTCTGAAACAGAGGAGGTGTCAAGGATATGTCTGAGTGGTCATCCTTGTTCATATACCAGCTTTGGAGGAGCTCCATGAACTTGCTAGGTCACGTGAAAGCGGGTAGTTGGATGTAGCAAGGAACACAGACTAATGTATGATCCACTCTGTGTTCGTTGGCTGCTCTGTTGTCAATAAAGGGTTTGTTTGCATTAACGGCTCATCATTGTGACAGAAATTTATTTCAAAATGATTTGAAATAAAAATCCAGGTCCATGCCCTTATAGTGGTTCAAAGTAAAAGACTTTTTATAAAAATGGGCAAGAATCATTAAAATACACCAACATGTAAAGGCTTCTTCAGGGAGTATGGTGACACAAACAGTCAGAGTAGTTATAATTATCACAGGTGTGCACAAATGACACCATGTAGTACTATATTCTTGGCTTCTAGGGACACTGTACAGTAAATGCTAGAAGTAGAACAATCAGAATCCTCGACAAGCAACAATTCCCCTAGCCTTTATGGGCACATAGAAATGCATGCATTAGGTGGAAGATTGGCTTATAGCAAGAATGAAGTAGGAATAAGAATCTGAATACCTACATAACGTATTCCCTTTTCCTTTGTTGCCAGTGAAGTCTAAAGAGAACATTTTTAAAATGCAGTGCTGATATAAAACTTTAAACGATGTCTGCAGAGAACTATAGTTTTTGTATTGCTAATCTAACATGTTACATATCCCACTACCCACAGTCTGCAAACTGCCACTGTCAAATCTTCTTCATTAAAGTCAACAAATGTCAAGTCTGAGCTCACTAGCAAATAACTCAGCTGACAAAAAAATGAAGAGAAATGGAGCCAAGCTATGCTAGCAACTCATCCAAACTCACCCGCTTAATCAGACCACTTCTTTGTGTCTCATGAGTCCAATTAGTTGCAGAATTTTCAGAAGCTGCTGGGCGATTACGCTGCTATTCAACCAGCCCTCAATCAGAGTGAAACTCAAAGGAAAAAACAAGTTAAAACAAGCACAATTATATGAAATAAAAATCAGTGTTCTTTTCTGACTTGCCACTACCATCTTGTCATGTTCAGATGACTAAACTACTTGGGAAAGGTAGGAAAGATTTAGGTCATGCCATATGGGGAAAGAACTCTGGGTCTTACCATTTGTATTTGCTATCCAAAACAAACAACTACTCAAATTACATTACATGAAATGAAATAAAGAGAAAATGAAAGAATGAAATGAAATGGAAATTAAATGAAAAATACTTCATTAATCTCCAAAGGGAAATTCAATATTATAGTATATAATAATAACTAGAGGAGGTCTTGTTCCGGAGGCTGATGGCTGCTGGCAGGAATGATCTTCTGTATCTTTCAGTCTTACATCGGACCTGAAGAAGCCTCTCACTGAACACACTTTGTTGTTTCATCACTGTGTTGTGGAGAGGGTGTGAAGAATCCTCCATCATCTTCATCAGCTTGTGCAGCATTCTTCTTTGGACAATCAGCTCCAGCGGCTCCAGAGTTACTCCAAGCACAGAAGCAGCTTTCTGGATCAGTTTGTTGATTCTCTTCAAGTCTCTGGTTCTGATGCTACTACCCCAGCAGATGCTGCAAAGCTGACTGCACTCTCCACAACAGACTTATAGAAGATATGCAACATCTTGGTGCAGACGTTAAACCATCTCAGCTTCCTTAAGAAGTACAGTCTGCGCTGACCTTTCTTGTAGATGTAGTCAGTGTTGCATTTCCAGTCCAGTTTGTTGTCCAGCTGAACTCCAAGATACTTGTATTCCTCCACCACCTCCACCTCCTCTCCCAGGATGGAAACAGTGCTTTGTTTATTCTTCTTCCTCCTGAACTCAACAATCATGTCTTTTGTTTTGCTGCTATTTAATATGAGATGATTGTCACCGCACCATTTAACAAACTGACTGACCAGTTCTCTGTACTCTGCTTCTTGTCCATCCCTGATACACCCCACAACTGCAGAGTCATCAGAGTATTTCTGCAGATGACAGGACTCAGAGTTGTACTGGAAGTCTGAGGTGTACAGAGTGAAGAGGAATGGCCAGAGTACAGTTCCTTGTGGTGCACCAGTGCTGCTGACCTCCATCTCAGACACACAACCTTTCAGTCTCACAAACTGGGGTCTGTTTGTGAGGTAGTCATAGATCCAGGTGGTTGTGGAGGTATCCACCTGGAATTTATGGAGCTTCTCACATAACAAAGCAGGCTGAATGGTATTAAAAGCACTGAGAAATGAAAGAACATGACCCTCAGAGTGCTGCCTGAATGGTCCAGATGAGAGTGTGCTCTCTGGAGCAGGTATATGATGGCATCTTCAACCCCAAGTCCATTACGATATGCAAACTGGAATGGGTCCTGAAAGGTGTTTACTTGCTTGTTGAGGTGAGCCAGTAAGAGTCTCTCCAGGACTTTCATGATGTGAGATGTCAGGGCAACTGGTCTGTAGTCACTTGGTTCAGCTGGTTGTGTTTTTTTAGGCACTGGAACAAGGCAGGAGGTTTTCCACAGCACTGGGACTCTATTTTGTCTCAGACTGGTGCTGAAAAGGTGCTGGAGAATCGGACATAGTTGTTTTGAGCAGGTCTTGAGAACTCTGGGACTGACACCATCTGGACCTGCAGCCTTGTTCTGGTTCAGTTTCTCAAGTTGCTTCATTGCAGGAGACAAACAAGGTGGAGGTCTCAGGATGTCCTGATGTGGAGGGAGATGAAGCTGTGTTCTGGTCCATGACTGAGCTGCAGGGTGACAGATTGGAGGCGTGACAGGAAAGCAGTGGGCTTATGGAGGGTGTGTGGTCTGTTGGGCTGGAGGTAGGGGGTGAACTGAACCTGTTGAAGAATATGTTCAGCTCATTAGCTCTGTCCAGACCTCCATCAGGCTGGTCCCCCTTTAACTTGAAGCCGGTGATCTTCTTCATTCCAGACCACACATCCCTCAGGTTATTCTGCTGGAGCTGACTTTCTAACTTCTTCCTGTAGTCCTCCTTGCACTTCTTAGTTTGTGTTTTAAGTTGTTTTTGTGTTGCCCTCAATAACTCCCTGTCTCCATCCCTGAAGGCTTTCTTTTTGATGTTCAGCAGCTTTTTCAGGTCACTGGTGATCCAGGGTTTGTTATTGGGGAAGCACCTCACTGTTCTTGTTGGGACGATGCCGTCCACACAGAAGTTTATGTAATCTGTCACACACTCAGTCATGGCGTTGATGTCGTCTCCATGAGGTTCACAGAGGACGTTCCAGTCTGTAGCCTCAAAGCCTCCTCTAAGAGCATCTTCAGCTTCAGCAGACCAGATGTTGATAGTCTTTGTGATGACTGGTTGCTGCTGAACGATGGGCTTGTAGGTGGAGGTGAGAAGAACCAGATTATGGTCAGATCTTCCTAAAGGAGGCAGGGCAGAACAACTGGATCCATTATTCATATTTGCATAAAATAAGTCCAACATCTTATTTTCTCTGGTGGAGCAGCTGACAAACTGCTGGAATGTTGGTAGAGTTGCAGAGAGGGAGACGTTGTTGAAGTCTCCGGAGATCGCCATGAATGAGTTTGGATGCTGTGTTTGTAGCCGAGCAACGACGGAGCTGATGACGTCACAGGCTGTGTCTGGTGCGGTACCAGGTATTATATAAACCGCTACCAGAATAACACAGGTAAACTCTCTGGGTAAATAATATGGACGGAAGCTCAGAGCTAACAGTTCCATGTCCCTTGTGCATATCTTCTCCTTGACAGTAACATGTCCAGGATGACACCAACGCTGGTTAACCAGCACTGCAATTCCACCACCCTTTAGCTTTCAGCTGTGTTGTCTACTGCGGTCTGCACGGACCGTTTTAAAGCCCGGTACAGACACATTACAGTCAGGGATGTGTTCATGCAGCCATGTCTCGGTGAAGCACATAATACTGCAGTCTACTTTAAAAAAAATCAAGATAGCAACTCAGAGATACTACAATTTGCTGCCATCAGATAGCGCAATCTAAAATTGAAAAGCATATAAACATTGAAACATACATATAAAATGTCTTACTTTCTTTCCTGTTGCGTGCTGGACTCTCAGCTCAGTAATAATTTGTATTCGTTTGAGGAAATTGATGGGTTTCTTGATGAAACGTTTGGTAAATCTGTTAACATATCTGACTTCTTTCCAGATGTGGAGAAATTTATTAAGAGTGTGAACATGTTGCAGAGCGTGTTCAGGCTGGATTTACTGATTAGAAGAAACGGTTTAGGCTGTGGAAGTATGTAACTCACTTGAAGAAGGCATTAAACCTGAAAAGGGTTTCTGGATGTTTAAGATTCAGGAAGTGTTGTTATGGCGTAACTGTTGGACTAGGTATTTCTTCCCGTGCTCTTTTTACCTGTTTACTCTCTCTTTCTCTCTCTTGCTGTAATGGGTAAGTTGAGCGTGGGCATCTTAATTATCAATGGTGGGAGGGATCAGAAAGATTTCTCCACAGAAAAGATGTGGTTTTCTTACAGGAAACCCATAGGGATCAAAATAATGAGGTGGAATTGAAGTTATGGGCCCCTCCCCTCTCTCCGGGGGGGAGGGGCCTGTCTCTTTTCTCCGGTGTTGGATGTTAATATTACCTCTACCTCGGAATTAGAGCTGTTCAGTGCAGTTTCAGAAAGGTATTAGACATCTCTTTTGTATACTATAGCCATTGAGCCTCTTCTAACTGTAGGAAGAACCAGTTTATTGGGTCTTGATGCCTTTGCATCCTCCACTGGTTGAGTCCCCTAACCCAAACCAGATTATCCGGGTGGAAATGGCTGTTGCGTCAGGTCTCCTATAGGGGGCAGACTCTTATTGTTAATAACCCTGCAGCTTCAACCTTGTGGCGCAGGTTGATGGTTTTATACCAACCAAGGGGCCTGGTTGAGGACCTTCAGAGGGCTTTCGATGATTTTTTTCTGGTCTGGGCAATGCTGGCGGAAGGCAGCAGTACTGTACTTTCTGGTACTGGACAGAGAACAGGGACTGATGGACATTGCATTCCGTATAAAGGCCTTCAGTCTGATGACGGCTCAGGTGTTGCTGTATCACTGTGGACTGCCATGGACGGATGCCGCATGTATCCTGTTGTGAAAAGCGGGGGGCTGGGGATACAGTAAACACCTTTTTTATGTTTGTCTGTCTGGCTTGACCTCTTTCTACAATTCTGTCCTGCAGACATGGCAGGTTTTTATTTTCCATTGGAAGGAGACTTTGATGATGGGGATGTGTGTCCTGGACGGGCCTCTGGTTGGTAACCAATTCTTTGCATCTCGGGCTCTGGTCTCTGACAGCCTGAGATCCAGACTGAGGGAGGGTGGCCTGTGTGAAGCTTGGTAATTGGCCCCAATTTGCTTCTGGGCAAATTTACTTTGCCAAGGTAAGCATCATAGTGCTCCCCTTGATATTCTAGATTTAATTTTTATTTTTCTATTTATTTTGCATAATTGTTTGTATTACAAAGTTTGTACTGCTGGACCAGACCGGAGAGGACAGAAGAGGAACAGAAGGAGAATCGAAAAGAAAAGAAAACAGAAATACACCTAAGGCCTTTTTACGGAATGTAATGTCCACCAGTCCCTGTTCTCTAGTACCAGAAATTACAGTACTGCTGCCTTCCACCAGCGTTGCCCAGACCAGAAAAAATTGACAAAAGCTCTCTGAAGTTCCTCAACCAGGCCTCTTGGTTGGTATAAAATCATCAACCAGTGCCAGAGAGAGAGAAGGAAAGAAGAAAGAATGAGAAGGAGAACAACCTGCATACATTTGCATGTACATAAGCACACATACACACCCGCTTATATACACGCACATCCATACACCTATACACACTGGAGTCATGTTCCCCCAGCGGGAGGATGAAGCCATCAACTATCAGGAAAACCTAGAGCTCAAAAGCTAGATCAGACGCACAGGAAGAGCACATGTTAGTACATTTGGAGTCTCCAAATGGCCACTTTGGGTACTCCAACTTCAATAAGCTATAACTCCAGAACACTTCAACATACAGTCATCAATGAGACTCTAATGAAAGGTGGCATCAAGAGGAATCTTGTTGTATACTCATATTTACTATCAGTATTATTGAAAGTCAACAGGTGATGCATAAACACACTAAAAAGCTTATTTTTCTACTGCGCATTATAATAAAAGATTCAGAATAAGTTTTACCATCATCATGTTTATATATGTAAACAATATAATGCCATGTTATGTAATGTAAACAAAATGGAACAATAAAAGAAACCACAACACAAAACAATTTACCTATTTACAGTAGTGGTTTATAAAAAAAAAAAAAAATTGAAAATGCTGGAGAGCAGAATATGTAGCTGTTATGATGAGCAGGGGTCCTGGTGGTCTGAAGGGCAGGAATGTAGGCTGAGGTGGTGTTATATCTGCCTCATCAACACCATGTCAGCTTTCCAAACTTGGAGTTGATGACTCTCTTCTGCTGCTGCTGCTGCTTCCTCCCCTCACTGTTGTCCATCTTCCTCTTCCTCCTCCTCTTCCTCTGGAAGGAGCTGGTCCTTCTTCATCTGAAGAGCTGCTGGGTTTCCATCACAATCACATGACAGACTAATAAAGACAAACAAGAAGTTTTTATCCCACATTAGTCCTGCGACTGTAATAAGTGTATGTTCTAACAGACACACATCGCTGCACGCATGCACACACAGAGTATGGAAGCGGTCCACACACACGCAGATAAATCAGCAGCAGCTTATTTTCTTTCTATCATTTTCTATTTATGAACAAATGTTTACAACTGACAGGGCTGCACGGTGGCACAGTGGTTAGCACTGTGGCCTCACAGCAAGAAGGTCACTGGTTCAATCCTTGGCTGGTTTGGTCAGTGGCCTTTCTGTGTGGAGTTTGCATGTTCTCCCCGCGTATGCGTGGGTTCTCTCCGGGTACTCCGGCTTCCTCCCACCATCCAAAGACATGCATGATAGGTTAGTTGGTCACTCTAAATTGCCCCTAGGAGTGAGTGTGAGCATGAGTATGGTTGTTCATCTCTCTCTGTGTGGCCCTGCGATGGACTGGCGAGCTGTCCAGGGTGTACCCTGCCTGTCGCCCAAAGCCAGCTGGGAGAGGCTCCAGCTTCCCCGCGACCCTGAATTGGAATAAGCGGTTCGGAAAATGAATGAATGTTTACAACTGGAGGGAAATAGAGGTGTTGAACCGCTGCGTCTCTTTCATCGGTGCTCTTTTTGCTTCACGCACACTTGGACTGATCGACACCCGCATGAACGGTTCCCCCGGTCCGGGGTCTGACGTTTTAGAACCGAGACCCCAAGTTTTCTAACAAACCAGGTCCCACGTCTTTAGCAGACCCAACAGAACCACTGGAGATACGGCAACAGTGAGAACGTAAACAAAGGAAACAACACGCCCCCACTCCTCTTCCCTCCAGAGAAAAAGCGGACAAAAAAGGATTCCTCTGCTTTTGCGCACGGACGCACACAAGTACGCACATTGTTGTAAATGTTTACGCACAGACTTTCTGAAGCCATTTTACATCCCACACACAGAAGTGACATCATCGTGACAGGTTTAAATGTCTTTACGACAGTGGTGTCAGAACTGGTGTCAGAGCTGGTGGTCTGGAAGAGGAAAAGTATGTGATGGTCAGACCACCTAGGTTGACACTGGGTATTCTTGGCTAACGAAGGACTATGGATCAATCCAGTTGGTCAAAAATGGGGTCAATCAGAAGGAGAGAGCCTACCGGTGCGTCATGTGCAGTTATATTGAAAAAGGAATTGTCTAACACATTGTACGAGCGTGATATAAAAAGAATATGTAAAACGGACTGTGGGCGGGCTGCCGACAGTTAAGGGGTTAATTTCATATCACAACTGTATAAAAACCACAGCGTTGTGTCTAGTTCATTCTTCATATTAAAAAGCCAGTGGCTGAAGCCAGAGGAAAGACAGGTATGTTTTTAACACTTTTCACTTCAAAATCTCTAACTCACTTAATTCTAAAGCCACAGACTTTAATATAAGGGACCCCTATTTATTACTACAAATGGCACCAGATCAAAACCATGCAAAAAATATTGCAGAGTATGAGTGGCAGTGTAGATGGTGGTCTTTTGTTACAAACCATCCATGACTGAGGTGGAATTAAACACATAGGCCACATTTAAACCAAGAATTGGTTTAATTTTTCTTCAATCAAGCATAAAAGTTAATTCTGCTTTAAACTGATGAAAAATTACCATGGAAAAACCTAATTCCAGATGAAAAAGACACTTTGTATTTAAACTTATTTTCAGAAGCACAAAGTGGCCTTTGTTTATTTTTGATCGATGTCAATACATCATGTCCACCCTCTGTCCAATCTGAACCCTTCCCAACCTGCCACTTTAGATTGGTGGGTTGGGAAGGGACATATAACATAGCCTAAATGGTGACAGTAGGAGCCACAAAATGGGCTTCTATTTAGCCCTTCTGAAACATGCAGGTGACTTTGGGGGAGGCCTCATTTATCTTGTATATAGTCTATGGCTAAAACCTTGGTTTTCCTGTGTGCATGGGTTAGGACTGCTAGCTGAGCTATCAATTTTGATAGCTCAGCTAGCAAAATTGACCTCTTTCCATTTGGGATGAGCGCTCTTCTTAGAGCGAGTATAGCAAGTGGAGAAGTCACCCATGGAGACTTCTCCACTTTCCCACATACTTTACAAATAGATAAAGCACTTCAATAACACAGTCTTTATCCTTAAAGACTGTGTTATTGAAACCATTTGCATCAAACTTTAGTGACTGTCCAAGATACTATTGCATAAGGAGCTCTCTCACTTTTGATAAATTAGCTAAACTATAATTAAAAAGTTTCTCCTGCTATCAACCTAGACTGATGGCACTGCATCACATTTAAACTAATTCCCTTAAAATCCTGAATGTCCCAGACTTTGGTGCCCAGCAGAGGGAGGACATAACACCAGCATTTGAATGCATTAAGAGACCCATCCTGTTATGTGAAGATGCATTGTGCTTCAGTATAAGCTAGTGAAGTATATGCGGTCCTGCATCGCTTACACACATTTCCCTTTGGGCAGTGTTGCCCTGTAGAGTTTTCAGCATCATGCCATTAGTCTTATTTACTTTTAATGTGACAGAGACAGAGAACACCACACAGCAGCCTTTTATTACAAAGCCTTGAGAAATTGGGGGTCATGCATCACTCTCTCCCGCTTTCTCTTTTCTCTGTGTCTATCGCCTGCATTGTTTCTCCCTTTATCATCTATCAATTCTACACCTTTCAGTGCTTCAAGTACACATTGCCTTAAGCTCACACATATCACAAAGAAGCTTTCTCCCCAACCTTCCACTGGTATTATTCTCCATCTTGCACCATAACTCACTTAAAGGTGGCATTTCCAAGTCGACTAATGGCAGAGATTTAATTGGAAAGTGTTATAAGGGAGGTGGACTGTTTATTGTTTGCAGTGGGGAGAAGGAGAGACATGCAGTGATGGAGATGGAAGGAGTGACTTTGCAAACGCTCAAAATGCTCTGTCTGAAGTGGAACCAGTTTAAAAGATAAGGCGTAAATATGAAATATGGTCAAGAAGGTAGGAACAGCCATGAAGAGTGTTCAATGTTTTCACCTCCCACCCTCATCCGGACCTCATAATGAATGCTCTAATATTTAAGCTTCTATTTTATTAATCTTCCTCTTGCAGTTAAATTATTTATCAACACATTTCCAGCTAAAATGAGAGGAAATTGATGATCCACAGCTTTCACACACTGGATTATAGAGCCATGGGAGCTTGGGGCTGTAAAGGAAAGGGTACCCAAAGTCTACACACGATCTCAACATTTCAGATATTTATTACCTAAAGGCACAAGATAAAATTCATGACAGTGTGCCTTTGCTCAAGTGAAAACTGACTTCTGCTCAGAAAAATTCAGGTGAAAACGTGGAAGAAATACTCTTGTAAAGCAGAAAAGTTGAGCAGAAGCTCATATTAATATAAAGTATAAAATCATTACCATTGTTTGATGTTGCAAAGAGTCATTGCAATGCCTGAGACATTCACTAAGTGCTTCATCCCTTGGGGCCATCTTTCTGATAAATTCATGGATGGCAGAGTCCAAAACTTGTTTTCAAGGTGAGGCAAAGACTGGTCCTGGAGACCAAATAACTAAAGTTATCGGTGTGTTCAGATTCAAAGACAATAGTCTCAGTTTAGTCTGGAGTAAGAGGCAACATTCAAAAGAGAGAAACAATCTCATCACAACCCCTTTCAATTCATGCTTTTGTGATGTGTTTGTTTCCATCTGTATCGATGAATGAGAATACATGAGTCTTATGCATATATTAATTTTGAGCTCCAGCTTAAATTTTTCAATATTTTCAAAATTTTTCACTCATGTCAAAGATTTAGGATTTTAATTATACAAAATTATATTGATCAAAAAAAGATTTTAAACTTAATTTAATTCGGTTTTTATAGTGTTGGTTTGTTAAGGACCAGTTCTGCCTGCATGAAGGCCACTTGGTGCAGGTAAGTGAGGATCTGTTGACCAGACAAGAGTTGGCCCCGATGGTGGTTCCAAGTGGGGCATGCCAGAAAGTGTGGACAGCCTACCATCAGGCATTGGGGCATGGACGATGACAACGCATGGTGCAGGCCTTGAGGACAGGGCACTTCACGTATGGCTGAGGACTCCCAGTGCTGGGCTGCTGAGAGTCAGTAATGTGTTTTGGTCTGAGTTGGCTAGGAGGTTAGGGCTTTTTTACAGCCAGTGGTGAGTCACTATCCCTATGAAATCTTAGCCTCAACATCTTAGACGTATCCTATTTCAATAAAACTGCAAATGACGCACCGGTAGGCTCACCCCTTCTGATTGACCCCATTTTTGACCAACTGGATTGATCCACAGTCCTTCCTTAGCCAAAGATACCCACTGAGTGTCCACCTAGGTGGTCTGACAATCATACGTTTTCGCTTCCAGACTTCGCCCACCAGCTCTGACGCCAGTTCTGACACCACTGTCGTATAGCCATTTAATGTCCCATCGCAGCCATGTGTGGCTTCTGTGAGTGGGATATAAAATGGTTCAGAAAGTCACTGTGTAAACAATCGCGACAATGTGTGTACTTGTGTGCGTCCGTGCGCAAAAGCAGAAGAAGCCTTTTTTGTCCGCTTTTTCTCTGTATGAACAATTGCAAAACACGCCAAAAGAACGGAAATAAACCCACAAGGAAGAAGTGGAGTCATTTACGCGGAGGGACAGTGATTTTTACAGAGGAAGACGTTTCTGACTGCAAAAGAAGATGCGGTGCCTGAAGGAGAAGAACATGAAAAGAAGTCCAAACTTCTATATGCAGATGCTGATTTATCTGCGAGTGTGTCGGCCGCTTTCATACTCTGTGTGCGCCTGTCTGTTAGAACATACACTTACTACAGTCACAGTACTAATGTGAGATAAAAACGTCTTGTTTGTCTTTATTAGTCTGTCATCTGATTGTGATGGAAACCCAGCAGCTCTTCAGATGAAGAAGGACCAGCTCCTTCCAGAGGAAGACTACATTCCTGCCCTTCAGACCACCAGGACCCCTGCTCATCATAACAGCTACATATTCTGCTCTCCAGCTTTTTTAATTTACTTTTACAAACAGTTTTTATCAGACAATAGTCCAAAAAACAAATAACCACTGCTGTAAATATGTAAATTGTATTGTGTTACATTGTTACATTTTGTTTACATTACATAACTTGGCCTTATATTGTTTACATATATAAACATGATGACTGTAAAACTTATTCTGACTCTTTTATTATAATGCACAGCGGAAAAAATAAGCTTCTAGGGTGTTTATCCACCACCTGGTGAATTTCAATAATACTGAAAGTAAATATGAATATACAACAAGATTCCTCTTGATACCACCTTTCATTAGAGTCTCATTGATGACTGTATGTTGAAGTGTTCTGGAGTTATAGCTTATTGAAGTTGGAATATCCAAATGGCCACGTTGTTTCACCGGAAAATACAAATATGGGCAAAGAGGTGGAGCTGAGAGGGGGGCTGTGAGCATCATGGTGGATGATTGACATCGAGCAAACTCCGAGCTGCCTGTAGTTAAAAGCTAACAGAGCTAACCCGGAGATAACAGATAACAGAGGTACGTGGGCTAAAGCTAAGTCACGTTGTTAACCGGCTAAAAACCGCGGGTGTTCTACGTTCTTCTGACTTGAAGCAGAAGATCGGGTACCTGTCAATCAAAAGGACACGCCCCTAAATATGCCGAACTTCGAGATTAAATAACTTTTAAATGGGCGAGTTAGAAAAAAATTCACTCCCCCCACAGTTGTCATGAAGGAAAACCTGACCTATGAAACCTAAAATGGATTTTTGTACCAGGCTGTAAACATGTTTATTCCTGCTGTAAACATGTTTATTCCTGCTGTAAATATGTTTATTCCTGCTGTAAACATGTTTATTCCTGCTGTAAACATGTTTATTCCTGCTGTGAAGTTGGTCTTTTTAACATGGGAGTCTATGGGGATTTGCTTTGTTTTGCAGCCCCTAGTGGATGAAGGGGGAACAGCAGTTTTATGCACTTCCGCATAAGCTTCACTTTTAACCACCGGAGGTTGCCGCTTGGTAAGAACATAAAATTTTCACAACACTTGTTAATACTTTTACTTAAAGCAGCTGTAATGTTCATGTTTTACATAAACCTCTTTAAATTTTCTTGAATGCAAAATGTCGTACACAACTAAACTAGCTTTACTTTAACCTGCCAAGTGTTTGTGTGTTTTATCCTTTTTCTGAAGCAGCCTCTGTATGAAAGCCTTCTGTAATGAAACACTTTTATTTATTTTGCAGGATCGTAGGAAGTCGGGAAATAATGAACACACAAACTCTTTGCCCAATGATTAACTCATTGGGCAAAGAGTTTTATTAATCTTGCAGCACAAGAGTAAGCAACACATCGCCAGTTAAGGCACTTTTCAGTTTCCAGCTCTTACCGTAACGCGATAGGTTGGGGAGCCCACAACCCCGGTAGAGAGTGCCAAAACCAGCTGGGCGTCCTGATCAGATAGACCCGCAGCAGACTCCACCGAAGTCCGGGACTTCCCCGCTTTAATACCCCTCATTCTGCAACATAACGTGGGGGCGCTAGGGAGGTGGCCAACCATCCCCACACACACACACACACACCATGAGACCATAACTTTTGTTGTTTCACATGCAGCAGTTGACCTTCTTCAGTTATATAAGCAAGCAGCTCTGCAAAACAGGATTCCCTTCCCACAACACCATTGAACGAGGGCACACAACATCACCATTAAAGTTTATACTTCACCTTCTTTGCTTTGAAATCTACAGGGATTTCACATTTCGAGACACAAGTGTTAGTTTTTTTTTCATGTGATGCGAGGCAAAATATTTTTTTTCTGATATATCTAATCCACCAAATTTTTACACATGCAGGGATTTTACCTCAGTCAGTTTAGATTGACAGCCTTTGACTGGAGATTCTAACTTACAAAGAGGCTGGTTCGGCCGTTTAATTTACTGCTTGGAGAATAAAGCTTAACAGCAGACTCAATTCTTGTCATTTCAGAGGTTGCTTCCTGCTCTGTCTGAATGTTTATGTGCTGAAATTGGACTCAGTGTGACAGCTTGTGAAAAGGGTCAACTGCATTTCTCTTAGTCAAGGTATGAGAGTTGGCAGGCCTGTCAGCAACCGCATTATACTTGAAAGAACTGTCCGATTCAGTTATTTCACAAACATCACATCTCCCCAGCCAAATGCTCTCTGAAGGTGATGCTTGGAATGTCTGACAGTAGGTTAATTTGAGATGATCCTGTTCAGTTCCAGCAGAAGCCAAACAGGAATCTGCTCAACATTTGCTTGGAAATGTGACGTGATTCTGATTGTGTTGTAAGTAATAAAATATCAGCTGTTTCTTGTTGAATTAAAAATTGAAATTTGGATGACTCCTCAAGCCGATACAACTAAAAACAGGTCTAAGGGCATATGAGCACCTCTGTGACCACACCTCTACAGGATGGAAGCTGTTGAAAACTGCCAAACATGATGGCAGCTTTTCTTTTCCATCCACTGTCTCTACTGTGTGCGCTCCTTCTCATAAGGTCAATTCAAACTTTAAGAAGCTTAAAATAACTTTATGTTGACTGAACAGCATTTTGGCAACAATAAATTCCTTCTTGAACTAATTTGATTTTGCTTAAAGAAGTGGGTCAAGTAAGTAACTTACCGTTGTTTTGTTAATGGAATGATGGATATTGAGCTAATTCTCATGATTTTAATGTGTAAATAGACTCCTAGGTAAATAGCATTTTTGGCAACCAAGCTGTTGGATATTTTAGTATACCTACAGTATACTGTAGGGGGTGGCTGTAGCCCAGTAGGAAGAGCAGTCATCTTCCAACTGGAAGTTGGGAGATCAATTCCCGTTCCGATGACTATGTGCCGAAGTGTCCCTAGGCGAGACATTAAAACCCCACGTTGCCCCCCAACATGCCTATTGGGGTATGTGTTTGTAAATCGCTTTGGATAAAAGCGTCTCCTAAATGACTGTAGAATAGAATAGTACATGTGAATGAAGAAGTAGCACTGCTATAGAGCACCTCTAGTCTGGTCTCTTCATCCCAGCTGTCTCACTCTCAGCTGCAATCCAGTCCATTGTTCAGATTAAGGTCCTTGTGAGGGACCGAGCTGAAAAACCAGAGAAGCACAAGGAATTTTTCTAGAAAAATATCATGTCTACATTTATTTAACAAAAATAACTAAATAAATCTTTTAGTGCAATAACTTTGGGCCCATAAAAGAGGTCAAAGAAAACAAACATCAACCTAGGCATTAACATAAGGAACTCAAACACTAACTGACCTACCTAACTGACGCGCAAGGGACACATATGTACTGGCTGATCAGGCCATTTGGACACATGAGGGGGGAGACAATACAATACTCTATACCAGGGGTGCCCAGCTCCGGTCCTTGAGGGCCAAAGTCCTGCAGGTTTTCCATATATCCCTCATTGTGCAGAACTTCATTGGCTGCTGTAACCATTTACTAGAAACCAGCTGTGTTGGAACAGGGATGCATCAAAAACCTGCAGGGCAACGGCCCTCGAGGACCGACTTCGGACACCCCTGCTCTATACCAACTGTTACATAAACTTAACTTATCAAAAAGTGTTACATGTAATCAGTTAAGACAATAAACTAAGCAATCTGAAATACCTAAATAATGCAAAACAACTGACAAACAATCAATAGAAAAACCTAAACCCCTCCTATACTTCCCTCCTATAAAAAAAAGATGGTTCTGCCCAATTAGGCCTCAGCCTGATTTAAGGAGCTCCAGTGCAGCCAGGACTCTTCTTTAGCAGACTTGGGAACACCAAGGAACTGGCAACTCAGAAGGAAAGTATATTAACTGAAAGCAAAGCAAATTGACAAGGTGACTAAAATAAACCAAATTAACAAGGTGACAATATAAGTTAACTAAGTGTGTGCACCCAGTTAGTTAACCCCCTGTCAACCCAGCTAATAAAAATGTGAAAAATGATAAAGTATCTAAGTAAGTGCTTACATAATTGAGTTACCAGACCTTTACTGTGTGGCAGCTCATGCTGCCCTCACAGTCATGACACTGCTCCTCTTGAATCCAGGGCCAGGACGGTCACTGAAGGTCAGTCAATGGGCTTCTTTTTGATTTGGCAGTGAATGTGCAGACATGTCATAGCTTCTGTTTTCTGTTATAACAACTGCTCATTTGGGGATAATATTCCCAAAACAACCACTGACTGGGAAATAAAAACAGTATGATGAAGTAAACCTGCATCATCTATCATCCACTGGCCACAAATAGGTATCCTTCCCTTTCTGCAGTCAAATAAACAATGAAGCAAGACTAAGATTATCCAGTCTTGGAGTTTTTTTGTTTGTTTTTTTTTAAATCTGGGATTAAAGCATAATACCTTTTTTACAATGGTTGACAATGTCATCTGATATGCTAACAATCTACAGACTTCCTCTCTTTGGTTCACTGAGTGGCTAGTTTCCTCTCCCGCTGTCGGCTAACTGCGCTTGGATTCACCTGCAAATGAACTCTGACCTGCAGTTTTCAGGCAGTGCAGAGTCTACCTCTTTGGTTCGCTGAAGTAGCAGTGTTCACATAACTCCAGGTTGTATTCAGTCAGAGCCTCTTTTCCAACACACACGTTTTCCAGAGAAGTGTGATCCCTCGAAGCTAAAGGACACATTCCATACCCTGTTTTCTAGAATTGCAAAGTCCCTCTCTATAACCATAGTTGTTGCTTCTTTAATGTTCAATTTTGCTTTCCACGACCACTAGTGACACAGCCCACTCGGTACCACTCGACTATTTTTTACCTCAGGGACAAACAAGTCAAAAGGCCTTCATCAATGAGACAGTTTCTCTTACCTTGTGGGTCCAGAGCAATGTAAAGTATCTAAGAAATTAAATCAAACTAAAAGTAAAACCAAATTTATCTAGAAAACACTTTTCATTCAAATAGCATCACACAGAAATAATAAAAAATGCTGAACAGATGCCTTTTATAGAAAACAATGACTTGTCGCACAAAATAAACTCCAAAGGTTAATGGATTTGTAACTCATTTTTGCCCTATTTTTATTTTCAGATCATCTTGTTGGTGCTGTTATTACAAAGGTCCCACACCATCTACATTATGCATGCTAATCTAAAGGTGTCCCACTGCAAGACAGCCTGTAGCAATGAAGTTCACTGTGGCCTCTGAGCTGGACCTACTGCACTGGCCACAAGACCACAAGCCTTCCAAAGCACTAATGATTCATACTTCTTTCACAGTTCTGATCCAGAGAGGAAATTGTCTACATTTATATTCTATTATGTTCTAATTTTAACATGCTGAGCTACAGACCTTAGGGCCAGTAGCTAATCACGTGTGGTGATTAACCGCAAACAGCCCTGCAACCAGTCCACATACGTAATTATTTATGTCCCATTAAGCTTATGAGTACGAGTCAGCATGTGAGTGCTTTATTCACAGCCTTTTTTAAAGTATGGCTGCTTCTGCATGTTGCTGCAACCTTTCCTCTTAAATGGAGGAATAATATAAAACTCTCAGAAGATCAGTTGGTCTTTCTGTTGAATATAATATCCAAAATCATTTTTAAACTTCCATAAAGACAATGTTAGTTCAACTTCATCTTCAATTTTAATCCCATCTCTTAAAAACTTAATAAAAACATGCACTGCTCCACAACACAGGCCAGCTTTACCTTCATAAACCAGTATATCTTTTGTTTTTTACAACACCTCCTACTGTTTCTGGCTTAAAAAGGCATGGATTTATCTCAAATGGCAGGTGAATCAGTGTGAAGTTCTGTCTGAATGAGATACTTGCAGCCTCTCCTGCTGCTTCCTAAACACTGAATGTCAATGTCAACATCTAATCCTCATGAGCTGGAACAGAGTTTCGTCTTCAGTTTGTTTCTCTCTTGTGATTTGATGTGTTTAATGTTGAAAAATTGCTCTCACAAAAAAACAGTTTACGTGCTGGCCATCGAGAGTGCAATGATGTTTTTTAATTCGGAATAAAAATAATTCCAAGTTAACAATATTCTCCTACGAGTTTACATGGAAATAATAAGTCTAAATAGAGTTTTACATGAAAAACCTAAGTCTGCTTTAGAGGGTTGGGAAGGGTTCTGATTGGACAGTGTACCGGAAATAAAACTTGTTCTCATCTTTTCAGTCGGAACTTCTGTAAACTACATATTAAGAACCAGTTTTGTTGCTATTTGGATTATAATTTTGAAGTACCAGCTTCCCATGAGCATACTACTTCACTTAATGCAGCAACTGAGAAGGAATATGGCCCACTGAAGACGGGAGACAAAACGCGTGTCATCTGGATGGGACAGGATAAAAAGCATGTGCAGAACAATAGGAACTAAGAGACAGCAGAATGAAGAGATGATGACATGAGAGAGAAATTAATCAGTTTGGGATTAAAATGCGAATAAACCAGACACTTCTGGGTTAAGTTAAATGAAGTTGTTCCGAGTAGACTTTTGCATTAGGAATTTAGGGTTTACATGGTCATTTTTTGTCAGTTTATTCAGAATTAAAGATTTAAACCTCCCATGTAAATGTAGTAATTGACGAATAAATCAGAAACATCACAAAGTGGAATGTTTTACGTAATATGGAATCACAGTGTGAATCACAGACAGGAAAATGAAAAAATAGTCAACACATATTTTTAGCATGAAGACAGATGGGCGCAGCTTTTTTTTCCTTTGAAGCAGCATCGAGTCCTTCAACATGTTTCAAGACACACTACACAACTATTGCCATTTCGGGTCAGCGCCCCCAATCAACGGCTACTTGATATCCATCCTGCATCCTACCTGACCTGTTTGCTTCTCCAGCCAGCAGAAGACAATCTCACCATGACTCTTGTTGCCTCTCTTTTAATCTTCTTGTTTCTTTGCTGAATCAGCAACATTATGTGTTCAAAACAGCCAGTTCCTTATTATATCATGAAGCGAAACGTCGCGTGCCGGATATGAAAGCTTCAGAATATTTTTTCTCCACTAATTTGAAACTTAAATTCAACATAAAGCAAGCTCTGAGATTTCTATGAAAACCAAAGACATGAGCATGTTCAACTATGTTTGTGTTTAACATGCTAAAAGTCCAAGTGAGAAATGCTTTTAACTGCAGAGATGGACATCATGAATGTCAATAAGACATCAAAATTAGCCAGAAATTCAGAATTTGACGACTGGAAACTTGTGGAGTATTTCAGCTTCTTTCCTCCGAACTTCAGAGAAAACCACATCACCTGAAAACTGAAGATTCTGATACACCTCTAATCTGAACGTCATACTACATGTTACTCTTTCAAAACCCAAAATCAATAAGCCATGTTGTGTTTTTTTGATGGCCATGACTCTACACATCAGAAATTTCTTCCAACGCAGAAATAACAGTCCGTTCATCAAACATATCTCCCCATTGCAAACAAAGCCAGGCACAGACACACACTTCTGTCACATTTCTGCCACCACATTGGTCAACTTTTCACTTCTGATTTTGTCCCAGCACCTTCGGCATGGCTTCGATGCCACCTTTAGGCTGTCTTTCCCTTTTAATATCTCATTGCAACAAGACAGCCAGATCATCCGTTCAAAGTGACCCTTCCCTTCCTGCAGTTTTTCCCTGTTACCTATCATATTGATGAGAATTAGGTGTCACTCCTACAGCCATGCCTGTCTTCTCTTTAACTGGCGTTTGATATTCTGTGGTTGTCATTTCAGGAGGCAGAACAAGGGGTTGCCATTCATCCAGCTAAACTAAAGGGAGGCGGATGAAGTGTCACTCAGTCTGATGGCTCTGTAATATGTTTTGAGTTACAGACACTCCCAGCTTCCTGTCAGTTTGCTGAGCCCTCCATCTGTCCCCGTCCATCAGCAATATGCTGTCCTCTTAAACCTTCTTCTCATAAGCTGCCTGATTTTCCTGGATGTCAAAAGGTAAGAAAAGAATTTTTCAGGTTTCACTCTGCCTGCAGTGTTGGATATGAGGTCATATATCAATTCAATGTAAGCTTCGTTGCTCCAAATGAAAGCAGACATTTTTTCAGTACATACAGGGAATCAAGGAAGGGATAAAAACTGGTTCTCTGCAGTTTTAAGGTCCAATTTGGCAATTTCTCCAAAATTGTGCTCTTTAAACTTGATGTGTGAATCCAAGTTGAAGATCAACTTGTTTATTTGCACTCCTTCTATGGAAGCCCACCAGACAGACTGTTAGAGCAGACAATTAAGTTCTGTTCCAACTTTCAGGAAATATTGCGATGAAATGAACTCATCTAAATTTATCTAAACTTATCTTGAAATAAAAAGCAGTGCTGGCAAGTTTGTTTGGACTATCAACAAAGAAAGTAGTACTTCCAGCACATCTGGGATCTTCCAGGGAAACTCCTCCCAGCTGAACATGAAGGGCCACTTCACTGGATGTCACGACTCGCCTCATAACCGGATGTCACCACTCGCCTCATAACCGGATGTCACCACTCGCCTCATAACCGGATGTCACCACTCGCCTCATAACCGGATGTCACCACTCGCCCCATAACCGGATGTCACCACTCGCCCCATAACCGGATGTCACCACTCGCCCCATTACCGGATGTCACCACTCGCCCCATAACCGGATGTCACCACTCGCCCCATAACCGGATGTCACCACTCGCCCCATAACCGGATGTCACCACTCGCCCCATAACCGGATGTCACCACTCGCCCCATAACCGGATGTCACGACTCGCCTCATAACCGGATGTCACCACTCGCCTCATAACCGGATGTCACCACTCGCCCCATAACCGGATGTCACCACTCGCCCCATAACCGGATATCACCACTCGCCTCATAACCGGATGTCACCACTCGCCTCATAACCGGATGTCACCACTCGCCCCATAACCGGATGTCACCACTCGCCCCATTACCGGATGTCACCACTCGCCCCATAACCGGATGTCACCACTCGCCCCATAACCGGATGTCACCACTCGCCCCATAACCGGATGTCACCACTCGCCCCACTACCGGATGTCACCACTCGCCCCATAACCGGATGTCACGACTCGCCTCATAACCGGATGTCACCACTCACCTCATAACCGGATGTCACCACTCGCCCCATAACCGGATGTCACCACTCGCCCCATAACCGGATGTCACCACTCGCCCCATAACCGGATGTCACCACTCGCCCCATAACCGGATGTCACCACTCGCCTCATAACCGGATGTCACCACTCACCTCATAACCGGATGTCACCACTCGCCCCATAACCGGATGTCACCACTCGCCCCATAACCGGATGTCACCACTCGCCTCATAACCGGATGTCACCACTCGCCCCATAACCGGATGTCACCACTCGCCCCATTACCGGATGTCACCACTCGCCCCATAACCGGATGTCACCACTCGCCCCATAACCGGATGTCACCACTCGCCCCATAACCGGATGTCACCACTCGCCCCACTACCGGATGTCACCACTCGCCCCATAACCGGATGTCACGACTCGCCCCATAACCGGATGTCACCACTCGCCCCATTACCGGATGTCACCACTCGCCCCATAACCGGATGTCACCACTCACCCCACTACCGGATGTCACCACTCGCCCCATAACCGGATGTCACGACTCGCCCCATAACCGGATGTCACCACTCGCCCCATTACCGGATGTCACCACTCGCCCCATAACCGGATGTCACCACTCGCCCCATAACCGGATGTCACCACTCACCTCATAACCGGATGTCACCACTCGCCCCATAACCGGATGTCACCACTCACCCCACTACCGGATGTCACCACTCGCCCCATAACCGGATGTCACGACTCGCCCCATAACCGGATGTCACCACTCGCCCCATTACCGGATGTCACCACTCGCCCCATAACCGGATGTCACCACTCGCCCCATTACCGGATGTCACCACTCGCCCCATAACCGGATGTCACCACTCGCCCCATAACCGGATGTCACCACTCGCCCCATAACCGGATGTCACCACTCGCCCCATAACCGGATGTCACGACTCGCCCCATAACCGGATGTCACCACTCGCCCCATTACCGGATGTCACCACTCGCCCCATAACCGGATGTCACCACTCGCCCCATAACCGGATGTCACCACTCACCTCATAACCGGATGTCACGACTCGCCCCATAACCGGATGTCACCACTCGCCCCATAACCGGATGTCACCACTCGCCTCATAACCGGATGTCACCACTCGCCCCATAACCGGATGTCACCACTCGCCCCATAACCGGATGTCACCACTCGCCCCATAACCGGATGTCACCACTCGCCCCATAACCTGATGTCACCACTCGCCCCATAACCGGATGTCACGACTCGCCCCATAACCTGATGTCACCACTCGCCCCATAACCGGATGTCACCACTCGCCCCATAACCGGATGTCACCACTCGCCCCATAACCGGTTGTCACCACTCGCCCCATAACCGGATGTCACCACTCGCCTCATAACCGGATGTCACCACTCGCCCCATAACCGGATGTCACCACTCGCCCCATAACCGGATGTCACCACTAGCCCCATAACCGGATGTCACCACTCGCCCCATAACCGGATGTCACCACTCGCCCCATAACCGGATGTCACCACTCGCCCCATTACCGGATGTCACCACTCGCCCCATAACCGGATGTCACCACTCGCCCCATAACCGGATGTCACCACTCGCCCCATAACCGGATGTCACCACTCGCCCCATAACCGGATGTCACGACTCGCCTCATAACCGGATGTCACCACTCGCCTCATAACCGGATGTCATGACTCGCCCCATAACCGGATGTCACCACTCGCCCCATAACCGGATGTCACCACTCGCCCCATAACCGGATGTCACCACTCGCCCCATAACCGGATGTCACCACTCGCCCCATAACCGGATGTCACCACTCGCCCCATAACCGGATGTCACCACTCGCCCCATAACCGGATGTCACCACTCGCCCCATTACCGGATGTCACCACTCGCCCCATAACCGGATGTCACCACTCGCCCCATAACCGGATGTCACCACTCGCCCCATAACCGGATGTCACGACTCGCCCCATAACCGGATGTCACCACTCGCCCCATAACCGGATGTCACCACTCGCCCCATAACCGGATGTCACGACTCGCCCCATAACCGGATGTCGCCACTCGCCCCATAACCGGATGTCACCACTCGCCCCATAACCGGATGTCACCACTCGCCCAATAACCGGATGTCACGACTCGCCCCATAACCGGATGTCACGACTCGCCTCATAACCGGATGTCACCACTCGCCTCATAACCGGATGTCACCACTCGCCCCATAACCGGATGTCACGACTCGCCCCATAACCGGATGTCACGACTCGCCCCATAACCGGATGTCGCCACTCGCCCCATAACCGGATGTCACCACTCGCCCCATAACCGGATGTCACCACTCGCCCCATTACCGGATGTCACGACTCGCCTCATAACCGGATGTCACGACTCGCCTCATAACCGGATGTCACGACTCGCCCCATAACCGGATGTCACCACTCGCCCCATAACCGGATGTCACCACTCGCCCCATAACCGGATGTCACCACTCGCCCCATAACCGGATGTCACCACTCGCCCCATTACCGGATGTCACCACTCGCCTCATAACCGGATGTCACCACTCGCCCCATAACCTGATGTCACCACTCGCCCCATAACCGGATGTCACCACTTGCCCCATAACCGGATGTCACCACTCGCCCCATAACCGGATGTCACCACTCGCCTCATAACCGGATGTCACCACTCGCCCCATAACCGGATGTCACCACTCGCCCCATAACCAGATGTCACCACTCGCCCCATAACCGGATGTCACCACTCGCCTCATAACCGGATGTCACCACTCGCCCCATAACCGGATGTCACCACTCGCCCCATAACCGGATGTCACCACTCGCCCCATAACCGGATGTCACCACTCGCCCCATTATCGGATGTCACCACTCGCCCCATAACCGGATGTCACGACTCGCCCCATAACCGGATGTCACGACTCGCCCCATAACCGGATGTCACCACTCGCCCCATAACCGGATGTCACGACTCGCCTCATAACCGGATGTCACCACTCGCCTCATAACCGGATGTCATGACTCGCCCCATAACCGGATGTCACGACTCGCCCCATAACCGGATGTCACCACTCGCCCCATAACCGGATGTCACCACTCGCCCCATAACCGGATGTCACCACTCGCCCCATAACCGGATGTCATGACTCGCCCCATAACCGGATGTCACCACTCGCCCCATTACCGGATGTCACCACTCGCCCCATAACCGGATGTCACCACTCGCCCCATTACCGGATGTCACCACTCGCCCCATAACCGGATGTCACCACTCGCCCCATAACCGGATGTCACCACTCGCCCCATAACCGGATGTCACGACTCGCCCCATATCCGGATGTCATGACTCGCCTCATAACCGGATGTCACGACTCGCCTCATAACCGGATGTCACCACTCGCCCCATAACCGGATGTCACCACTCGCCTCATAACTGGATGTCATGACTCGCCCCATAACCGGATGTCACGACTCGCCTCATAACCGGATGTCACGACTCGCCTCATAACCGGATGTCACCACTCGCCCCATAACCGGATGTCACCACTCGCCCCATAACCGGATGTCACCACTCGCCCCATAACCGGATGTCACGACTCGCCCCATAACCGGATGTCACGACTCGCCTCATAACCGGATGTCACGACTCGCCTCATAACCGGATGTCACCACTCGCCCCATAACCGGATGTCACCACTCGCCTCATAACTGGATGTCATGACTCGCCCCATAACCGGATGTCACCACTCGCCCCATAACCGGATGTCACCACTCGCCCCATAACCGGATGTCACCACTCGCCCCATAACCGGATGTCACCACTCGCCCCATAACCGGATGTCACCACTCGCCCCATAACCGGATGTCACCACTCGCCCCATTACCGGATGTCACCACTCGCCTCATAACCGGATGTCACGACTCGCCCCATAATAAGGAACATTTTCAAAGTTTTACAGTCATATTCAGCAACACACATTGTAGACAGATTTTTCTCTGCTTGAGGTTCTTCCAGGAGTATATATATATATATATATATATATATATATATATATATATATATATATATCAAATAAACCACTATATTTACCTTTTATCAATATATATCATGTATAAGTAGTAGAATTAATATTTTAGCTTTATTAGGTGTTACGTGCAGATGTAATGGCACTACTGCAGAGCGTTGCAGTTCTACAATATAGAAGCTTTTTATTACTTGGAATTTTAAGTTGTAAATATTGATTTAACGGGGGTTTAAATGGATGTTGAACATATTTGTTTAGTAGAACACAGCAGTCAGGTCCAGACCTCTAAACAACAGTTTCTCTCATGTCTTTTGGCTCTTTTGTTGGTAAACTATGAGCCTAAAAATATCAGCTGGGGTTGTAGAAAATTGCTGGCGGTGGGGGTGGGGCTCTGGTTATGAGGGGGGTATTATGAAATTTGGAAGAAGAATACTGGAGAGAATTAAACTGGGAATCTTACCGATCTACTGGTCTTCCAGCGAGGTGATGATGGTGGTGCAGTTTGACCACAGGATGGATGAATACTGATTGATAATAAATGATCTGCAAGGAGATCAAAGAACGATTGAAGAAACATGTAAACCCAAACAGAAAAATCCTGACTGATGGCCTGCAATAAGCAACAGTGAAGAAGTTTAATAGCAAGAATTTAATTAATTGGAAGCCAGACCCATGAGGCAGGAGCAAGAGAAATAAATTAAGCCAAGCTTGTTTGTTTTGCACATTTCACGTGAAACATGACGTAAAACATTAGAAAGCATTATAGCATGGTGCAAAATAAATACTAAAAAGGAAAATAAAAACAAGGTAAAAAGAATGAAGCAGTTTTAGAAGTGCTTTTGAATGATTAATGAAATGAAAAATACTTTATTAATCCCCAAAGGGAAATTAAATATTGTAGTATATAATAATAATAACAACTAGAGGAGGTCTTGTTCCGGAGGCTGATGGCTGCTGGCAGGAATGATCTTCTGTATCTTTCAGTCTTACATCGGACCTGAAGAAGCCTCTCACTGAACACACTTTGTTGTTTCATCACTGTGTTGTGGAGAGGGTGTGAAGAATCCTCCATCTTCATCAGCTTGTGCAGCATTCTTCTTTGGACAATCAGCTCCAGCGGCTCCAGAGTTACTCCAAGCACAGAAGCAGCTTTCTGGATCAGTTTGCTGATTCTCTTCAAGTCTCTGGTTCTGATGCTACTACCCCAGCAGATGCTGCAAAGCTGACTGCACTCTCCACAACAGACTTATAGAAGATATGCAACATCTTGGTGCAGACGTTAAACCATCTCAGCTTCCTTAAGAAGTACAGTCTGCTCTGACCTTTCTTGTAGATGTAGTCAGTGTTGCATTTCCAGTCCAGTTTGTTGTCCAGCTGAATCCAAGATACTTGTATTCCTCCACCACCTCCACCTCCTCTCCCAGGATGGAAACAGTGCTTTGTTTATTCTTCTTCCTCCTGAAGTCAACAATCATCTCTTGTTTTGCTGCTATTTAATATGAGATGATTGTCACTATCCTTATTATGTTTGTTTGTTCTTTTACAGTTAACCACATACACAAATACTTGACAGTACTGCATTTTTGTCTGTGGAATCTATTAAAGACATCATCTTATATCTGGATCCGGTGCAGTCTTTCTGACTTCATTGGTTGTCTGACTTAGGCCAGACAAGTATAAACCCAGCAAACAAAAAACTATTTCACAGGCAGACTGCCCGTGCAAACCTTTGTCAACAAGTCCATAGCTGGTTTATACCTCACAAATCTGCAGCGTTGATGATAGACCAGGCAATTTTCCACTTGGCAGACAGGAGACGAAGATTTTCTAAGCAGAGCCAACTCTTTGCAGGCAGAAAACAAGGGTTTGGTGAGCAGAGCCAATCGTCCTTTGGGTGATGGTACAAAGGTACTTGGATGCAAATCAAAGAGAATTTGGCTAAAATAGGCAGCCGTTACAGCAATAAACATGTAAATGATTTTACAAAACATTTCAAATTTAATCTTTCCTGCATCCTTTTGCTCTAAAGCTGCTCAATCAGCCTGGTCTTATGTTCTGTGTGGTTTGTTTTCAGGAGTTACTGTCCAGCTTTTCATTTGACAGGGTGCAGGACATATTTTCTTTGTATTTTGTTCACTGACTTGCATAGAACAGCTGTGCTGTTACCAATTTACCAGCAAAATAGCTGTTCTTTGTCTCATAACAGGCCAATAACAGCTAAGCTTATCTATTTGCAAAGTTACAATTACTATACTTAATAATTAATAATCATTACATCTTTGTTCCCGTGATAGTTGAAAACAGGTCCAGACTATTAACCTTAAGGACCGTTTCTGGTCCTTAGAGAACGTTAGTTAATTTTTTTTTATTATTTATTAATGTAGACAACAGGACTACCAGCATATCATTTTTAGCCCAAGGCTTTTTTCCCCTAAGTTATATGTTAATTCTTGGACTGCTGTCTTCAATGACTTTATTTCTAAATGAAGGCGACTTTGGAGAGGTGAAAGCAACTTGTTTCATGTGCTCCTTCCGTCCTGATAAACATATAAATGAACTGAAATTGATCTGTTGGCTTTGAGAAGAGCTCAGTGGCAGCTGTTTGTTTATCATCAAACAATTGAGAAGTAAAAACTTTTTATACTTGCAAACAGTTCTTTTTATCACAGAAGTTTATTTGTATAATGAATTGCATCTTGTTTTTGTTTATTCTGTAAAACCTGAACAGTGAAGAGGATCCAGAAACGCCACTGTCTTCTCCCAAAGCTCATTTAAAGGTGTATTCACATCAGGATAGTCCAGTATACTCAGCCCAATTGAGTTGGGGCAATGTGGAAACCTGGATGGAAATGTGAAACTCTGTCCAGAAGCTTGTCTTGCAGACTAATGAGGACAGGGTGCCTACAGCTTGATGGATGGACTGACGGACAGACGGACGGACGGATGGATAGATAGATAGATCATTCTCTGAAGAGCTTCTTCAATAGCTTGACAACATAAGATTAAATAGACTATATAATCACACAAGAATAAGAGGAAAAAAGATCATATTAAATAAATTCTGCACCAATAGGCCTAAGAAAACTAGAGTCTTTCATACAGATGTATTTACTGTATTTGTAATGGAGTGTGTGTGTGTCCTCAGAAAGATTCTAGATTCTAAAATTCTTGTGTTCCACAGAGTGAAGGAGACTCGTGTATGGTCGCTGATTCTGATGGGGTAGATCTGGGTTTTCTGAAACCTTTCTTACCCAAGAGCTGCTAACCAGGAAATAATCTAGCCTGGAGTTTGAATGGTGAACTAAAGAAAAAAAGTGTACTCTTTGATATTAGGGTGAAAAGACCAACTTCCTCCACATATTCTTGAGCAGTGTTTGTCGATAGCCAATTCTACTGTTTCCTGTATTATTAAGCCTGTCAGCTGGACCCAGAAGCATGTTAAAATCTCCACCTATGAGTGTGCTATCCAAGTGTTGAGAGTGATATAAAAAGAGTGAAAATTGGAGGTATCATCGAAAAATGGCCCATATAGATTAGCTAAGCATAGTCTCTTGTTTTGAGTAGATAATGTCAATATAATAAATCTTACTTCTGGATCTGTGGACATGTTGATTTCTGTGAATGTTACTTTTCTATTTATCAAAATGGCTACTCCTGTCTGGAGTTGTAGCAGGCAGAGTAAACATCAGGAATCTGTGATGTAGAGAGGACATGCACAGATTTTTTTTTAAAGGGAATCTCCTACCTGTAGATTGTTTCACTTTTTAAAGATTTTTAGTCTCTTCTCCAGAGCTGCTGCTTGCCATCTGAGGGCCCTAAGCACAACTGCTTTGTGGCCCCTGTTAAAAGCACAAACTCAAAGTCAGTTTAATTAGTCAATGCGTCAATTGTTGTCCTCACTTTTTGGGACAAAATTGTCCCATAAGTCACATTAAACATTAGACACACAAACAACTGACAGCCATTACAACACATAATAATGCATTCTGTGATGTTCAGGTTTCAGGTTTCCCCATTACAGGTGCACAGTAGTGTTGAAGTTTCTACTTTTATGCAATTAAAACTTTGTCACAGAGTTCTGACGCTGTTCCCCACAAATGATGGCACAGTCGCTGTTCCATTGAGGTGGTTTTTCTATAATGCCTTCAAAGTGCAGCAATATATAGAGTGGTCCCTTCCCATATGTACAATATATACAATATGTACCATATTTGTAAGGATGTCTCACCAATGATTTACTAACTGCCAGCTCTGCGAAACAACCCACCCTGATCAGTCAGAATGACTTTCTTTTAAACATCGAGCTCTTCCCCTACCCAGAAGCTTCCAAATTACCACAGCTAATAGGATTTTCTTGGACACAATTTGTTCTTCATAACAAATATGCATACCAAAACATTCCCTGAATGAAAGATATTTAAACAACCCTGACATTATTATAATCCTCATTACATATGACAGAATAAACAAGAAAATTGACGTGATGCGGCGTTTCAGTGCATCACGTGACAGTGACGTTACTGCTGCATTGCACCGAACGCCCAAGCATTGCCTTGGTTTTCACAAACTATCAGCGGACTTGGAGACACACAGTAAGTAATTGTCCAGCAGCTTATTCACAGTATTAACAGCAAGACAGCTAGGTGTGCTCCACAAATAAGCTGCTAACGGGAGGTGGAGAGTCAGAAATGCGGCTATAAACCGGTACCATGGGTGTATCGCTGGTGGTGTGCTCATCTTCAGGACCACCATCACATAAGTTCTGGAGTGTGTGTGTGGACATATGTGTGTGTGTGTGTGTGTGTCGTCAGTGCTTGTGACAAGGCCCCTTTGTCACACTTGTATATTCTATAAAGGGAGAGTTCCTATTAACAATTCTTTTCTGTGCAACATCTGCCGAACACCAACATATTCAAAACAAAGAATTCCCAGTGAGGTTATCTTTATTTATATTTTAAGCATGGTGGTGAAGTGAAAATCTCGTCTTTAAAGCACTTATCAATAACCAATGCCAAATACTAAATGAATAAAAAAAGAAGACTGTAACCACCAGAATATAAAAGATCTTTGCAATATCTACTATAAAAATAACTGAACTACTAATTTAGTCTTTTCTATATTTGAAAATGTCTGAAAGTGAAGACTTGTGTGAAATGTTCCTTCATCAGGTCCTTTAAATTTAAATCAGGCTTGTTATATGGATCTCTGTACAGTTTCCAGCCAATCAGTATCTGTGTGCCGGCCAAAGAGCAAGATCAGCTAGAGGGTCATATAGTTCTCTGTAGTGTCACTGGTTGATGGTCTCCCAGTGGCAGGACCCTCTGTGCCTTCAGAAGTCCCAGAGTCCACATCGCTGCTGCTGATTGCTGTTGGAAATGTGAACAGGAACTGCTCATAGATGGTTGTTCATCTACATCTGCCTTCTGGGATCTAAAACCATATACAGTAGCTACCACTTTATTTGGTACATGCCTGGTTCTATCTAGTATTGTAATATGTATACACAGTGCACTGTCATGGAAAATTAAAGTCTCAACTGTAATTCCTTGGTCATGCAATAGAATCTATCTATTCAACACTTCTGTTCATTACATCTAAGTCATCATATGTACTCACATGTTCTTAGCATGCAAGCAGATTCATGGACACAAACACATCTTTAGTACACTAATTTTCAGTTTGAATTGTTTCGCTGCTTCACTGTATAACTGTTTGCTTTTTTTTTATTTCAGGCGGTGGTATTTACAGCAAAAACAGAAGAGACATGAGCGTCTGTCTTTCTCAAACAATGAACCATGTAACAAAAACAGGGAAAATAAACAGTTTTGCCTGAAAGTTGGAATGGAGAAAATTTTACTTCCATTTTCACATCCAAATTATTAGTAATAACTTTGCCAGTACATACAACAAACAATTGTTTTACTGTAACTGTGGACTAAATTCATACTGACAGACAAGATCTATGATATGGAGAACTGTTGTTTTGTTATTTTTTTCCCTCCATCTGATGAACCTACCACAAAACTCGCTACAATGTGGAGTCATCAGAAGATGAACAGGTAATTTTGTCACTTCTTCGAAAAACATGTTCTTGTGTTCATAAGTTGACTTTATGTACAACAGGAAAACTTTTGCAATTCAGTTATTTTGACTTGCAAGAAAATTTGCACAGATTTAGGGCACATTCACATTCTGTATGATCTATATCCTTGTCTGTTTGCTCAGAAAGTACGCTTCTTTTGGGGAGCTGTGAATTGGGGAAATGAATTCTGATTTGGATCAAAGAAGCTGTCATGTGACGGTTCCCTTCGGCTTCTCAAGCTTCCCTGTTTGTGACTCTGTTCCTTCTCCCTCTCCACCTGCAGCTGCACCTAATAAGAAGCACGCCTGTTCCTCATCAACACCATTATATAAGCAGTCCACTCCATCTTGGTAGTTACCAGATCGTCGTCGATCTTACCTCTGAGTTCCTAACTGTAGTCAGTTGTGAATAAATCCTTTCCCTTTTGACCGTTCGCAGCTTGAGTTCTCTTTTTTTTCTGAAGGAATCATGACAGAAGCAGACTCGATCCGCCTACAAACCCTGGTCTCGGCCTCAAGTGCGCCAAATACAGGAACAGAAATACAAAAAAGTCACTTTCTGCATTTGGCGTAGCATTGCATTGTGGGTAAATACATGGCGTTGGCGTTAAGGGTTGTCAGCCTTGTCTGTTGTTCATACTGCGTCCATTGTTGTAGTGTATTTCTGCAATATACTTACATAGTATAGATAGTTTTGTCTCCATGTTTAGCTCGCAGGTGTTTTCTTCTTCACACGGGCGTTGTCCTATCTTCTGTTAATACTAGTGCAGCGCCACCTTTGGTAGGAACGGGATATGTTATTCTATTGCTTTGGCTTGTTTGACCGCAGTGCACTGTAAACTCGGTCTCACATGGATACATCTCCTTACAACTGAGTCGAGTGCCCAATCAGACTGAGTCTAGCAAACTATCCTGATGTGAAGGCACTCTAACATGCCTTTTCTAATGGTTTTTCTTTATCTGCAGCCACAACACATCCACGACTGATTTCCCCATGATTATATCATGCATTTGCTACATTCATATGTCCCTTTCATTCCACTGAAAACAGCTACCAGACAGTGGGTCCACTGTACATCTAAAATAGCCTTTTCTGCAGCCTGCAAGAACTAATAGCATGTTTGTGATGGTACCATTTACAAAATGGATTTAGTCGTGTGCTTCACCCAGCAATAATTCATGAGTCCATCCACTGATATGATTCTAACATTATGTCTTGGTCTAAAATGAATAGGAAGACTGATTGTAAATATTTTTATTTGCTGTCAAAGGAACTTTCAGGCTCACCTGCATGTTTTTGTACAATAAACACCACAGAAAAGATGTATTTTTTGTTATCATTGCTACACTGGCCTTCTATCTGGCATTCTGACACAATATCTGCACAAGTATCCTGAGCCTGTTTATCAAGTAAGGAACATGTCAACTAAAGTTTTGTATCTGTACCAGAATAATAAGACACAGTGCAATATTCAAAACAGATATGTCGGGATTCTGTCCCTTTTCAGTTGCTTGACCTCAGATACTTTAGGACATGACCGCAGGTAGTATTCAGAACTTGTATATGACAAAAGTCAAACACATCTGGTATCCAGACACAATACTATATGTGTCATCATGCAGTAATCTATGTCCATTTATCACCAGATATGGCACATGTCAACCAAATTCTGGACCAGAAATGGTCCCGATTCTTTTGAGTCCTAGAGAAATGCCCCCAACAGATATGTCAGGATTCTGGCATCTTTTCAGTATCTTGACCTCAGATACTTCTGGACATGACTGCAGGTCATATTTGGAACTCATACATTCTTTAGAGGTGGAGATAGAGGACAATTCAGGAGAAAATCATCTAGAGGTGGAGACAGAGGACATCTCAGCAGACAGGCTAATGGTCGAGACAGAAGGTGTCCGAGGAGACAGACAGCTTAGAAATAGAGACAGTTGGCAGACAAGAAAGCATCTCGGGACACAGATGAGTGAGAGGTGGAGATATGGAGCCTTTCAGGTGAAGACAGGCTAGAGGTTGAGACAGAGTTTGTCATAGAGACAGACAGGGTAGAGGTGGAGATAGTGTTTGTCTCAGGAGACAGGCAGGCCAGAGGCTGAGGTAGTTGTCGTAGGAGACAGATGGGCTAGAGGCCCAGACAGATGGGCACTCAGCCAAGCCTTCAATAAATTAATATGCAAATAAACCATAGACACAGAGGAACTGGGTTTTTTTTTTTCCTTCTGTCCTATAAATGATGTATTTCTTTCCAGATGGGACTGTTGTGAAAATAGTTTGTTTTTTTCTGTTGGTAGAAGGTCTGGATAAGGATATGTCCATATTTGTTCTGAGAGAAGACACCAAATACCCATACTTAACTCAACTCTGCTTTGATTGTTCATCTGACAGAAGTAGAAGCAATTTGTCATACTTTGCGAAAGACAGATTTCTGTCTGACCTAGCTAGCTCTGACATGTTTTTATGAAGCCACAGTTCAAAGGTATAATTACTTCATAAAGTGAGGTTTTTCCACAGAGTGATAGTACTATAGCTTTTGGAGTTTGAAGAAGTCATGAATATGATCTTACAAACCTGTGTTTGTTAGATTAGTTTTTCAGGTTTAATGAGCTAAACAGAAGGAAAAGAATCTGTGTTTTTTACATATTATTGAAACCTCAACACATTAAAGCATTTTGCTGCAGTGTTGAGTCATCCATCTTTCTCTACAGTACTGGTAGGAGTACAATGAAGCAGGTAAAAAGTGTTTGTTGAGCTGCTTTGGTAAAAGGAAACAAAGAAGAAATTAAATTCAAGAAAAAAACAAACAGTGATTGTTCTATTCTTCCAATGTGCTTTGACATAAACAGGGCTCCAAAATAGCAAAGAAAGACATCTAAAATACTAAATAAAACAGGAAAACATTTTGAGAAGGATGATTAATCTTATTAAACGGTCTAAACTCCTTATGATACAAGGCCACATCACCAAAAAACATAAAAGGCCTAGAAAAGCTCAATTATGGTATATTTGCTAATAGACACTGGACAGAAATGTATATTTAACTGGACGTTTGTTGCCTTTTTAACTGTTTATATGTCTGCATATTGATTTGTGTCTGGTAGAAGAGGCAAGATCCATCAGTTTGGTCAACTCATCACAATACGGCTAGAGGATCCATGGGGAGAGCCTGTGCACTCATCTGCAGACCATGTTTGGTCTGGGGGAGAAGAGGGTATGATACAGCTAAGTTAGAAATGGGATGTTAACATGGAGCAGCAGCCTGGCTGTTCAGTCCATGAACTGTCTGTTATTAGGCAGGTTCGGAGAACAGAACCCATCACATCTTTCACACAGAATATGACCATTATTGAGACGATGTAAAGCCCTCTGCTGGAAACTGAATTGCAATAAAATATCATTTGAAGCAACTTTAGTCAGATTTTTAATCAACACTACCTAAGGCTGGAGACATTGCAACAGAGTTAAGGTTTGAAATATTTCATTGGTTTATAGTCATGTATTGTTAGTCTTTTGTGGTCTGTGCAATAGGTTCAAACTCTTAGATAATGCCTACAATTTAAAAAAGATAATTATGGCTTGGTGGAGTTGAGCACTCTCCAGGTGCTTGTAGTAGGAACCGAGGCCGGCTTTAGGCAGGAGCAAGAAGGGCAAACACCTTGCCCCCTCAAATGAAATTCAACAAAAATGCATGAACTACCTAAACTCTCTTTCCCCTCTGTATCAAACTGTTGTACAGCATTATATTGCAGGACCCCCTGTTTCCAGTGAACAACTAATCAGTGTTAAGTGTGCAAATGAGTTGACAAGTAGCCTGATTGTTGGGTATCAGATTTCTCTCCCTCTTGAGCTGCTGCAGCGATAAAACTTTAAGAAAGTGAGGGAGTGAAGCTCTGTTACCATAAATTGCTACCTCATAGCAATTTATAGTAATATAAATCACAATATAAATCACAATAAAAATTGCTACATCTGTTGCCAGTCTGCCAGTCCAGATGCCCTGTTCCCGATGTCCACGCGATGCTGCAGAGGTGTGTCAGCCAGGACAGCCCCACAGCATCCAGAGCCTTAAGGAACTCCGGGCGGATCTTATCCACCCCCGGGGCCTTGCCGCCAAGGAGCTTTTTAACCTCCTCCGTGATTTCAGCCCCAGAGATAGGAGAGTCCACCCCTGAGTCCCCCAGCTCTGCTTCCTCACCGGAAGCTTTGGTAGGATTGAGGAGGTCTTTGAAGTAATTCTTTCACCAACCAACAACGTCCTGAGTTGAGTTCAGAAACTCCCCATCTTCACTGTACACAGCACTGACTGAATACTGCTGCCTCCTTCCGAGTCCGATGGCGAACCAGAATCCTCTTAGCCAAGAAGTCCCAATAGGACTCCTTCTTCAGCCTGACAGTATCCCTCACTGCTGGTGTCCACCGACGAGCTCTGGGATTACCACCACGACAGGCACCAACGACCTTACGACCACAGCTCCGGCTGGCCGCCTCAGCAATAGAGGCACGGAACACAGCCCATTTGGACTCAATGTCCCCCGCCTCACTCGGGACATGATTGAAGCTCAGCTGAAGGTGGGAGTTGAAGCTCGCTCTGACAGGGGACTCAGCCAGACATTCCCAGCAGACCCTCACAACACGTTTGGGCCTGCTAGATCAGGCGGTGATCAGTTAACACCCAAGGGTCCGATAATAGAACTACAAAATCGATCATCAAACTGTGGCCCAGGGAGTCAGCGTACATATGGATGCTCTTATGTTCAAACATTGTGTTATGGATAATCCATGACGAGTACAGAAGTCCAATAACAAAAAAACACTTGAGTTCAGGGGGTGGGGGGGACCATACCTCCCAATCACTCCCCTCCAGGTCTCACTGTAATTTCCCATGTGAGAATTGAAGTGTCCCAGCAGAACAAGGGAGTCCCCAGATGAACCGCACTCCAACACTCCCTCCAAGGACTCCAGAAAGGGTGGGTACTCTGAAGTGCTGTTTGGTGCATAAGCACAGACAGCAGTCAGGATCCATCCCCCCACTCAAAAGTGGAGGGAAGATACTCTCTTGTCCACCGGGGTAAACCCCAACATACAGGCACCAAGGTGGGGGCTGATGAGAATGCCCACACCTGCTCGGCGCCTCTCACCATGAGCAACTCCAGAGTGGAAGAAGGTCCAGCCCCTCTCGAGGGTTCTGGTTCCAGAGCCCAAGCCATGCGTCGAGGTGAGTCCAACTATATCTAGTCGGAACCGCTCAACCTTGCGTACAAGCTCAGGCTCCTTTCCCACCAGAGAGGTGACGTTCCACGTCCCTAGAGTCAGTTTCTGCAGCCAAGGATCATATGGCTAGGGTCTCTGCCTCTTTCTGCCGCCCAGCTCACATTGCACTCAACCCCAATGGCTTGTCCCGCAGATGGTGTTCCGCACATGATGTTGGGCCCATGTAACCCTATCGGGCGAAGGCCCAGTCACTAGATGCTCGCTCTCATGCCCTACCCCCGGGCCTGGCTCTAAAGCGGGGGGCATGGTGATCTTGCCAAATTTTGCAGAGTCTCGCGTTACAGCATTCTTGCCCTCTTACAGTAATCTCCAAATGTTTTCATATTCCTTATTGTGAGTCCACATCCAGTATCCACCTCAAATGTAACAGGTTCTCCATTTAAAGTCATGCATACATCCACAGCCCTCCCCCCTTCATCTCCACCTTAAACGCTGTATAAGGGAAATGGCTGCTCTTCCTCATCACTTTCTTTGGTCATTCTGGGAGAACAATGATGCACTTCTGTACTGTATGAAATCTTTCAATTTTGTCCAGGTCTCAGCTCATTCCTCTTCCCAGCGGGTGACTGATTCCTATTCCGGCACGCCCGAGCTATGTGTCCAGTCGTTCCACATGCACGACATCCTTCCTTCAAAAATCTACAATCCTCATGTGCATGTTTGCCTGTACAATGATAACAAGCTTTAACTTTATCTGCTTTCCTCCTCTGCCCCATGCTCTGATCCTCACTGCATTACCAGACAAGGCTCCAGTTTCTGCCTGCAGATCTTGCATGCTTATTTGCAGATCCCATCACTTGGGCCAGAGACAGGGCTGATCTTACTTTCAAATGAGATCAGCTTCAGACAACAACCTTCTTTGGATACTGTCATAATTTATTCCACATACGAGCCTGTCCCGTAACATTTGTGAAAGCGTCACTCCATAGTTACAGTCCAGATGCAAAAGACACCCAAAATGGCTTGTTTGGCATTTTTTACTGGCAAATGGCATAGGGTGTGCAGTACAGACAAAGGGCACAATCACATGACATAAACTTCCTGGAAATAAAGTCCTACCAGGTGAAGAGCACCTGTAACCTAGAGCTTCCTCTAGTGGAATTCAATAATTCCCTCTGGTAAATGAACAATATAGCCATGTAAAAGATGCATGGAGGTATGAATACTTTTTCAAATGGATATCCTCAGTTACGTACATCAGGGAACATAAATGGGCCTTCAGAAACATGTCCTTCACTTATTAATGAAATTGTGCAGCAACAAATGACGGGGGAAAAAATTACTTTTACAGTTACAGCTGTTGGCTCAAAGCTGTCTGATATGAAGACAAATGAGTACAGTGGTAAACATGCTCCGTGCTGCATTCTGTACTCATTGATAATAAGCATATTGCCAAACAGAAACCTTAAAAACTGATTAGTAAAGACTGGAGATTATTGAGGAAGTACAATCCATCCCATGAAACCCATGGTCAACATTACCCAAGAGTGTGCGAGAAATCAAATGCATTCATGTCTCCAAGCCTTCATTGCCATTATTGAGCTTTGCTTCTTTTGTAAAAGGTTTGGGAATAGTTTTCTGAAAGTAGGAATGGCAATTATTTTTGTGTTCAGCTTTGAAGTTAGTTTGTTGAGAATGCTTCTGATCTTTCTGGAGATGCAGTTATAGCTGCACTCTCTCCTATCAAACCTTGTTCTAAATGAACTCCCTTAAGAGCTGACAATGATATCGCTGCTTCCCTGCCCTGTTCAGGGCAGCACTAACAACATAGTTTGGAAGTGGAGCAAGTTTGGTCAGAATTGCTGCACTCACCCCCAATGAACTTCAGTAACTATTTTCAACTAGAGAAGTTTGTTTTTCTGTGGGCAGCATGCAGAACAAAGCCTATCTTCAATTAGCCCAGCTCACTGGCTCCCAGTTGGTGTGTCTTTAAGGCAACAGCTTGACATTCAGTTTGAGCCCTTCTTGTTTTTCTGAATTCATTACAAGCCCATGTGATCACAGACTGTGTTATGCAACCAAATGATTTGCTTTTATCTGATAACAAGGGGCACGTTCCGTGGAAAAGATGAGTTTGCATTAGAAAAGCAATGTATTATTGCCTGCAGTAACTCCAGCTAGCATTACTAGAATACTAGAGGTCAAAAGTTGCTCTAAAATGGAAAAATGTTGTAACCACCCTATGTGTTGACTGTTTCGAATGAAAAATAACTGAAGGTATGAATCCACTTGGTGAAATGATGAGGTTTAGCATAAATGGGAAAAATGTTCATTTCACAGATTTTTTTCACCTGATTTTGTTTGTTACCCTCCCATAAAGGATTGACTTTTGTCTGGAGTTCCCCTATCTTTCAGATGTTTGTGTATTCTAAATATCTGTGTGTTTTATCACCTACCTGCCACCACTCCCATATGTATCATTGGATGTTTACTGCATCTTGCCTGTATTTTGTTTGGGGCACATTTATCCATGTAGAGATGGTCATGATGAAATTCCATCTACACACCTTGCGTACTGGATCTTCTTTTGTACAGACACAACTGTTTGCCAGGTGGAATTCTCCTCAAGTTTCAAAAGACAGAGAAGATGTAAGATTTTCTCTCTATAGATATTTCAAAGTGTTCCGTAACTGTTTACTGTCATGTTTAATTAATTCCATGTTCGTCAGAAACAATACAATACAGTTTTTTTTTGTTTTGTTTTTTTTTTAACCTGTCCTGTCCAGCATCTCAGCATACAGAACAGCAATCTGCGTGCCATTGTTTGCCAGACAGATTTGCTCTGTCAAGGGAGACATCTCATGTAAATAGCTGCCCTTGATAATCTGAATATTTTTATTATTATGATAATTATTATTATTATTTTTTTTTTACTTTTATCATTTTGCAATCATCGTCAGTCTTAATATGGCCGAGCTGGACCTGGCAGGAAAAGAGGAAATGAAAGGAGGAAAAAGAGAGACAGAAAAGAAAGGCGTGTCTAAGCTGCTAAAGTTACAGTATTTGCAAAACAATATAAAGTACTGAAAAAATACAACAAGACATAAGTAGGATAGTGACAATATTCAAAAACAGACAAAAAAAAGAAAAAGAAAAGTAAAAAAAGTAAATGAATGAATAAAATAACAATTACAATACCAACCGTTATTAAACATACCTACAGAGAGTCATCAGCAACATTTAGTAGGAAGCAGATGGGAAGATGAGCGCATGTGGGCGTGCACGTGTGACTGTTCAACCTGTGATCATGCAATCAAAGATCAGCTGAGTGCTTGTAGGGGAGCACGACCACGACCCGAGGTGTAGGGGAGGAAGCCAAGGCCCCCAGGGCCCGGCAAGCCCACCGCCCACAGAGCCCGGGCAGGCAAAGCAGAGAGAGCCTCCGTCCCCCGAGCCCAGAGCAGTGGAAGCCTCCAGGCAGGCGCCACCCGGCGCCACGAGGCAGGGGCACCGGGTAGCACAGGGCGACGGCACGCCGGCCCGGCGGGCGCCGGGTGCTGAAGCGCGGGCCGCACAGAGAGCCGGCAGCCCACAGGCCCCAGGACCACCCGTCCCCCCCGGCAGAGCCCCGGCCAAGACCCAGCACCCTCCCCATCTCTCTCCCTCCCAAGCCCGACTGTCCCCAACACTCCCCCCCCTTCCTCCAACCTCCCCCCCACTCCATGCCCCACCCCTCCCTCCCATTCCACACACCTCCTCCCATTCAATCCTCCTTTTCCCTCCCAATCCCCCCCCCCAGCGACAGCCAGAGCCGGAGGACTGCAGGCCCCAGACCTGAACTCCCCACATTCACACACACACACTTATGCAGCCAACCAGAGACCCTGTCGGCCCCCCCATGCGGCCCAGGCATCGCCCGGGACAGAGGGCCCTCCGCAGCGCCCCCATCCCCCACCCCCAGGCCAGCACCAATTCAAATCAATTCAATTCAACTTTATTTATATAGCGTCAAATCATGGCAATGCCATCTCAAGACGCTTTACAGACAGAGAAGGAAACATAATGAAGGCCAATTCATAACAGCCTATATAAGGAAACCAACAGATTGAGTTGAGTCCAACTCAAACTCCCATCCTGAGCAAGCACACTGGCGACAGTGGGAAGGAAAAAACTCCCTTTTAACAGGAAGGAAACCTCCGGCAGAACCCGGCTCAGGACAGGCAGCCATCTGCCTCTGCTGTGTGGGGGGAAGAGGACAGAAAGACAACAGACAACGGGAACTGCTACTCCCGGCCAGGGAGACCTGCTGAGACAGGAGACATACATGTTAATGATGCAACACTGTTATGGGGGGGGGGATAAAAGAGAGAGATAAAGAGAAAGAAGCTCAGTGTACCAGGAAATGTCCCTCAGCAGTCTAAACCTATAGCAGCATAACTAAGGGATGCTAACCATCCCTAGCTATAGGACTTATCAAAAAGATAAGTCTTCAGCCTAGTCTTAAAGGTGGGGAGGGTGTCTGCTTCCCTAACACTAACTGGGAGCTTATTCCATAAGAGAGGGGCCTGATAACCAAAGGCTCTGCCTCCTGCTCGGCTCTTTGAGACTCTAGGAACCACAAGTAAGCCTGCAGTCTGCGAACGAAGTACTCTGCTTGGTATATAAGGAACTATGAGGTCTTTGATATATAGTGGTGCCTGGTTGTGGAGGGCTTTATATGTAAGGAGAAGGATTTTAAATTCTATTCTAGATTCAACAGGCAGCCAGTGAAGAGAGGCTAAAACTGGAGAAATATGATCTCTCCTGCTGGTTCTGGTCAGGACTCTGGCTGCAGAATTCTGGATCAGCTGAAGGCTTTTCAGGGCATATTTAGGACAGCCCAGTAATAGAGTGTTACAGTAATCTAGTCTCGAAGTAACAAAAGCATGAACCAGTTTTTCTGCATCAATCTGAAACAGAATGTCCCTAATTTTGGCTATATTACGTAAATGAAAGAAGGCTGTTTTAGTAACCTGCTTAATATGTGGGCCAAAGGACAGGTCAGGGTCAAATATTACTCCAAGGTTTCTCACTGTAGCACTGGAAGCTAAAGTAATGCCATCCAGGTTCATTACAAAACCGGAAAATTTAGCTCTGAGTTTTTCAGATCCAACGAGAATTACTTCAGTCTTATCTGAGTTTAAGAGGAGAAAATTTCTAGACATTCAAGTCTTTATGTCTATGAGACAATTTTGTAGCCTATTGGGCTGATTTGTTTCATCTGGTTTAAAGGATAAGTATATTTGAGTATCATCTGCATAACAATGAAAGTTTATTCCATGCTGTCTAATAATTTTGCCTAAAGGGAGCATATATAGCGTGAAGAGTACTGGTCCAAGTACAGAACCTTGAGGAACTCCATGACTTACTGTAGTTTGTGAGGAGGACTTGTCATTTACATGTACGAACTGAAGTCTATCAGATAAATATGATTTAAACCAGCTTAACGCTGTACCTGTAATTCCAACCACCTGTTCTAGTCTCTGTAACAGAATGTTATGATCGACTGTATCAAATGCAGCACTAAGATCAAGCAAGATAAGTACGGACACAAGTCCTTTGTCTGAGGCCATAAGAAGGTCAGTAGTAACTTTCACCAATGCCGTCTCAGTGCTATGATGAGCTCTAAATCCTGACTGAAACTCTTCAAATAAATTATTTCTGCTCAGGTGGGCATGTAGCTGAGCTGAAACTATTTTCTCCAGAATTTTGGACATAAACGGGAGATTAGATATAGGTCTATAATTTGCTATCACCTCTGGATCCAGAGATTGCTTTTTAAGTAAAGGCTTGATTACAGCAGTTTTAAATGATTGTGGTACATATCCTGTCACTAAAGACATATTGATAAGATTTAGTAGTGATGTATTAATTAAAGGGAAAATGTCCTTAAAGAGGCTCGTTGGGAGAGGGTCTAAGATACAGGTGGATGGTTTAGATGAAGCTATTATTTTAGTTAATTCATAGGGTTGGACAGGACAGAAACTATTTAGACACAAGTCAGATCCTGGTTCTAAGGATGCTTCGGAGACCACAACAGGCTCAACATTATAGGTAGAAGGAAGAGTATTGTGAATTTGATCTCTAATAGTGTCAATTTTATTCCTGAAAAAATACATGAAATCATCACAGCTAAGTGAGAAAGGAATACATGGCTCCACAGCACTCCGGCTCCTAGTAAGCCTAGCTACAGTGCTGAAAAGAAACCGAGGGTTGTTTTTGTTTTCCGCTATTAATGATGAATAATAAGCTGTTCTTGCCGTACGTAAGGCTTTTTTTGTATACGGTTAAACTTTCTTTCCAGGTTAAGTGAGACTCCTCTAGTCCTGATGAACGCCATCTGTTTTCCAAACGCCTTGACGCCTGTTTTAGAGCTCGAAGCTGGGAATTAAACCAGGGAGCCTTCATAATCTTACCTAATTTCTTCTTCTTTAGGGGAGCAACATTATCCAAGGTTGTACGCATTGAAGCTGTTATAGTATCAGCATGTTGATCAATCTGAGCAGGAGTAAGGCTTAAAGGGGGACTCTCAGTCATGCTAACACATGGTAGAGGGGAAAAAATTGATTCAATTGATTGTTTAAATTTTGTAATATTATTGTCTGATAAACATCTACTATAGTAGAATTTATTTTGGTCACCCCCCCCCCACCCGCCCGCCTCTGTGGTGTGTGCATGGGTGGGTCGTGGTTGTAGTGCAAGTAAAAAAAGGGGTGGCCGTGGGGGGGTGGGACCAGCTGCTGCCAGACAGCCAGACCCCCCCTCCCCAGCATTCCCTTGTTTATGTGAGTGTCTGTGTGTGTGTGTTCAGTGTGTGTGCTGCTTGTGTAAATGTAATAGTGTCTAAGTTGTGAGTAAAATCGAGGGGAGAAAGACCCCGATGGGAGGGGTCCTGTCCACCGCTGTAGCTCCTGTCCCCCCCCCCATGGCCAAGGCGCCTGTCCCCTCCAAACCCTAAATGTATATTGGTGTCTATGTTGCAATTAAAATTTAGTGGGGCAGGTGGTCGCCGGGGTCCATCGGAAAATGCTCCTTAGGGTTCCCGGGACCACCGACTTCAACCCCCCACCGTGCCCTATATGCTGTATGTATGATGTCGGGTGGCAGAAGAGGAGGGGGGCATGGGGAGGGGCACAACCAGGGGAGAAGGACTCCTCCCCTGGGCGACCAACTCCTCAGCTGGCCGCAGTAGGTGCCCCCACCTCACCGGGACACCCCCAGGGCAGAAGGGCAACTCCCGGTTTCTTATTTAATTTAGATACAAACAGGCTTTATGAAATTCCCATTAATTTTACTTGATTTTTTTCCATCAAATATTTTTTAAAACTACCTTTTCAACCATGGGTGATGACATTTTTAAATGGGATCTTCTTTAATGGTGCTTGATAATCTACAATTTACATTAAAATTCCTTTGAAAAGCCTGAAATGCTTCCTTTTGGTTGTTGATTTAACACCTTTGAGCAGTTTGATACTCCTAATGGGTTTTTACCTTATTACTTTAGGACCAGAGGCCTCATGTATCAAACTGTGCGTAGCAACGCTGACTACAGGCGGCGTACGTACAGAAAACAGGAACTGTGGCGCCAAAAAACTTCCCGATTTACAAAGCAGTGCGCACGCACGTCCCACGCCTGTTTCGCTTCATAAATCAGGATCAACAGTAAATGTTGCGCATGTGAGGGAACATCTGGCCACGCCCACATGTTGGCCATAAAAGGTCGGGCGAACACCCTGATAAATATTAATCCATCTCATTTCCATGTCGGTTCTGCAGGAAAAAAAGAGGAATTTTCTGGAAAATGAGGAAGAAATTCCAACAGATAAAGCTGTAAAATGTAAAAGTATTTTATCTGGTGGAGACGGGATGGACATCACCACCAGCAGAAAGACAGAGGAGGTCAGCAGGGGACAGATGCTGTCAGCGTCTCATCAGACCACCGGACTTATCCAGAAAGGACAAATAAAGTGGTCAGACAATAAAATGTAGGGAGAAAGTGCATCTTGGTCCACAGGAGGAGGAAGGGGGGGCGCTGCCCACTCCCACAGATTAGAAGCTGGCGGGAAAATGAAGGAGTCCAGAGATACGCTGGAACAAAATGCTCCAGATGATGCTGGAAGTGCTTCATTCCTTTGTTTCAGATTATAAAATGAACGGACATAAATGAGACGTCTCTGACTCCAGTTTATTTACTGGGAACATACTGGTGTTCCTGTGTGGTGTTCCTTCCTCGCAGAGGAACCAATAACTGCCATGAAGGAGGAGGTGCAGGAGATGGAGAGAAATAAACACCACCCTGACAGAAACCACACTAAAGATAAACCTGTGAATAAATGAGAATTCTCCACCTCTGATGTGTTGCATCACTTCTAGACGTAAAGCAGCAGCGTTTGGTTCCAACGTGAGAGGATGATTGACAACACAATCATTCAGATCGGATGATTGATCAGGTGAACGCAGGTGAAGCGCCGACGTAATTTAGTAGCATGTTATGTAGCGTCTCCACTATCTGCACACATCTGCAGCTGTACAACAGGTTTACTCCTGGGCATGGAGCCTTGCACAAGAGGAAACCTGTTTCTCATTTGAAGAGAATGTTGATTCGTGTATGTAAAGTGTCCTGTGACAACATTGTTGTGAAGTGGCGCTATACCAATAAAGTTAAATTGAATTGAAATTGAAATAGTTTTTTACAGGAATTCCCAGTAAAACCAATAGACTGGAGATTTGGAATGAGCTTTCAACAGGACTTTCTAAACAGATCATTGGAAATCTGCCACTCCTCCAGATGCTGCTGGAGCTTTAACCAGGACTAAGAGATCTGAAAACATTTAATATCTTTACATAGGTTTCCAGTTTGTACTTGTTTCCAATCCGCCACAGGACGGATTGTTAAACACTGCTGATTGTTTACAGGATTTCAGAACAATTGAGGACCAGAATCCATCTGTGATATGTTCAGAGAATATAAACCAAGAGCTCTTCAATCCAAATACTCAAGTCAGCTAGTCCAGACCAGATTCCACACCAGATACCAGAGTCCAGAGATCAGGCTACAATCCAGAGACCAGACTAAAATCCAGACCAGAGTCCAGACCATAGACAAGACCAGAGGTCAGACATGGAGAAGCAGCATTTAGCTGTTATGCTGTAAAGCAGTGGAACAAACTGCAGTGGAGATGAAACTCTCACCATGCTGATGTTTTTACATCCAGGTTAAAAACATTTCTGCATGAAATCTCCACAGTAACTTTTAATTGCTATGGCTTTTAATTATTTTGATATATTTATGATTTATTTTTTATTTTGCTATTTGTGCTGTCTTATATGTTTTTTACATCATTTAGAAAACACCTAAAAGAATTAATCACCCTGAATTTCCCACCTAGGGATGAATAAAGTATCTATCTATCTATCTATCTATCTATCTATCTATCTATCTATCTATCTATCTATCTATCTATCTATCTATCTATCATGCTTTAAATGTTTTATGAAAAGCACTGTGAATTGTCTTGTACATGAAAGATTCTATACATAAACTTGCCTTGCCTATGAACCCAATGAGTACCTTAATGCTAGACAGTTGTGCACATTTTGAAATAAATAAAATCTATGGGTCACAAACATTTTGAGTATTTTTTTTATTACAAAATGGCTTGATAAATATGCATCAAACTTCATACACATACTCCACTCGTAATCCAGATATGATATATGGAATATAGTAATAATTTGAGAATGTGAGCGTGGTTTATAAGCAGTTGAAATTAGCTTCTTCTTGAAATTTTAAAAAAGGACTAATAATTGCCAGTTTGCCCTAAAAAGCAAAGACTTCGGATATATATTTGTATAATGCCAAAAATATGCTTCACTGAAATTTGCAGTATTTGTATCTTTTAACAAATTACTGTGATGGCACCAAACTTACCACAGTCATTCTTGGGATCATTTTTATTTAGTCATAAAATGCTTAATACATTTAATGATTTTATTCCAGCAAATATAATTCTGTGGTGTATATCTAAACATATCCCCAATTATCTGTGAATATTTTTATGACTTTGCACAAACTTTAGATTTTAAATAACCAATTTTTGACTGTTTTTCTCAGTCACTTTGGTGCATTTCTCGCATCACTATTAACATTTGCGTAATAATTAATGCATTTCTCAAAACAGTCAGTACAAACTGCAAAACCTAGTTGATAAAACAAGAACAAGGAACAAAACATCTTCAAATGAAATATTATATACTACAATATTGAATTTCCCTTTGGGGATTAATAACGTATTTTTCATTTCATTGCATAACCTGCAAAAGCTTGCTCAAAATGGATAGTTCATTCCTCAAAAGCAAGTATTCATGTCAATGAAAGTGTCATCAAGGTGAAAAGTCCTTAGACCATTGTTTATGAACAAGATAATCGATGGCTTTGTCATGTATCCATTATGACAGTTTACTCTGTAAATGTTTTCCAATACAAAAAAATCAGATCTTTGTGACACTACATGAAAATGCTCAAGATAGCACTAAATACTATTTGCACGGCCATTTGAAAACTACAGTAAAGTTAGACATTACTGTATTAAGTGAGGTAACTGAGTACAGGACTCTGAAAATGTATGTTTCAAATTTTTACTGCATATGCTCTTTGCAATTCTAAGTTGTTCATAGCATTGTGCAAAAGAAAAAACACCCTTATTTACAACAAACATAAACTTCCTTTGGGTAGAGCTGCGCACAACTGTAAACAATCTTGCAGTCCATATATTGGAACTGAACATACAACATGTACAGTACTGTAAATCATTCATGCACATCCAGACGTTCCTCTCTGTCTGGTCACATTTTATCTACATCACACCGAATATCCTCTCTTGCAACACAGTGAGGAAAATATTTTTTCGAGTGGCGAATCCACCCTCTACAGGACTCTGCTGTAATGTCATCACATGCTGCATCCATGGCTACTTGCAGGGCCATTTGGGTATGTGGATGTCGGTCATATACTTTCCACCTCCAGGAGGAGAAAATTCCTCGTATGGATTTAGGAATAATGAGTAGTGAGGGAGCAATTTCACCAGCATCCTATATCATGTGCTGCAAACCACTGTCTGATGACATCTGAGTAGTGAAAATGCACATTATCCCAAACAAAAACATGCTTATTCAGATGGTGTCTAGTTAGATACCTCTCATTCTCAGGGATCATGTCCCTGTAAAGAGTGTCTAAAAACGTCAACAGATGTTGTGTGTTGTATGCGCCAAGATGGGGGATATGGGTGAGGACGACATTTTCTGCAATGGCTGCACACATAGTACTATTCCCTCCTTCTTGGCCTGGGACATCAGTGGTCCAATGTGATTCCTTCCACGTCTTCTTCCTTTTGTCAAATTGAAACCCGCCTCATCAAGGTATATGAATGTGTTCAGTGGTTCCAGTTCCAGCTTCAGTACACGCTTTATTACAGAAGAGAGAGCGACAAAAGCTATAGCAGTCCTTGTGTAACATAATGCGTTTTGGACAACATATTGTACAGTATGGACTGTGAATACACATACACAGAACTGTCATGTAAGTGTAGTGCATGACACCACACATAGTAAACTGTTTACAGCACTGAACATTAGAATATGCATAAAACACATACATGTTTTACTTGTACTTGCTGACGGATCTCCTTCACCCTGTTGCTGTTACGTTCAAATGGCACATTGTACAATTATTTCATGCGCATTTAATTTCTCCTGAGCACTCTGTCAATTGTAGCAATTGAAACAGATTCCATATTCCCAAAGATGTTGCCATTCTCTACAACAGCACTTTGTATCTCTCTTAACCTTTTGGCATTGTTAGCAGTCACCAGTGCACAAATGGCCTCCTCTTGGGAAAATGGGAGTTTATGGGATTCAGCTCTGATTGATTATAGAGAAGTGGCTTATCATTGGTTGCAACTAATGCGTCACACACCCCTTCTCAACAGCAAAAGCTGAGGTTTACTTGAGAGAAATTGTTCAATTTTGAAGAGGTGGAGGATATTTTTGAAAAAAAAATATTTATACAATTTGCTTGACGTATTTTGACAACTAGTTCAACATTTTTGTATGCAATGACTCGTGCAATGAAATAAGGACTATTAGCTTTATATGGAATGACTATTCAGCATTCACAAGTGTAGTTAATTTTGACTGACATGGCCTTAGCAAATGATAATGCCATAAAACAGCAGAGGGTTGTATGAAAGCAATTGATGCATGTCCAGAAGCTATTGCAATTTGTTGGAAGGAACAAGAAACTGCTACTATGATGTGGACAAATGACTAAATGTTGTGGAGGTTGAACTAACTGTTGTGCAAATGTAAATAGTAATGTGAAAAATGCACCAAAGCGACTTAGAAAAACTGCAATTATTTAAAATGAGAATTGATATCCCCTCCCGAAGCTGCCACCTTATCGTGGTGGAGGGATTTTGTGTGTCCTGGAGATCTAGCAGCTATGTTGACGGGGGCTTTATGCCACTGGTAGGGTTAGCCTTGGCAAACAGGTGGTAGGGGAGGGACCAGAACAAGTGCAGCTCAGCAACCCCCATGATGAGGACGACCATTGGCAGAATTGTTCCCTTGCCCGGATGCGGGTCACCTGGGCGCCCTTCTGGAACCACAAAAGCGAGCGTTTGATGGCCGGGCAGTCGCCCGATCGGGTTCAGCCCAAAAAGGGTTACTTGGGCTCCACCCATAATTGGGCTCACCATCTGTGGGAGGAGCCATGGGGGTCGGGAGCAATGTGACCTGGGCGGCAGCAAAAGGCGGGGACCCTGGCGGTCCGATCCCCGGCTGCAGAAGCTGGCTCTAGGGACGTAGAATGTCACCTCTCTGGTGGGGAAGGAGCCTGAGCTTGTGGCGAGGTTGAGCGGTCCGGCTAGATATAGTCAGACTCACCTCGACGCATGGCTTGGGCTCTGGAACCAGAACCCTCAAAAGGGGCTGGACCTTCTTCCACTCTGGAGTTGCTCATGGTGAGAGGCGCCGAGCAGGTGTGGGCATTCTCATCAGCCCCCAGCTTGGTGCCTGCACGTTGGGGTTTACCCCGGTGGTCAAGAGGGTAGTTTCCCTCCACCTTCGGGTGGGGGGACAGGTCCTGACTGTTGTCTGTGCTTATGCACCGAACAGCAGTTCCGAGTACCCACCCTTTCTGGAGTCCTTGGAGGGAGTGTTTGAGGGTGCCCCTTCTAGGGACTCCCTTGTTCTGCTGGGGGACTTTAATGCTCACGTGGGCAATGATTGTCATGGACTGTCGATAACGAACACCATGTTCGAGCATAGGGGAGGTTAATGTGTAAACTCATATGTGCATTGGGACTCTCTGGGCCTTAGCTCGATGATCGACTTTATAATCCTATCATTGTCCATGCCTTGGACACTTGGGTGAAGAGGGGTCGGAGCTGTCAACTGATCACCACCTGGTGGTGATTAAGGATGGTGGGGGAGGATACTGGTCAGATCTGGCAGGCCCAAACATGTTGTGAGGGTCTGCTGGGAACGTGTTTTGTGGAAAAGTTTAGGTTCGCTGGAGGTCGGCACACAGAAAACACACACACACCGCTATGATGCTAGAATAAATGTATCTTTTTTATTATTATTCCCCACAGAGCATAGCAAAATACATCACACACCACTATGGTGCTAGAATAAATGTGTCTGTTTATTATTAGCAAAATACATCAGTTCAGAGTTAGGGCAGTCTCTTACCGATGACACTTGGACTGGAGAGCCGACAGTCCCCGGTCAGAGCAGTTCCAACTCAGCTGGGCGTCCATACGTAACCCACAGCTGACTCTGCCGGGGGGACAAATCTTCTCCTTTTTAAACTCGGTTCGTGGGAAGAAGAGGGGCTTCACAGGCAACGGGCCGCTCCCTTCCCATGCTGGTTTCGAAAAACATGCTCCTTTCCCATGCCAGGTTTCCAAAATGTTTTGGAAACCTGGATGGCTACTTCCCACACGAACATGGTTATCCAGCGGCATGAGAAAACCAGTGGCCGCCACTTCGCAGTTTGTCACTAGGCACAAACATAAAACAAGGTGCATAAGCACACGAACATGGTTAAAATACAAGCAGCAGAATTCAGAGTCGAGTCAGGACACCAGTATTTCTACGCGTTTTCTTTACAGAAGGTCTGGCTGAGTCCCTCGTCAGAGCGAGCTTCAACTCCCACCTTCAGTAGAGCTTCAAACATGTCCCGAGTGAGGCGGGGGACATTGAGTCCGAATGGGCGGTGTTACATGCCTCTATTGTTGAGGCGGCCAGGAGGAGCTGTGGTCGTAAGGTCGTTGATGGGTGTCGTGGCGGTAAATCCCATAACAACAGCAGCGAGGGATGAAGGAGAATTTTTATTGGGCCTTCTTGGCCTGTGGGATTCTGGAGGAAGCTGATAGGTATCGAAAGGGAAAGCAGGATGCTGCTTGCTAGGCACAGCTGAGGTGTTGAAGGAATCCGGCTTGGTGGCCTCATGATTGGGTCTCTGCTTTTTGCGGATGATGTGGTCCTGTTGGCTTCATCTGTCCGTGATGATCAGCTCTCACTTGAGCGATTCGCAGCCAAGTGTGAAGCGACTGGAATGAGAATCAGCACCTCCAAATCTGAGGCCATGGTCCTCAGCTGGAATAGGGTGGATTGCCCTCTCCCAGGTCAGGAGTGAGGTCTCAAGTGGAGGAGTTTAAATATCTCGGGGTCTTGTTCATGTGTGAGGGAAGGATGCAGTGTAAGACTGACAGGTGGATCAGTGTGGCGTCTGCAGTAATGCAGACTCTGTGCTGGTCTGTTGTTGTGAAGAAGGAGCTGAACCAGAAGGCTCTCTTGATTTAGTCGATCTACGTTCCTACCCTCACCTATGGTCATGAGCTGTTGGTCATGACCAAAAGAACAGAATCTTGCATACTGGCAGCTGAAATGAGTTTCCTCCGCAGGGTGGCCGGCCTCTCCCTTAGAGACAGGGTGAGGAGCTCGGTCATCCGAGAGGAGATCAGAGTAGAGCTGCTGCTCCTTCGCATCGAGAGGAACCAGTTGAAGTGGCTCGGGCATCTGGTTAGGATGCCTCCTAACCAGATGCCTCCTAATCTCACGCCTCCCTAGTGAGATGTTCCAGCCACGAACCTGCAGGAGGAAATACAAGAGGAATTACCCAGAACACGCTGCAGGGATTTTATCTCTTGGCTGTCCTGGGACACCCTTCCTATCTGAAGAGCTGTCAAATGTGGCTGTGGAAAGGGAAGTCTGGGCTCCCCTGCTTAGGCTGCCGCCCCCTCGACTCGACCCCAGATAAGAGCAGGCAGAATGATTTTCTGGATGCTGTGTTCTGCTGGGCAAATTTACTTTGCATAGGGACGCATTATACATATCATGCTCCCCCTATATATATATATATATATATATATATATATATATATATATATATATATATATATATATATATATATATATATATATATATATGCATATGTAGCCCACATTTAAATATGGCTATCAATAAATGCCTTAAAATCAGTGCATCATGCTAAACCTAGTGATACATCCTGTTTTGATGTCTTCTAGTAAATAAGCTACAGCATTTATAGAGTTAAAGTTCCCCTTCGCTCTTAGCCAATGAGCTGCTGCTCAAGTATTGTTCTCAGCCAATGAGCTGCTAGTAAACAGCGCATTGTCCCGCCCTCCGTGTCCGTGTCTGTGGGAGTAGCCTCCTTCTCCCTCTAGCCCGCGAGACATGAGCCTTGAGAACTCTGCAGTGAAAACCGGACGGAAAACTGCAGAAAAAGGTATAAAAACGTTGTAAAATGAAGAGTTAGCAGCCACATGCTAATGCTAGGCATGCTTTTACACATTTATATTGCTAAGACAATGTTGCAAGATCGAAATATTAACTAGTTTTAGTGCTCTTTACTTTTGGTTGTAGGCAGCAAAGGCAACGAGGCGCCACCATTTTGTGCTCCCTGCCTTGAACTCTTGTGAGATCGGTGAGCATTTTATTTTATACTTTCATGGTTTAATTTGCACTTTTTGTGGTTCACTGTGAGAAGAAATGGTTCTAAAATGCACTTTGATTGAGTTATTTGCCTTGATTTTGCTGAATTAATATTTTATTTTTCTAAAACTTGAGGCAATGCCCTGTTGTTTATTTTGCTATTAAGATTCTGAATGTATATTGAGGTGAAATATTGAAACAGATGCAAATGTGATATTTTTCTACTTTTGTTATTTTGAACTGTAAACATGGTTAATGTTACGAGCAGTACTTTTACAAGCTAACTAATTGAGAAATGCAATTATTTGAAAACTTATAGTATTTTATGACACTGTTGTTGACAGGTCAGGTTTTTTAGTTGAGAGGACCTGTTATTGATGGCGAGCCAATCCCTGGAACGAACTGGTCAGCTCATCTCTCTACTGCACGGTCCAGTGTGGTAGGCCAGCTGCAACAAAAAACCCCTTCCACACCATTCGTCACTTGCTGCCCCTTTTCGAAACACACATACACACATTCCCCTGAACTCTTGGACGTTTTATTTGGAACTCTTAAGGACTTTTGCGGACTCTACACACCTTCACGGGCAGGAAGTGGACTTGGTGCGGGCTAGTGGAAATCCATTAGTAACATTTGGGTTTTGTTGTTGAGAACTGAATTGTTTGAGGTCTGAGTGATGTCAACTGTTCATGCTATTGAAACTGTGATTTATTTTGATTTGAAAACTGGATTGTACAATTAGAAGGGTGCACCCAGGTAAGAATTGTAGGTAACTTTTGTGATTGTAGACAAAGTTATCAAGACAACTGTTGGTACCAAACGAGAAAACATTTATTTAAAAAGAAAAGATTTTATTTTATTTAAAAAATACAAGCCGGCCTTTTCAAACTTTTAGCCGTTGTCTGAGTCTCATTCATGTCATCGCTCCTGTTAGTAGCCGAACCTATCTTCTGGCCCAAATATTTCCAAAGCTCCTTTACATTAGGTATTGGTGAAATTAAGCTTTAGTGATACCTACAAGTAACTGAGAGTGTTACACATATACATAAGCACACATACACACCTGCCTATATTTCCACATATACATACACCTATACACATTTGAGTCATGTTCCACCTGTGGGAGCTGCCGTTAGTAAATAAACCTGCAAGACAACTCAGTGACTGTGTCACATGCAGAACATGCAGAGTGGAACGTGTTCAGAGAAGAGTGATCATGCCAATGTGGCCCCGCCCACACGCAGGCAAGAGGACGGCCCAGAGAATCCCGAGACCCAGGCAGCCACCCCTAAGCACAGACCCCAACCGCCCCGCTCCGTAGCCAGCCATGCACTCACCCAGGAGGTGGCAGAGGGAGCCACAGCCAGAGCCCCCCACGGTCCGAGGGAACAAGCCCCAGTGGGTCTCGACCACCAAAGCCCAGCCCCGCTGGGCACCGGCCACCCAGGGCAGAAAGAGAACTGGCCCCAGGGATATCTGCAGCGTTAACAGCTGTTAGTCTGCAGTGTTAGTGTAGCAGTTATTAGAGGTAAGTACAGCTGCTCTAATGCCAGATCAGCTATAAAACATTGTCAGATCAGTATCAGGAAGCTCTAGTTACAACTGCACAGCCTGAAAGAATTGGCAGAGAAACAAACACAGCAACTCAAGTGTGATAGTTAAATACAAATTGTATTATTCACAATTAATGACACAAATTAACAATCACTGCCTGTGTAAGCCGAGTTTTGAGGCATAAATGCACATTTAATGAACTCAGAGTAAATTATAATTAACCCGTTAAGGGTCTTTTATACAAGAAAGTAAAAAAGGCAAAGATCTGTTTTCCAGAGTGTAATTTTTCCATAACTCCTTGTGTGTCTATCTGCACAGTGTCAGAGACCATCCGTGTATTTTTAGAGTATTATTCCTGTCTGTATCATGTATGATAGAATGAAACAGTAATGCTGCTTTCTGAGAACCATGATGTTGGTCCCTCCGCAGTCAAATATCCCGAGTTGTGCTCACCACTGAACCCTCAAGGTTCAGATCTAGACTAATCTGTGTGGTGTGTGTATGGGGGGGGGTTGTTACTGCTGCACACGTGTGTTGGGGGATAGGGTGTGTATATGTATGTGTGTTTGGGGGTGTAGGGGCGCATGTGTGTGGGGGTGTTTGGTGGGGGGTAAACTTCAGGAAGGGGTTAGGGCAGAGGTGAGAGAGGTAAGGGTTTGTGGTGGAGAACGCATGGAGAACGTTAAGGGCTGATCCAGATGTTAATCGGGATCCATTCAGCAGACATGCTACTCATTTTTGGTTTGTGGAAAGTAAAAAATATTTCTCATTATACCTGGCTTTGTGTTTATTTTCTTTTGTTCCCCCTTTTCGTTTCATCAAGGTACCATCGGCGTTCTCATGGAGAGCATGTCTGTGGCCACCTGACTATCATGAGGCTCCAGCTTCAGCAAGACCAAAGAAAAGCTGAAGAAAACTTTCCTGGATGAGAATAGAACAGATTGCAGGCCTTAAAGCTGAGAATATAAGCCCTGTTGCTGCACTGCTAAGCTTGGTGAAGGTAGTTCAGTGGAAATCATCACTCCTAATCTGCATCAGCTTAAAGAATGGTCTTCACCTCTCCATTGTTTGTTCTTAACCTTTTTCTGCAGACAAGGTCAGTCAAGCTTGTCAGGCCCCCTTGTGCCTCCAGATTGCTCTCCAAGCACTTGAATGGCTGGATGATGCCGTGCCCTAGCATGCATCACGCATCCAGTCTCCTTTCACTTCTGACTGCACAACCCTTATCTTCATGTGTGTTTGCATACATCTGGGTAATGAAGCGGAGGATTTTGACTAAGTGTGTACTCAAGTGTATAATTGTGAGGGACACAGGGCCACTAAGTTCAACACTTGAAAAGCCACTTGTTCAGTTCAGCAGCCTCTTGAAAAGCCTGTCTGTTTTTAGTTTGACCTACATCACCCGAGTTAATGTGTCCCTTCCTTCCACTGAATAATTAATTCATGCTGAGTGATGTTTTTAACCCCTTATGCAATCATTAACTAAGGCATTCAATATTACAGTTGCAAATAACAATAAACGATAATAATTCATGTTTTCTTATAACAGGAGCACAGATTATTAGATCTAAACATCAACAGAAGGGATTGTTGTTGGACAGCCAGTCCTATGTGTGCATCAGAGCAATGAGATGTTACTGATGCCAGTCATGAGCCATAAATCCTTTTTAAAAAAAAATCAGAGGATACAAGAATATCACAGTTAGGTATTGTTTTCTGCTTGAAAATGAAATGGTGATAGGAGAAAAAAAATAAACACCATCAGAACTACAGTTAGGAAATCAAACAAAAGAACAGGATAAGGTGAAAAAAATGTGTCTTATGCAGCACACTTGCTCCTGATTTTCTGATTATCTAAAGTCAGTAAACGGTCAGATAGATGAATAGACAAGATATTCTCTTGCATCTGGAAACTCCTGTTACATTCTTAACATATAAATAAGTCATGTTTTCAGAAGTCAAAGTTTTCCCTGAGAAATAAGGAAGACAAAATGTTTGTTGGCTTTTTTTTTTTTACTTTGCAGGATAAAAACGAATTGATGTTTTAAAAAAAAAAATGGGAGAAAAATGGTACTTACTGCAGCAGTGAAATGGTAAAAAAATTTAACAGTCATGGGATAACAAATACAACAAAGGCAGCTTTGTTTGCACACATTACTAATAAAATCCATTATAGTCACTGAAAAGTTTACCTTGCCTGCTGGTAGAGGACACTGTTACATATATCATCATATCACATCATATCAAAATGACTCACCACTCTCTGGGGAATGGTGGAGCCACCACTCCCTCACTACCTGGCATTTGGTGTCTTTTAGATGAGCTTTCTAACCAGTAATATTAGTAGTTAGAGAACCGGGTGGGTTGCCCACTTGCCCACCACCAAGTTGACCAGATTGAAGTCCCCAGACTGGGGACATAGGTAGACCACTGTGGGCTACCGAATGAGGTTCTTTCCCAGTGCTCGAATCATAGGATGGGTTACAAGTAGATGAACTTTCAAGCTGGTATTAACAGTCATCATAATGAATATATACCCCCACAGAACCAAACCATCTATCCATCAAATTACCTAACTGTTTAGTCAAATTAAGGGTCGTGGAGAAGCTGGAGTCTTCCCAGCAATCACTGGACAAGGCAGATAGACCTGGACAAATAGACAGTCAACCCAACCACCACTGGCCTGTCAAAGTGTGATCAAAGGTTCCCTCAGGGCAGCTTTAAATCAATGTGGCACCTGGACTGTGGTGTTTGCTTCTGAGAGTTTAAGGGTCACCGTTTGTGGACTCTGTGGTCCCATTTTTTTGCAAAGTCTTTGTAGCAAGTTTTTTGTGGTTTCTCCTCAATGTGAGGTTAATTTAGGATCAAGAAACAGAGCTTCAAAAGATGAAAGGTAACTTTCAGGACTACTCAACCATACCCTACATATAATTTTACTGGTGTGTGAAAGACTTTCTACCTCTAAGCCACTTGGAAAATGCGGATATACAATATAGATAATATGAATAAATAAATAATATGAATTGTAGTGATCAAACCTTAGCACTGAAGTGAAAGAAAGAAAAAAAACAGTTTTGTCTCTTCACATTTGCAGCCATTACTTTGCACCCTTGAAAACATTGCTATGATGACACTGGATTAGATTTGAGCCACTGTACTGTAGATCTGCAGATGGGCTAGGGACTGCTGCATGACTTAACAATGTTCCCTTAATTTGACATAGTTCACATCAGAACTCAGCTGACTCAGCTTGAGTTGATTTTATCCTCGAATCCCTTAAAACAGTTGTAGGCCCTGCAGCCATCTGGCAGCATTCAGTGTTTGGTTACATGCAAAAGGTACATCTAGAGGTCTTGGTGGTCCATATTGATAGTGATGTCCGATGCACTCAGTAAAGACAAGCTGTTTAAACCAGTCGCTTCAGGAATTTTTAATGTTGCAGTCACAATTATTAATACAAATTCAGCAATCAACACAAATTCTGCAAACCCTAAAGCTTTGTCCAATCACCACTCCTTTAAAGCAATTTTGACCAATCGCAACACTCCTTCTCTCCATGTCATCTGTGGTGTCATTGCATTTACTTCCTGTTTCTAACAGCAAACCTTGCCAAACATGTTGCATTTGCCAAATAAAACCCGCTAAGGACAGAACTCTACAAAAATGTGGTGGTAAATTATTTTGTACCCTGTGCAATATTGTTGTCCAATAAAACAATATTGCACAGGTCATCAATTGACAAACTTTTTGCCCTGCAAAACACCAATAGAGATTCTCAGAAATGCGTGAGCGTGAAAAAGATCACCATGACAGAATCCTTAGCATTCACTTGGTTGCAAGTGTTGAATGAATGACTTTGATTCAATAATGATTTTATACATACATTTATACATTTTAAGATATGCTGGACTAAACATAACAGAAAAAAAAACATGCTTGTCTGTGTCCATGCCTATGATTAATTAATTAGTTAAGTGGGAAATTATATGTTTAATTGTGCTGCATAATAATGGTATGAAAGCTGTGCAAGAGTGAAAAGAATGGAAAAAGTGTATCAAATTAAAGCAAAACAGTTTATTTTAACATGTGGCTTTCGGTGGGGGTGAGTCCTAATTAAATCAGCTGCTGGGATAGGTTCCAGTTCCCTCACAACCCTTGATCGGATTAAGCAGTTTCAGAAAATGAAAGAATGAAAATTACACATTAGTAGCACAAGCTTAGGACTAAGGTCCTGGTTTACAAGCCTAGACATTTTAAATAATAGAAACACAAGAAATACACTATTCACAAAAAGTTAGGGATATTCAGCTTTTGGGTGAAATTTCCCAACAAGCCTAAAATGCATTCAAACCTGTACAGATGAACTTAATGTGATCTTCTCTAAGCTTTTAAATGCACATGTCCAACTGTTAAATGTTTCAATAAATTTTGCACAAGTTGCTGTTCTCTAACAAGGAGCTTAACAGCAAAAATCACGGCAGGTGTGTGATCCTTGAATTGACCAATAAATGTCCTGGTTCAATTAGAGCTGGTGTTTAAACAGTTGTCCTCATCATGCTGTTCACATTTTGACATCATGAGACCAAGACGACAGCTAACAATGGAACAACAGTCCCTTGCCATTGCCATGCTTCAAACAGGACGTTCTCAGACAGAAGTGGCCACTGAGCTTGGAGTGTCACAGAGTGTCATCAGCAGGTTGCAACAGAGATATGGAGAGACTGGAAGAGTCACAGAAAGGCCTAGAAGTGGACGTCCTTTGGCCACATCCCGTGCTGATGACCGCTACATTGTGAACACTGCCCTGAGAAACCGGATGATGAATGCCACTCAACTCCAGGCACGTTTAAGAGAGGTGAGAGGCACCCAAGTGTCACGTCAGACCATTCGAAACCGTTTCCATCAGCGTGGTCTGCGTGCTAGACGACCTGCACGGGTACCTGACCACACCACCAGGCACAGGCATCATCGTCTTGCATGGGCCAGGGAGCATTTACGCTGGACGAGGAACCAGTGGGCCTCAGTGCTGTTCTCTGATGAAAGTCGATTCACACTGAGCAGAAATGATGGCCGGCAACGATGTTGGAGATGTCAGGGAGAGCGCTATGCATCAGCCACTGTTGTCACCAGGCCAGCTTTTGGTGGTGGCGGTGTTACAGTGTGGGCAGGGGTGTCCACTTGGTACAGAACTGCCCTACACTTTGTGAATGGTACAGTGACAAACCCATACTACCTGAATAACATCATTAATCCAGTGATTGTGCCCCTACATGAACAGCACAGGCCTAATTTCATCTTCATGGACGACAATGCTCCTGCTCATCGAGGCCGCATCATCAGGGAACGGCTGTTGGAGACTGGTGGACCTCAAATGGAACGGCCTGCACTCTCTCCAGACCTGAATCCCATTGAAAACCTGTGGGATCAGCTGAGCCGTCGTGTAGAGGCTCGAGACCCTGCACCCCAGAACCTCAATGACCTGAGGGCTGACCTTCAAGAAGAGTGGGATGCCATGCCTCAGCAGGCAATAAGTTGCCTTGTGAACAGCATGAGACGTCGTTGTCAAGCTGTAATTGATGCTCAAGGGCACATGACCAGATATTGAGACGTTCACATTTTTTGTTGTGGTGTAACTACCATTGTTGTTACCTTTTGTGTTGAATGAATGTTTTGAGATGAGGAAATCAGTAGTGCATCCTTCTACTTAAATGTCTTACTTTTATGATATTATATCACTGTAGCATGAACATATTGCATTTTCCATAAATTTCACCTGAAAGCCAAATATCCCTAACTTTTTGTGAGTAGTGTATATATAACAACCTCTATCAATCTTTTTTTTTAAAAATTTTTTTACCACAAACTGGAAACAATGCAGAGGAAAAAGCTACAGTCAGATGGCCAAACTGCCAAATTCATTCTAGGTTGCACCATCTGATACCAGCAAATTGTAGTAGCTCTGACATGTTATCTTGATTTTTCTAAAGTACAAACTCTTCTCATATAGATATTAACTCAAATAAGGTCTTTTTTTCTGAGGATTTCATGCCGGTTCGGAGGGTGTGCTGCAAGGAAGATTTTTCTGCATATTTTTGCTCTTCCAAGGCTTGTTATGATGAGTCTCCATGGCAAAGAAAGATTTGTTTACAATCAGGATCAACTGATTAACCTCTCCCAAATCAGGATGAAGTTGAAAAGAAAGAAAAATTTAAACCATTTCTTCCAACTGTCGTCATGGGTAATGTGAGATTTCTAGCTAACCAAACAGACGAGCTGGAGATGCTAACAAGGTCTCAGAAAGAATGCAGAGAGTGCAGTATTATGTGCTTCACCGAGATATGACTGCATGAACACATCCCTGACTGTAATGTGTCTGTACCGGGCTTTAAAACGGTCCGTGCAGACCGCAGTAGACAACACAGCGGAAAGCTAAAGGGTGGTGGAATTGCAGTGCTGGTTAACCAGCGTTGGTGTCATCCTGGACATGTTACTGTCAAGGAGAAGATATGCACAAGGGACATGGAACTGTTAGCTGTGAGCTTCCGTCCATATTATTTACCCAGAGAGTTTACCTGTGTTATTCTGGTAGCGGTTTATATAATACCTGGTACCGCACCAGACACAGCCTGTGATGTCATCAGCTCCGTCGTTGCTCGGCTACAAACACAGCATCCAAACTCATTCATGGCGATCTCCGGAGACTTCAACAACGTCTCCCTCTCTGCAACTCTACCAACATTCTAGCAGTTTGTCAGTGATTGTCCAAAGAAGAATGCTGCACAAGCTGATGAAGATGATGGAGGATTCTTCACACCCTCTCCACAACACAGTGATGAAACAACAAAGTGTGTTCAGTGAGAGGCTTCTTCAGATCCGATGGAAGACTGAAAGATACAGAAGATCATTCCTGCCAGTAGCCATCAGCTTTCAGAACAAAACCTCCTCTAGTTAATTATCTACTACAATATTGAATATCCCTTTGGGGAATAATGAAGTATTTTTCATTTAATTTCATTTTCATTTCATATCATTGACTTCCAGGGTATTTGATCCATGTCACTGCATTTCTGAATGACAAAAATATGTCAGGTTTCAAAGTTATTCTTCAAGATGAACTGATTCCCTTCTTTGGTCACCTAGAGCAGCATCACCCAAAGCCTCAGCCTGAGTTGGATGTGTCCTGGGATCTTTCTTTTGCTCTCCATCTTGGCCAGCTGATACAAACATGTCACTGACTCAGCAGATGCTGAAAGAAGCAGCAGCATCCTTGTTCGAGTTTGGACCTCTTTGATGATTATTATTTTTTAAATACGTAAGAACTGTTTAGATAATTGACACAAAGCACAACTTCTCTTTTATCAACATTCTTCATCTTAAACAAATATTTACTTTAAGCATCTGTGTACTTTATTTTCCTTTGCAAAATTTGATTTGTTTTTTCTATGTAATATTTGTTGGAAAAACGTTATATTTATGTTAGTCTTTCAGCTCAAATTTATTGAAATGTCCAGTTTTAAAAGCAAGTTTATGTGGCATTGAGAAATGATTTTATTCAGTAATTGGTGAGTTTTTTGGCAGAGACTCTGAAAAGACAAATGTTATTTTTGTACGCCAAAGTTATATGAACTTGAAATTTCATTCTTATTCCTTTTCTTTTTGTGTTTTGTACAATAAGCTAAAACCCTACGAGTGTGTTCCTAGATGGCGAAGTATTCTCCCAGGGTAGGAAAATCAGTATTTTAATTTTTCTTTTTAGTATTATCTCAGGTTCCTTTTCAAGAGAGAATTTTTTGGCTGCAATAATCACAGAAATCCTGAAGGGACCGTTTAAATGAGCACTTACTGCTGGACATGGAAATGTTTATGCCACAGTGATGGATGGTGTGGGAAGACCCTGCAGATGAGTCCTGACGCCCTGGTCAGCAAACAGACAGACATTTATAATGCTACAGAACTGTTACCTATATTGCCAAAGAGAAACAACAATCCAGTTAATTTTTGTCAAGTTTTTGAAAGTGGCGGGGGAACAGGTGTAACTATGATGTTAGAGATCTGCTGCATGCACACATGTGGGGCCAACAGGAGTTTCTGGCCAGTGTGTGAAAGTCTGCTGTAGGATCTCCGAGGCTAGTCACAGCTCGATAAATGGAAATCACAAAGAAGTTTGGGAACAAACCAAGAAGGATGTTTAAAAAAAAAAAAAAAAAAAAAGTTTGTCTTCACACAAAACTCACGTGTAAACACATGCACACTCACATGTTCTTGTTGTTTATTGGTCATTTATTTTCAATGTTTTTACATAAAAAGATAAACTACATTTTTTACTTATGTATATTCCATCATTTTTCCTCTTGTTTAATCAATTTCATGATATTTAATTTGATTTATATACATATATATGTATATTTAATTTACATATATATGTATATATATATGTAAAGTTTAATTTGATTTATATACATATATATGTATATATATAGATATATATGTATATATATATATATATATATATATATATATATATATATATATATATATATATATATATATGTACATATATATATATGTATATATATACATATATATATATATATATGTATATATATATATATATATATATATATATATATATATATATATATATATATATATATACATATATAAATATATATATATGTATGTATATATGTATATATATATATATATAAATCAAGAATTCTTTTCAGTGTCCAATCAACATTTTGTCCAAAAGGCTCTAGTTCAACTAATTGCTGGATTTAAACTTTTACAAAATGGATTTTTTTTTTCTCAAAAATTATAAAAGTTAAGAATGGCTAAATTCGTAGCACCCATTTCCTGAATGTACTGAAGAGTTTAATAATTGAATGGGTGAAGTGGCACAAAAGGTGTCGGAGGTTGCATGCCAAAATTTAGCAAAAAAGACGATGGAGACAGAACCACACCTAGCCGGATGCTGCAAACTGTCACAGGCCCCTAAACCTTGTTGAAACAGTTTGGAGCTAATTAAGCAAAAACTGAACAATGCCCTTGCTGAATTTTATCAATGTCCAAGCTGCAGTTGGTTTGAAGGTCTTTCATCTATTGCCAAGTCTGGATTTATTTTTGCAAAACACTAAATATCTCAAACACAACTTTAAAATGACAAAAAGTCAGAGCACCTCAATCATAATCTTTAATTCACATCTGTGACAAAAAAAGAAAAGAAATAAACTTCTTGTCTAAAAGTGGTCAGAATGCCAGTTTCTTCCAGTGCTATGAGGGATTCTCAGTGGTGTGTCCAGTTTGGCATTCTGCCTCCACCTTCAAAACACATCTGCTATGTCTGACTCAGCTGAAACATGGCCCAGCTGACCTTGCTTGTTGGGTTCCTGACACTGATTAAAAGACGTCCATGTGTCAGATTTTCTCCATTTTGTCTCCCAGTCGGCTGATCCATACGGAACTCCCATAAGATTATAAATGTTAAGTGGTTAGCTTCAGGCAGCTGCAGGGTCCTCATCACTTTTAGCAGTGTGCTTTCATAAAAGTCATGCAGTTATTGATTCTTCAGTCAGAAGTGATATGTGTGGGAGGTTTGAGGTTGCAGCCAAGGCTGATGTATAGTCCAGGTAAATCAAGAAGAAACACAAGTGGCTGATGCTGATAGACTGAGAAAACAAAGAAGTTTCAATAAATAAATTTATGCTTGCCATTCAGGAGGAATGACACTGTCATCTCATTTACCATGAACGCTGGATCATTTTTACAGGAAGAGCCGAGACAACATTATTGCTGTAGTTATAGGTCTGAGTTATATAATACAAACTTTTTTCCTCAAATGAAACTGTACAGTATAGACTAATCTGTAAAAGGATCGATAAAGCTTTTAATCTAGAACGTCGGTATCCTTGGATTTAAACAAGTAGTAATGAAAATCTCCTCCAGCAATCATGTTTTCTACATTCTCAAATGATGAAACAAGGTTTCTTTAGTAAAGGTTAAAGTGTATCGTCATCCAAACTAATTGGAACGTGGCATTTAATGTGATTCCACTTGGCAGCAGATTGAGATGAAGAGAAATATAACTTCAAGGCATCACATGTTTTTGATAATCCTCCATTTTCTACAGTCTTGGCAGATGCACAAAGTGACAACTAACCACATCAATAACCTAACATGCATGTCTTATGAGTGACAGAAAACTGGGGTGCAGGGACAACCCACAGAGCATGCAAACTCCACATGTTCAAACCCCCCACTGTTGAGGCTCAAACCAGTAAACTTCTTGCTGTAAGAGAGCTAACCACTACACCACCATGCCTCTGAGGCGCACCTCCCTCCCTACTGTCCTGACCAATGCAGCAACCAACTAGAGTGATAGTAAGGACACACATGAATACATGCTATGGTTGCCCTGGCAACAGTCCATTTGACCTCTTGGTCTCAGCTGGGGAAGGATGTATATTTGTTTTTAATTGTGGTTGCCAAAATTCAATCAATCAGTGGTGCTGACCTTTAACCAAATTAAATCATCATAAAATCCAAGTTATTACTTTTTGATGGGCATGGTCTCATTTATCATGAGGAGATGACAGTATGTCATTTGACAATCACAAATAATGAGTTTATGATGAAAATGTCAACATTCTGGTCAAAATGTATGGTAACCATAAAAACAGTCAAATAAAACAATAATAAAAAGTATAAAATTTCAAATAAATCACCTCCTACATGAGGATATTTTTAGATTTAGAAATGAAATGTTGAAACATTGGGCCCAGATGGGAGAATTTCTGTATTTGCTCTAAAACTGTTGTAATAAACATTATAGCATCTCAAGCAGAGAATATTCTGACTTTTACTTATACATATGCATGTTCATCATGGCTGCCTCGCATATTCTGCATTAGTTTGAAATGTTATTCGTGCTCACCCTCAGAATTTAACACTACTCAGTCGTAATGTGCAATATACAAGTGACTACTAGGGGCAACATGTGGCCCAACCAGAAGTGAGCAGAGGGGATCATCAATTAATAAAGATTCAAAGAGACTCAAAGCGTAAAATCCCTGTACAGTGAAATTTGTTCTTGTCTGTCCATATCAAATGCCATAAATATTTCAAGTATAAGAATAGACTAATTTAGGAAGAAGAGTGTACAAAAAGAGTAAACATGAAAACATAAACTGATCAATGTACATAATGCAGTTTGCTACATAAACTATTGTGCAACATTCAGCATTGAATCACTGTGTATGATTGTCATGAGGTAGCAAGAGATAAGATAAGATGAGATAAAAACTTTATTAATCCCAGGGGAAATTGTTACGCCAGGGTTGCTATACAGTAAAAAAGAATAAAAAAATTTGCAAAGAGAAAGAAGTAACAAGGGACGCTTAAAAAAGGATCAATTTAAATTAATATAAAAGATTATACATGAAATATGGATACAATGTGCAGTTTAGCAGTAGGTAATATGGGAATAAGAGATCTTAAAGTGTCTATTGTAGCACTGAATCTACCTGGTACTGTCCTATGTGGAGAAAGGGAGGAGTTGTAAAGTTAGAAAGCCACAGGCAGGAAAGACTTCCTGCGGCATTCTGCGGCTGAAGGTGCTGTGATAGGAGACAGTGTGGCATTCAGGGGGTGTGACCACGATGCTGAGCAGTTTCTTCGGCATCCTCTGCTCAGACACCTCTGCTAAGGATGGTAGTTCCACTCCCAGGACAGAGCCAGCTCTCCTGATGAGCTTGTTATGTCTGTTGGCATCAGCTGCCCTCACCCTGCTGCCACAGCCCCCCCACAGTGAAGAAGATGACACTGGAGACCACGGAGTGGTAAAACATCAGCAGCATTGTCCTGTTGACATTAAAAGATCTGTCTCCTCAGAAGGAAATGGCGACTCTGCCCTTTCTTGTAGAGGACATTGGTGTCTCAGTGAAGCACAGGGCTGAGGCCTCCTGAAACACACAATGACTCCTCATGAGTGCTGCTAACTCATCCATTTTATTTGCTAGTGACCAGACTTTCCCCATAATATTAGATGGAAGATGGTCTATAGATGGTCTGTATCTCCTCCTAACCAGCCTCCTTCTCTTCCCGGCTCTGCATCCCTGATAGTTCTTCCTTTGCTCCCGGAGATTTCATGTTTCTGGCCACAAACAGCATTGTGTCGAAGGCCAATCAGCTGATCCAGAGCTGCTGTTATTCATCTGGGGCCCTAAGCCAGCTGCTTTGTGGCCCCTGTTAAAAACGGGAATCCAGAGTTAGTTTGAGTAGTCAATGTGTCTGTTGTTGTTGTCCTCCCTTTTCAGGACAAAATGTCCCATAAGTCACATTAAACATTTTTTTAAACTGACAGCTATTACAAAACATAACTAGAAAGCTGCAAGCAACTGTGAAGGTCCTCCCACGTACTTGCTTGGCCTATTGGCACTGCCTCCCCTGGTGACACCCCATGCCTCCCTCGCCCTCACCTGCAGCTAAACTCCACATCGGGTCATTTAGGCTTTAAGAAAAAGGGACTTCCTATCTCCAGGGGGCGGGGCTATGGTGGTGATGTCATATAGACATGTGTTTGTGGTCAGCATTGTACGAGATTGACCCAAGATCAGTTTGGTGCAGATCGGGTGCAGTATGTCAGAGAAAAACAGCGACCGTGCTTTTAAAATGGGACATTTCCTGTCACCAGTGGGCGGGTCTAATGTGTACTCCAATAATTGAGGAGCACACGTGTTTAGGATGGGACTAACATATGTAGTAAATTTGGTGCAGATAGGATGTTGTACGTGGGAATCCGTTTTTCATGGAGGACTCTGCGCTAGAAGATGCTCTGCAGGGGGAAGGAGGGTCCTGGTGGTGGATTCACATCAGGCTAGTCCGCTAGACTAGGTCCAATTGGAGACTCGGCTCAGTTGTAGTCCCTGGAAAATGCCAGTGAAAATAGGTGGGTGTTAGGAAGGGATTTAAAACTGAACAGTGATGAAGCCTACTCTGTGCTATGAAGAGACTTTAAAACCAGACTGAAAAACCTCAAAAACATTATTCATCTCTAAAAACTCTTTTATCTGTGTATATCCTCTCTAAGACTTCTGAAATGAAAGGAAGTTTGGAAATTGGTCAGAAATTACACAGAACAGCAGGATCAAGGCTGTTTTTTTCAGTCATGGTTGGACGATGCAAGGACGGTCTTTGCTATGGGCAATGTGGGCGACCACCCAGGGCGCAACCTATTTGGGGCTTACAAACTCCTAAATAGGCGTTTCTCCAGACTAATACCGCGCGTTTTCACATCAAGTTAATAAGCGCTGGCCGGGTGACTGACATGTCAACTTGTTGCTGAGAGTCATGTATACTGGTTGTGTGTGTGTGTCAGAAGAAAAGGCAGGGGGGAGACGGGAGCAGATCAACTCGCAACTGTAGAGGATTACATTATATTATATTATATTATATTATATTATATTATATTATATTATATTATATTAAACAGTAGCCTGTACACTATTAATTATCTTCTTGCTAATATGTAGCTGCTTCGCCAAAGAAGACGATGGTATTTGGTTTTTAGCTTTGCTGCAGCAACTATTAAAAATTTAAGGCATAAAGCCATGCAGGAAGTTTTACCAATATATTAGTTTGTGTTTGGGACACAAGAAATGTAAGTTCACATGTTAGTCTGGGAATCTGGTAAACAATACGTCCCGACTGTTGAACTTTTAATGCTATACGTGGGCTAGGCTAACTTACATAACATACATGTTATACATAACTTACATAACTTATAGAACATACATGTGATGTCAATGTACATTGCCATGACATTTTGTAAGCTTTATGTGATGCTTTCTGAATAATTTGTAGTGTGTTACGCTTGGTTATTAGGATGTTAACAAATGATAATTTGTACATTATTACTGTTTATTTTAATTGGGTAACTGATGCATATTAAGTGCTATCTAATTTACATATTGTATCTTAATTGTAAATTCAGTGGCACCTCTGAAATATTTTGGAGCAGCTCCCACTGGCCAAATATGTCTAATATGTTACAGGCGTGTCTCTCTGGACTTGTCATCATCAGCATCAATAGTACAATTGCATAATAGATATCATATGATGATGTAATTGATGACTTTGCATCAAAGAAGGTCAGAAAAGTCAGGTCTTGATGATGGGACGTTTGCCCAGGGCGCAAAACTAGTCAGGACCGCCTCTGGGATGATGGCATGTTTAGGAACCAGACCTGAGGACTGGCTGCTGTTAATAACTGCAAAAACTGATGGTCCCAAAGTAGAAATTAACTCTTTGAATAGTGTAGAGAAACTGTAGGGGAAACTGAGAGCTTTCTCAAAAAGAAAAGACAAACTGGTTCAAACTGGTAAAAACAGAAAAACAGGGGACAAAGACTGATGGGTCAAAGACAGAGGAAGATTTCAGTGCCCTAACAGTCATCACTTTGTCTACAAAGAAATTTAAAAAGATTTCATATTCCTCAAGTGAAGGGTCGATGCCAACAGGGGGACATTAAGAGCCTCATCTATCATTTTAAATAAGGGTCCGAAGCTTATGGTGTTTGACATGATGATACCAGAGAAACATTTCCTTCTCATATTTCTCACAGTTTTTTCTGATATTGATGCCAGCAGTCCTTTTAAATCTGGAATGATACCTGGAGTTTGTCATTTTTTCATTTTCGTTCTGCTTCTCTAAAATAAATAAAACCATTGGTTGGATAAAACCAGATTTGGTTTTAGAGGAGCCATGGCTCCAAAATTGTTCGGCAGGTGAAGTACCAAGAACTGAGTTCATTTGTATCATGACTCTCAGGAAAGATGTAATCTGTACGGAATAATGATGAAAAACAACCAACAGTGGAAGGGTTAAACACCATGCGAGTGCGAGCAGGAGGTTTAAAAACACTGCCGGGCAGGGTGATGTTGAATATCGCTGGTGAATGATCAAAAGACTGCATCACGGATCTTCAGATTAGATGCAGTCAAACCAGAGGCTAAAACCAGGTCCAGTGTTTGACCCTGGTCAGGCTAAAAGCATCGATAAGGCTTAAGAAGTCCTGAACCAAAGGCTTATCAGGGCAACATACATGTAGATTGAAATCCCCAATAATAAGGACTCGATCATATTTGGGCATGATAACAGCATGATCAGTAACTCATTTAAAAAGTCCTTGTGGTATTTAGGAGGCCGATATATGACTCTGCACAGTCCAGGACAAGAGGAACCAGCTCAAAGACATGATGTTCAAAGCTGGAGAAGGAAAATAAAGAAAGCTGCTAGAACCTTTGGTGACATGCCAAACTTCCTCAGCTTCCTGAGGAACTAGAACTGCAGCTGCAGATAATCAGGATCGTGAGAAGGATGCTTTCCACACATATGCTGATGTCACATAGTCAGCAAAGTCCTGCACGCTAACAGAAGAGTCCTCCAGTGTGGCAGCAGCTTAAACACATCCCAGTCCGTCGTAGCAATCTGCCCTGCAGTGCCTCAGTCCCAGATGTCCAGAACTTAACTTGTCTGATGACTGGATTTGATTGTTCGAGTCTTTGCCTACAGAACGAAGAGATGTGATCCAAGTGTCCGGAATGGGGGTGGTCTGTAGCCTTTATGTTTGTGTACACATTTTTACATGGTTATGATGACTCTATGGTTGGATGATACATGTTTGGCTTTAAGGCCATCCACAATACCACTGCTGTCTTACTTTCCCTGCTGTGATCTTAAACAGTAAATATGTATAACAGCTTTTCACTTATTGAACAATTCTTCCTCTAAAATATTAGAATGTCCTTCTCGAAGCAAGATGTTTAATCCATCCATCACTTATGCAAGTGATGGACACCGATTTACATCCTCAGTTAAATTGATTGAAATATAGATTAGGCTTTTAGTTTGTATATTTAAAGTGAAACAGCATTCATCATTTTTCTTTTTTCCAACAGACTTTTCCACCCTTCTTTAAAACTATTTGACTTTGATGAAAAGTGATGATTTGCATGGAGAATTTGGACAAGGTTTGATTATTCCTGCTTTCCTTATTGAGAAAAGCACAGGCATAATCCCTTTGATTGGTTTTAAGGTTCTTTTAGTGGTTTATAAATGTCTTAATGCTCTTGGTCCTTCTTATTTATCTGACCTGTTTTTAAAGTATGAGCCCTCGCGGACCCTGAGGTCCTCAGGTACCGGCCTTTTAGTTCTTCCTAAAGTTTGTACCAAAACATATGACGAGGCCACATTTCACCATTACGCGCCTCGGCTATGGAACAGCCTGCCTGAGGGCCTCAGGGCTGCAGAGGCTGTTGATGTTTTTAAAAAAACGCTCAAGACCTTTTTGGTTTAGCTTTTAACTAAGTTTTAACATTCTTATATTAACCCATATTTATTCTTTTTAGTTCATTTGATTTATTTATCTTATATATTTATTTTACATATTAGTATAAATTTTTATCATTTTATGATTTTTTTAAATGGATTTTACTTTTGTTTAGTCATCACTCTCTGCTCTCTGCTCATTGGGGTCCTCTCCACCGAGGGCTGCCCCTGCTCTGATTGCATGGGTGTTGCAGTGGAGGCTGTCCCTGTCTGGTCGGGGTCTGGCGCTGCAGCCTAACAGTTGTGGCGTGGGTCCTGTCTGCCCGGACCCGGGTGGCCCCCATGGTGATGGCCTGGGTGGTCTTGGTTGGGGGTAGCCCTTTGTGTAGAGGCTCCCTGAGAATATCGTTTCCTTATCTGGTGCACATCTGGTACAAATGCACCTGGCCATTCATCTTCTTTTAACTGTTACAGGGCAAATAGGGCATGGGTGGGGGTGGTTGTGGGTGGGTGAAAGGGGACTCTGGGTGTATGTGTTTTATCTATTTTGATGTAAATTGTTTTATAATGTAAAACACTTTCTATTGATTTTAAGCACGAAAAGTGCTATACAAATAAAGTTTGATTTGATTTTTTTTGGTTTTAAAGGATACTGGCGTTGATATGAGCAGAAATCAGAGCATGGAGTAGCAACAATCAGGGCAGTTTTTAATCAGGTCCACATCAGAATTGCTGGTAGCCCACACAGGAGGAACCTCTTTCTAAGTTGGAATATTCTCTGGGTTTGCTTTTGCTTCAGACAAGCATGACACCACGTCATCAGAGCTGAGACTAGCTGAAATGCTCTCTCACAACTCATCAGCTTGGAAAACTTCACTAAAAGCTTGCGGCAATTTGAAAACAAAACTGCAGCATTCTCAGGATGTGTCATCCAATCAGTGGCCGGTTCCCACGCCCTCACAAACTTACACATTTTTCCTTTTACTCGCAGGCACAGCCACACACATTCTGAGATACACTTTCCAACTCTCACACAAATGTACAGCAAAAGGATCTTCAGTCACAGACACAGCTGTTAATTTCTCATTCTTCTGAGTACATTCAGTGAAGCCATTATGATGATATTAACATCATCTTAGCACAAAAGTAATGTAGTGTAACACACCTTATTCTTTAGTATTTTGAGTTTAGTAGGTTGTTTGTGGTTGTTGTTGAAATGCTGGAAGTTTTTACTACTTAAAAGCTGCAGTAGTTCTGTAGTATTGGCACTGTTGTTTACATTGCATGGGCGTGTGCATGTGTGTGTGTGTGTGTGTGTGTGTGTGCGTGCGGCTCCTGTGTTTGAATGACGTTATGTCAGTGACACAATTGGGGGAAATCACAGAAAGCAACACAGACAGCAGACAGGAGATCGTTCCCCAGTTTCAAATCGTGTGACTCGTTTGAGTCTCAAGTCTTTTGTATGCAAGTCCAAGTCAAGTCTGCCTTGCTGGAAATGTGATTTAAAGGGGTGCTATGATGGTATTTGGAGTTTTCTGAGCTTTCTACAGTGTTACAGAGTTGAATCCTCATCAGACATGTGACTGGCATCGTTGTTTATCACCTAAACGAATGTTTAAATTTGAGTTTGAGTTCCAGCACGCTCTCTGTTCGGTTTCCATGGCGACGAAAAACGCATGGTTTTAGAGAGCTTTTTCTACGTGGAAATCCTTGTGACGTCCCGGGGGATAAGGTTGGGTGATTGGTTACCTTCTACTGGTTAACAAGGGCATGTACAAATACATCAGGCGGGTGGAAAACGTAGGATAAAGTTATTTCCAACGATGGCTGGTGAGTTTACCAAAGAGAGACATCCTGCTGCATTCGTTGCTGTGGGTTGCTGTTTTCCACTTCGTTTTCAGGCTCTGATTCAGGTTCCAACATGTAGGGCTGGATGCTATGTGTTGACATTGTAGTTTGTTTTCTTATTGAGTTCATATGAGCCTAATCCTTCTGTTTATGAGACGTTACAATGACAGTGAAAGCAGGTGCGGTGCGCGCTCCCGATGTAGTGCAGTGGCGGGAGGCGGGGCTTAATGCGGAAGAGTCTCAATCCACTCGTTTTGCCCGCAGGCTGATCTGACAGCCTACGGAGAGGGTCGGTCTGAAGTAAATAAAGCCATTTGGGACAATAACTCCATCAATCCCAGTCCTTCTGGTCTCAGAAATAAAAAAAAAATAAAAAAAATTAGCCTGAAATGCACAGAATAGTTCCACTTTAAGTGTGACTTGTGTCTGAGTCTAATACTCGAATCCTCATCATCCTCACTGCATAATCAGAAAAGAACCTGTCAAAATTAATTTCAAAATTCATTTCTAACGTCCCTTACAACTCCTGCATCAGTTCCTTCATTTTGAAACGCTGTCGAAAGGGGGTTTGGTTCCTCAACATGGGGCTCATGTGCATAAATGACAGTAAGGGACACTGAGCTTTTAATTGAGCTTTTTATATTGGAGACATTTTCAAAATATTTACAATGCTGTCATAAATGAATTAGTTTTTTTCATTTGTTGTGACACTGACGAGACCATGAAAATAGAAATAGAATAGTATTTGTTATTATGAGTGACCCCATATTGTCTCTTGTCCTTTCTTTTGTCTAGATTCTAGAATGCGTCATCTGATGGCAGCAAACTGTAACTCTGACTTCCTATCTTGATTTTTTTTTTTTAAAGTACAAACTCTTCTCATACAGATATTAACTCAAATAAGGTCTTTTATTTCTGAGGATTTCATGCCGGTTCAGAGGGTGTGCTGCAAGGAAGATTTTTGGCTCTTTCAAGACTTGTTATGAGTCTCCATGGCAACGAAAGACTTGTTTACAATCAGGATCAACTGAATAAACTCTCCCAAATCAGGATTATCAGCGAAACAACACATCATATCCTGAAAAGAAAGAGAAGAGGATGCAGAGCGGGAATGAGACAGAGGAGAAAGCAATTGAGATTCAAATCATATCTTCCAACTATTTCGATGGGCAACGTGAGATTTCTAGCTACCAAAACGAACGACCTTGAGATGCTAACAAGGTCTCAGAAAGAACACAGAGAGTGCAGTATTATGTGCTTCACCGAGACATGGCTGCATGAACACATCCCTGACTGTAATGTGTCTGTACCGGGCTTTAAAACGGTCCGTGCAGACCGCAGTAGACAACACAGCGGAAAGCTAAAGGGTGGTGGAATTGCAGTGCTGGTTAACCAGCGTTGGTGTCATCCTGGACATGTTACTGTCAAGGAGAAGATATGCACAAGGGACATGGAACTGTTAGCTGTGAGCTTCCGTCCATATTATTTACCCAGAGAGTTTACCTGTGTTATTCTGGTAGTGGTTTATATAATACCTGGTACCGCACCAGACACAGCCTGTGATGTCATCAGCTCCGTCGTTGCTCGGCTACAAACACAGCATCCAAACTCATTCATGGCGATCTCCGGAGACTTCAACAACGTCTCCCTCTCTGCAACTCTACCAACATTCCAGCAGTTTGTCAGCTGCTCCACCAGAGAAAATAAGATCTTGGACTTATTTTATGCAAATATGAATAATGGATACAGTTGTTCTGCCCTGCCTCCTTTAGGAAGATCTGACCATAATCTGGTTCTTCTCACCTCCACCTACAAGCCCATCGTTCAGCAGCAACCAGTCATCACAAAGACTATCAAAATCTGGTCTGCTGAAGCTGAAGATGCTCTTAGAGGAGGCTTTGAGGCTACAGACTGGAACGTCCTCTGTGAACCTCATGGAGACGACATCAACGCCATGACTGAGTGTGTGACAGATTACATAAACTTCTGTGTGGACAGCATCGTCCCAACAAGAACAGTGAGGTGCTTCCCCAATAACAAACCCTGGATCACCAGTGAGCTGAAAAAGCTGCTGAACATCAAAAAGAAAGCCTTCAGGGATGGAGACAGGGAGTTATTGAGGGCAACACAAAAACAACTTAAAACACAAACTAAGAAGTGCAAGGAGGACTACAGGAAGAAGTTAGAAAGTCAGCTCCAGCAGAATAACCTGAGGGATGTGTGGTCTGGAATGAAGAAGATCACCGGCTTCAAGTTAAAGGGGGACCAGCCTGATGGAGGTCTGGACAGAGCTAATGAGCTGAACATATTCTTCAACAGGTTCAGTTCACCCCCTACCTCCAGCCCAACAGACCACACACCCTCCATAAGCCCACTGCTTTCCTGTCACGCCTCCAATCTGTCACCCTGCAGCTCAGTCATGGACCAGAACACAGCTTCATCTCCCTCCACATCAGGACATCCTGAGACCTCCACCTTGTTTGTCTCCTGCAATCAGGTTATGAAGCAACTTGAGAAACTGAACCAGAACAAGGCTGCAGGTCCAGATGGTGTCAGTCCCAGAGTTCTCAAGACCTGCTCAGAACAACTATGTCCGATTCTCCAGCACCTTTTCAACACCAGTCTGAGACAAAATAGAGTCCCAGTGCTGTGGAAAACCTCCTGCCTTGTTCCAGTGTCTAAAAAACACAACCAGCTGAACCAAGTGACTACAGACCAGTTGCCCTGACATCTCACATCATGAAGGTCCTGGAGAGACTCTTACTGGCTCACCTCAACAAGCAAGTAAACACCTTTCAGGACCCATTCCAGTTTGCATATCGTAATGGACTTGGGGTTGAAGATGCCATCATATACCTGCTCCAGAGAGCACACTCTCATCTGGACCATTCAGGCAGCACTCTGAGGGTCATGTTCTTTCATTTCTCAGTGCAATTTAATACCATTCAGCCTGCTTTGTTATGTGAGAAGCTCCATAAATTCCAGGTGGATACCTCCACAACCACCTGGATCTATGACTACCTCACAAACAGACCCCAGTTTGTGAGACTGAAAGGTTGTGTGTCTGAGATGGAGGTCAGCAGCACTGGTGCACCACAAGGAACTGTACTCTGGCCATTCCTCTTCACTCTGTACACCTCAGACTTCCAGTACAACTCTGAGTCCTGTCATCTGCAGAAATACTCTGATGACTCTGCAGTTGTGGGGTGTATCAGGGACGGACAAGAAGCAGAGTACAGAGAACTGGTCAGTCAGTTTGTTAAATGGTGCGGTGACAACCATCTCATCCATGGAAGCCTTTCTTTTGAAGACAGCCGGGTTTTTCTGTCTTGGCGCTTTGTTTGCAGCAAAACTGCCCACAAGGCTGAAGTCTCGCAAATGCGTTTTTTTTATTTTCTGCCCGGGATGTCGTAATCCAGGGGAGCTATTTGCATTAACCAGCCCCTTATCCAGCCTAAATACACCTACTGGACCTGCCCTAGTTGCTATTAGCAACAAGCCGTGTGAAGATATGCAAGCAGTGATCCCATGTCCACTGCTCGGTTGTCAGTTACCAAAACCAACATCGGATGTTTTCAATCTCCCTTCATCAGCAGACCAAACTACCAGGGACAGATGGATTACATTATTTTTTGCCGATAATGCACCTGCATCTCTGCCGGCTGCGGCCTCTGTTTGTGCCAAACATTTTACTAACATTTGGGAAAATACCAAGGGAAGATGGCATCAACCCGGTTGATAAGAGGGGGAATTGCAACTTTAAGTGGCTCACCATCAATGCAGACGGTAAGTGTCACTCCTGCTATAAAGTTCTGTTTTGTCGTGACTGAGACGTGACTTGATGACTTGATGGCTGATGCCGATAATGTTAATGCTAACAGCTATGCTAACGGGACGAGCCTGAAGGTTTAACGTCCTGCGGCGTACAAATGAGCCCCAGGTTTTATTTTCTTACATTTACGTGGCAGAGCATAGGATAGATATAAGATACATCCATCGTGAATACAACTTTTCCCTCCCCACCATGACATGCAGTTGTAATAATCATGTAGTCTGATATTTGCACCTATTGGATATCGGCAGGGAGGATATGTATTAATTTATTCTTTTTTTCTTTTTTTAAGTGATGTTCTATTGTCTTTTTATAAAAGCCATCATCAAGTTTATTCACCGAACCAGAATGCAAACTTTTTATTTCTGACATCTTCACGTCCTGTTTGTAAAACGGGAGCTGTGCAGGATTAATATCTGCAGCTGCAGCCTCTGTGGATGGAGGTCTGACTCCTGGTGTGAGGAATCTGAAAGATATGTTTCATTTTATCTACATGCAGTGAAGAAACAGAGGTTAGGGAAAATTGTGTCAGTGTATAACTGTGTGAAGTAAAATGTTTTTAATATTCCATGTTAAATTTTGGTGTGTGAAAACCTGATTTATGTAATAAGCTTTTTTTTTTCTTTGTGTTGCATTTGGCATGAAAGTGAGCACTTTATAAACTTGTAAACGCTTGTAAGCTTGTAAAAACTTGTAAATTTATAAACACAAACTTTATGAAGCTCTATATAAAGTTTGATTTGATCTATTTGTATTACAATATTTGATTACTCTTAAACTGCAGCTATTTACACCTACAATCTATTTATGTGATGATCTGATATTTTTATAACTTGTATTTGCAGATTTTAGTCCAGCACATCTCACGCCATGCACAGCACCAGCGGTCCACTGATGTTGAAAAGTTGATGTTGGAGCAGACTGACCCTACAATGCAGGTAACAACTGGAACACAGCTGTCATCAAGGACTTTCCACCCTCTCTTCAGAAATACAGATTTGTTGTTTGATTAATTTTACATACAGAAAATTATAATAAATCAAACACATATACATTATTTATGGAAGCTAAGAGGCACTTTTATTGCTTGTTCTGATGTCAGTATCTGGTTCTGTGCAGAAAGGAACTCAGATGACAGCAGCGATGGTGAGATCTCAGTCAGTCTGGAGGAAGATGATGATGAAGACAGTTCTGTTGAGGCTTGCTCATCGGACTCCAGAACCACAAGAGTCCACATAAAACCCAGAAAACTCAGCTACTATGTTAACAGAATCAATAACTACGAGTGAAAATGATTATTTTTATTTTATTACATTGAAAATGAGCATTGATTTTATTTCTGTACAGTAATAAAGATATTGTGTTTTAAAGAGCTGTATTTTTTTACTTCAGCTTTACATTTTACATTCAGAAGTCAGATGCATAAACGTGTATATGGTAAAGTTCTGGATTTACTTTAATTCAATTGCTATTGTCCTAAGTGACTGCAGCAAAGTTACTACTTGTTATATGTAATATGAAATGGCAAGAACACCTTTTACAGTTATTTGCCATTTGATTAGCTTTATTTCTGAATTTTTGGGCATTGAAGAGAAACTTGCCTCTCATTCCCTCCGACAGGTAAATGTACATAATCCTGCTCATAAATGTTTCCTGCATTTTGTAATGAAAAAGCATTGAAGCAGACTGGTTCCATGCCAGGATGTTGGGTCAGACACGGAGGAGTTTGGACCTGCTTTATCCTTCTCAGCACCTAAGGAATTGAAAAGAGAAATTTTATTTTCTGAGCACAGTAATGATATCTTGCTGTGTATTTCTGTTGGCATGTGCAGCTTAACAGAAACAATTAGACCAACATAATAGATGGTAAGTGATGCTGGAATATATAAAACACAAGTCTATATTAGTCAGCAGGAGACCTGATCAATGATACAAGATATCTGACTTCATGTTATTTATCTGTACACTAACACACCAGCCCACATCAGTGGTTGCATCAACCAGAGATCTGTCATGTTGACATAACATTTTTCACACTCCTGGCTAAAACGGGAAATTTAAATAAGCTGATTAGTTTAGAAAAACACTTGACGGTAAATAAAACGTAGAAAAAAAAGTGCAGCTTCGTGAAATTCCGTGTGGTTAAAATGTGTGTGTGCTTTTCTGGGTGCAGACCGGCCGGCAGCTGTACACTGAACGTACCGACCGGTTCAGTCAACATTCGTTTAATTTTTTACAACTGTAACTTTGGATTTTTTAAAAAGTGCATTTATTGTTTAAAAAATGGTCCAACACACAATAAAACTGAGACGTATTAACATGAACGACATGCCTCGTTGTCAATATGCTATCTGAACGGGCAAGGTGAGCAGACATTAAAAACGACGACTTTACCATTCAGAGACAGTTTGTTGTAAACGTGCTCCTTCCACCATCTCGGTATCTTCTCTCTCAGGCTCAGAGTCCAGTTCAAACATAAATGCTGAATTCAGAAAGCTGCTGCTGTCGGGTTAGCTGCTATCACTAGCCGCTAATGTTTTTAGCATGGAGTCTACAATCTCCTCGGGCCTCGCCCCCCTTCTGACTCTGGACTTACAGCAAGCGAGCACCTCATTAACATTATTTTAATCAATATCTAGGTTGATAGAAATCTCACATGAAATCTCACGAGAAAAAATTTGTTATAAATAAAAGGTAAGAAAAAGCACTTTTAAAATTTTTTTGGTTTAATAACTTTTTAAACAGTTATTTAAAAACAGTTAGAGGACAGTGGGTACATGAAAAGACCAGGTTATAACACCTTTAAGGAGATGGTTTAACGTCTGCACCAAGATGTTGCATATCGTCTATAAGTCTGTTGTGGAGAGTGCAGTCAGCTTTGCAGCATCTGCTGGGGTAGTAGCATCAGAACCAGAGACTTGAAGAGAATCAACAAACTGATCCAGAAAGCTGCTTCTGTGCTTGGAGTAACTCTGGAGCCGCTGGAGCTGATTGTCCAAAGAAGAATGCTGATGAAGATGATGGAGGATTCTTCACACCCTCTCAACAACACAGTGATGAAACAACAAAGTGTGTTCAGTGAGAGGCTTCTTCAGGTCCGATGTAAGACTGAAAGATACAGAAGATCATTCCTGCCAGCAGCCATCAGCCTCCGGAACAAGACCAACTCTAGTTAATTATCTAGTTATATAGAAAAATATTGAATTTCCCTTTGGGGATTAATAAAGTATTTTGCATTTCACAGCTGATAATCCACATTGTTTTCATTCATTCATTACCCTAACCACTTAATCCATTAAAGGGTTGCAGGGAAGCTGGAGCTTATCCCAGCAGGCTTGGGGTGAAGGGCAAGCCAGTCCACACAGAGACAAACAACCACTCATGCTCAATTTAGAGCAACCTATTAATCTAACATGCATGCCTTTTAATGGTGGGAGAAAGCTGGAGTACCCAGAGAGAACATGCAAACTCCACACAGAAAAGCCACTGCCCAAACCTTGCCCCAGCTGAGGATTCAACCAGTGACCTTCTGGCTGTGAGGCCAGAGTGCTAACCACCATGCCACCCTGCAGCCCCCATATTGTGTTCATTCCTAGTAATCTGGATTTGGTCAGCTTTAAAACTGTGAATCTGTATGATTGAATCTAATGTTGAAACTTTGGCATAAGAGTAAAACAGATGACCGGGTCTTTAAAATGGTATTCCCAAATCCGGATGCTTTTGATCAAGATTAAATCTGTTGAACAACTGGCCATTGATGATTTAAAATTGGATTTTAAAAAAAGAATTGTTTGTTTAGTTGACACTCCCAACATGGACCTAAGCCCATCACAAGGGGTTATGAAGAAATTGGCTTTGAATGACACCAAACAGAGTATGAGGAAATGCTCATAGTCAGGAGTCCAGAATGGATTACAGAAAATTCAATTCAATTCAACTTTATTTATATAGGGTCAAATCACGGCAATGCCATTTCAAGACGCTTTACAGACACAGAAGAAAACATAATGAAAGCCAATTCATAACAGCCTATATAAGGAAACCAACAGATTCCATCCTGAGCAAGCACACTGGCGACAGTGGGAAGGAAAAAACTCCCTTTTAACAGGAAGGAAACCTCCGGCAGAACCCGGCTCAGGACAGGCAGCCATCTGCCTCTGCTGTGTGGGGGGAAGAGGACAGAAAGACAACAGACAACAGGAACTGCTACTCCCGGCCAGGGAGACCTGCTGAGACAACAGACATACATGTTAATGATGCAACACTGTAATTGGGGGGATAAAAGAGAGAGATAAAGAGAAAGAAGCTCAGTGTATCAGGAAATGTCCCTCAGCAGTCTAAACCTATAGCAGCATAACTAAGGGATGCTAACCATCCCTAGTTATAGGACTTATCAAAAAGATAAGTCTTCAGCCTAGTCTTAAAGGTGGGGAGGGTGTCTGCTTCCCTAACACTAACTGGGAGCTTATTCCATAAGAGAGGGGCCTGATAACCAAAGGCTCTGCCTCCTGCTCGGCTCTTTGAGACTCTAGGAACCACAAGTAAGCCTGCAGTCTGCGAACGAAGTACTCTGCTTGGTATATAAGGAACAATGAGGTCTTTGATATATAGTGGTGCCTGGCTGTGGAGGGCTTTATATGTAAGGAGAAGGATTTTAAATTCTATTCTAGATTCAACAGGCAGCCAATGAAGAGAGGCTAAAACTGGAGAAATATGATCTCTCCTGCTGGTTCTGGTCAGGACTCTGGCTGCAGAATTCTGGATCAGCTGAAGGGTTTTCAGGGCATATTTAGGACAGCCCAGTAATAGAGAGTTACAGTAATCTAGTCTCGAAGTAACAAAAGCGTGAACCAGTTTTTGTGCATCACTCTGAGACAGAATGTCCCTAATTTTGGCTTTATTACGTAAATGAAAGAAGGCTGTTTTAGTAACCTGCTTAATATGTGGACCAAAGGACAGGTCAGGGTCAAATATTACTCCAAGGTTTCTCACTGTAGCACTGGAAGCTAAAGTAATGCCATCCAGGTTCATTACAAAACTGGAAAATTTAGCTCTGAGTTCTTCAGATCCAACGAGAATTATTTCAGTCTTATCTGAGTTTAAGAGGAGAAAATTTCTAGACATTCAAGTCTTTATGTCTATGAGACAATTTTGTAGCCTATCGGGCTGATTTGTTTAATCTGGTTTAAAGGATAAGTATATCTGAGTATCATCTGCATAACAATGAAGGTTTATTCCATGCTGTCTAATAATTTTGCCTAAAGGGAGCATATATAGCGTGAAGAGTATTGGTCCAAGTACAGAACCTTGAGGAACTCCATGACTTACTGTAGTTTGTGAGGAGGACTTGTCATTTACATGAACAAACTGAAGTCTATCAGATAAATATGATTTAAACCAGCTTAACGCTGTACCTGTAATTCCAATCACCTGTTCTAGTCTCTGTAACAGAATGTTATGATCGACTGTATCAAATGCAGCACTAAGATCAAGCAAGATAAGTACGGACAGAAGTCCTTTGTCTGAGGCCATAAGAAGGTCATTAGTAACTTTCACCAATGCCGTCTCAGTACTATGATGAGCTCTAAATCCTGACTGAAACTCCTCGCATAAATTATTTCTGCTCAGGTGGGCATGTAGCTGAGCTGAAACTATTTTCTCCAGAATTTTGGACATAAATGGGAGATTAGATATAGGTCTATAATTTGCTATCACCTCTGGATCCAGAGATTGCTTTTTAAGTAAAGGCTTGATTACAGCAGTTTTAAATGATTGTGGTACATATCCTGTCACTAAAGACATATTGATAAGATTTAGTAGTGATGTATTAATTAAAGGGAAAATGTCCTTAAAGAGGCTCGTTGGGAGAGGGTCTAAGATACAGGTGGATGGTTTAGATGAAGCTATTATTTTAGTTAATTCAGAGGGTTGGACAGGACAGAAACTATTTAGACACAAGTCAGATCCTGGTTCTAAAGATGCTTCGGAGACCACAACAGGCTCAACATTATAGGTAGAAGGAAGAATATTGTGGATTTGATCTCTAATAGGATCAATTTTATTCCTGAAAAAATACATGAAATCATCACAGCTAAGTGAGAAAGGAATACATGGCTCCACAGCGCTCCGGCTCCTAGTAAGCCTGGCTACAGTGCTGAAAAGAAACCGAGGGTTGTTTTTGTTTTCCTCTATCAATGATGAACAATAAGCTGTTTTTCCCACATGTAAGGCTTTTTTGTTTACTTTCTTTCCAGGTTAAGCGAGACTCCGCTAATCCTGATGATCGCAATTTGTTTTCCAAACGCCTGTTTTAGAACTCAAAGATGGGAATTAAACCAGGGAGCCTTCAAAGAAAAAATACGCAAAGCATGGAAACATTTTTTCACTCTCTTCATATCCATCTCTGATTATGTAAGGAACATTTTCCTCCTGAGGATGAGGAATAGTCACCTAGTAACAGTGAAAGTGATGCTTCTTTTGGAAATCATGGTGCATCCATCCACAATAACTGTCTGAAGCGGGTAAAAACTATCTAAGGTAGTTAATAACTACCTGAAGCAATCAATGTTGGACATTTCCTGAAAATGTCATCAAAATTAGTCCAAAACATTTTGAGTTATGTTGCAGACAGACAGACAAACCAATGCTGCTGAACACATGGCCTCCATCTTGATGAAGGTGATTAAAAACTGTGGATTTTACCTTGGGAGACAGAAATCATGCAGGGACACATAAGTTCAATATTAGCAGTACACACAGTCTCTCTGATGACAATTGTGTTTTTATTTACATGGACATAATCTCCCTTCAGCCCCTGTCTCTCCAAAAAACAGATGAGCTCTCCAAAGCCTTCAATCTCCTGGTCAGGCTGCAGGTCATGATTCTTCAGCCATGTTTCTGTCAGTGCAAAAACACGAGCTACAACTACACAGAGCACATGTACAACACTACTGCTGCCTGTCGGCCTCACCTGTAGGGATTCCTTCTTCAGCTGTGGGATGTGTGAAGATGATTGAACATAAAAAGAGCTCCAGACAACAGCTTGATGGAATATGAATAAAGGTTTTTATTCCAAAAAAGTATGGTATCTAAAACAGATCAGCAGATATCTAGTGGTGTTACACTTTTTAAGGAGGGCAAACTATTTTTACCATCACCTGATGGTGATGAACGGATGGATGGATGGATAGATGGATGGATGATGGATGGATGAACAGATGGATGGCTGGATGGATGATGGATGGATGAACAGATGGATGGATGGACGGATGGATGAACAGATGGATGGATGAACAGTTGGATGGATGGATGGATGGATAGATGGATGTATGAACAGATGGATGGATGGATGGATGAACAGATGGATAGATGGATGGATGGATGGATGAATGGATGGATGGATGGATAGATGGATGGATGGATGGATAGATGGATGGATGGATGGATGAACAGATGGATGGATGGATGGATGGTTGAACAGATGGATGGATGGATGAACAGATGGGTGGATGGATGGATAGATGGATAGATGGATGGATGGATGGATGAACAGATGGATGGATGGATGGATGGATGGATTGGTGGGAATAAGTGGGAATGTTTCTATGAAGCAGAGAAAATAAATCTTAGAGGCTGTCTCACCTCAGTATGATGTTGAATACCTCTGGATGGCTTATGGAATGTAGCAAACCGGGATGAATCAGAGAAAGCCAGAATGAAACAAGTAAAGAAAAAAATCTAAGCTGAAAAGTTCATCCTACATATCTTGGACAAAAAGAAGCAAGTAAAGAAAATAAAGAGACTCCAAACTGGGGAACCTTTCCACTTCGTCTCAATGTAAGAGGCTGTACTTCCGGATATGATTGGACTGCGGCTGAATGACTGACATCCTAACGTCATGCCGGTTTCCAGGTTGGGATTATTGATTGTAAATGATAAGGAATTGCTAGGCTTTGGCTCAATCTGCAGAGCTGATCAGCGTTCAGCCAGGCTGCAGTAACGTCTGATTCTGAAGAAATTCACAAGGTTTTTTCTTCCTCTGCTGATGTCTTTCAGTTCTTCTCGTCTCTGGGATCTGAGGATGTTACATGTGACAACCATCCCCAACATGCATTTTTATATAGACACTGAGCTAGTGTTACACCACTCAGACCAACGGCTCTGGGTGTATATATATAGTTCTTTATTCTTCACCGAACGAAGATTAAACATTTGACACGCTGTTAGATGCGACAGCACCAGGAGCATGCTTCAATCACCATTTTGTTCCACACCGCACACACACGCTTCTCTTCTTCTTCTTCTTCGGTAATTATCACAGAACTGCTTGCCCTGCCCCCTAGCGGTAACATTGGTGAATCACATCACTAAGAAAGCAGATTACTGAGTGCAACAAACAGAAATAATTCTTATAAGGTGCTACACTCCTCCCCTGCAAATAAAATGTTGTCCTCAACATTGGAACATATAACATTAGAACATATTAAACGTATCACAATTTTCCAGCAGTGATGTTAGACTTTACTCTAGCTGCTTCTACTCAGTAGCAATGGCCTAAACACAAATAAATGGCTAGCAAAACTTTACAGTATCTCACACAACTCACCACCATTTCCTTAATAAGAAACTATTCTTGACCAGCAGCATTACCTGCAAACTTTTGTCTCATTTCACCTTGAATAGTTCTAATAACAGAGCAAATAATGCACATTGAATACAACACATAGCATTTCCGTTCTCTGTCTTTAACATATACTGTAAACAACCACTTACATTATGCAGGTGCCAAGATTCATGTCCTAATCATGTAGGAAATTGAAACCGATTGAGTAATATTTGTCTGACAACCATACCAATCTTGTGTAGGAAATGTAAACACAACAATTACATTAAAGCAAACTTATATTGTCTGTTCCTTCCTCCTGTCCTATTTTGTCAAATGATCAACAGCAACAACTCAGTTTTCCAACAGTCTATGTTACTATGTTCACCTCTCACAGAATAAGACATCAGTCCATTATCAACCTTAGCAGTCTCTTAGTAGTATCCTACAGGAACAGAAGTAGGATAAAGTATGTGTTGTCCAAACATAGGTGGTGGTGACCACGACACACTGTATTGTCCATACGCTGGTGTCACTGCATTTACATAAAGCGGGTTGGCATGAAGACCCACCACACGGCGAGTAGGCTGGCCCAGTGATTCATATGTCAGTCACTATATTGTCCTTAAGCTCTTCAGCTGGAGTCACCACCCTCTGCTCCTCTGCTGTAATGGTGGACTCGGGCTGATGTCCTGCTGCAGGGGTACTTGGATTTGGTACATTTTGTCCTTCCATCCGCTGGAAGTGAGATCTCAGTCTATGTGTTAAATACTGTTCTTCAAGCTCTTCCTCATCTGAGCTTGTTAACTCATCCCTTGTTTCATTTGTTTTAACACTCACATGTCTTTCTCTTTGTTTTGTTTGGGATTTTCCTCTCACAGAACTTTGGGTTGGTTCCTGAAGGGGCAATGCATTACATGGCATTAGCATGTTCCGATGAAGAATCCTGCCTCTTCCTGTGCCAGACTCTGGCTTTACTTCATAAACCGGACTGTTTTCCCCTTTTTGGGAGACAACTATATGTATCTGTTTTTCCCAATATGAGCGCAGTTTTCCAGGTCCTCCGCGCTCTGACATATTCCTTACAAGAACTCTATCACCTGGTAAAAGGACAGCACTTTGTCTTTTTTTATCATAGTACATTTTCCCTCTCGCTGTAGTCTTTTTGATGGTTTTGGATGCAATTTCATATGCCTCTTGCATTTGTTGTTGCCATTTCTGAGCATATTCCTGATGTGAGATGTACCCTTCCTTGTCATTTAATCCAAATATCAGATCAATTGGAAGTCTGGGATTTCTTCCAAATAGCAGATAAAAAGGAGAGTAACCTGTTGCTTCGCTGATGGTGCTGTTGTAAGCATGTACAACTTTATTTACATAGTCACTCCAGTTCTCCTTTTTCTCCTCATCTAGGGTCCGCAGCATAGATAACAAGGTGCGATTAAATCTTTCTGCTGGGTTCCCCTGTGGATGGTAGGGAGTTGTCTTTAAGTTTGCAACACCTGTGTATTCTTGCAGTTGTCTGAATAGCTGATTCTCAAATTCTTTGCCTTGATCGTGGTGTATTTTAGAAGGGAATCCGAATTTTAAGGCAAAATCATTAAAGATTTTATCAGCTGCTGTTTTGCCTGATTTGTTACGAGTCGGGTAGGCTTGAGCAAACTTAGTGAAGTTATCTAAGATCACTAAAATATATTCATACCCTCCCCTGCTCCTTTCAAGATGGAGGTAGTCTATTGAGACCATTTCGATTGGCGCAGTTGCATGTACATGACACATAGGTGCTCTGCTCTGTACTGCAGGTTTCTTTTGAACGTTGCATTTGCCAACCTGGGTTATGAAAAACTCTATATCTGTTTGCATTCTAGGCCAATAAAACCTCTGCTTAGCTAGATGTAGAACCCTGTCTACCCCCAAATGACCCATCTCAGAATGGAGGTACTTATAAACCAAATCCTTGTACTGCTCTGGAAGCACAATTTGGGAACATGTTGCTGTTTTACGCTTTAATAAACCCTCTTGAGAGACATACAGTCTTTTCCATTCATGTGACAGCTGCTTAACTTTTTGTGTTCTCATGTTACTGTCTCTCCTGTTTGGTTTTCCTCCCAACTTTTTCATTTGGAGAATATGGGATATTGCAGGGTCTTGCAACTGTGCCTGCAGTAAGTCCTGCTGAGTAACTTTAATGTCCAGATGACTATCCGCTGTCATCTCTTGAACATATGGGCTGCAGGAAATAGCTGAGATCCAGTCCACATCGCATTGATTGTGGGTTTCAGTTGCACTGAAAATGGCACCCAACACTTCAGGAAGATACTTCTCTGTGGACTCAGACATGTAAGACTCCATACTCACAGGTGTCCGGGACAAGAAATCAGCATCTGCGTTGCTTTTTCCTGGACGGTACTTCAGCGTAATGTTGAAATCAGCTAACTCGGAGACCCAACGATGGCCAGTTGCATTTAATTTAGCTGTGCTTAGGACATAAGTAACAGGGTTATTATCACTGTACACTGTTACAGATGGAGCATAAAACAAATAGTCTCTAAACCTATCTGCAACAGCCCACTTGAGCGCTAGAAACTCCAGTTTTCCTGAATGCAGTCTGTAATTTTTTTCTGCTGGTGTCAATGTCCGTGAGCCATATCCAATGACTCTGAGTTTGCCCTCCTGTCTCTGATACAAGACTGCTCCGAGTCCCTCCTCTGAAGCGTCTACATGTAAAATAAATGGATCCTCAAATCTCGGGTAAGCCATTACTGGTGGGTTGGTCAACACATCAACTAGATGATTCAGGGCGTTCTGGTGGATTTCAGTCCACACTATTTTCTGATTTGTGAGGGACTGTCTCACCTTAGCTGAGTGGTAGTTGGTCTTTGAGTCCAAGTCTGGGGCTGAACCTGCTGACAGTAGATCATATAAACATTTTGCATGGCGAGAGAAATCTTGCACGTAACTTCTATAGTACCCCAGAAATCCCAGAAGTTTACGCAGCTCTCTGATATTAGTAGGAGGGGTTGTTTTTAATGCCCTCACTGCTGACACTTCTTTGTCATCCATCTTGTAACCTTCAGCTGAAATCACTTTCCCAATGTAGCGCACCTCACTTTTAAAAAGGTCACATTTGTCTGGTCTCAGTTTAATGCCCCAGGCTTGCTGACGTTTTAGTACAGACCTCACATCCTCAACATGTTGTGCAAATGTCTTGCTATAAACTAAAACATCATCCAAGTATGGGATACATATTTTGTCCCTCAAACCTTCTAAGCTCTCCTCCATGCTCCGCTGAAAAGCTGAGGGGGCGTTTGTGAGTCCAAATGGAATTCTGTTCCATTCATACAGCCCCCATGGAGTTGTAAAGGCTGTGTATTTCTTGGAGTCCTCACTCACACTACCTTGATGGTAAGCTTTTCCTTGGTCCAACACACTGAACCATGCGTTTCCACCCAACCCATCAAGTATCTCCTGAATGCGTGGTATGGGGTGTCTATCTGGAATTGTCTTTTTATTTAGTCCCCTGTAGTCGATACAGAGTCTTAGACTGCCGTCTTTTTTCCTCACGCAAACTACTGGAGACGCATACGGAGAGACGGATTTGCGGATGAAGCCCTTGTTCAGCAAGTCCTGGATGTGAGATTTTACCTCATATTACAACGGTCGGGGTATGGCATTATATGCTTTTGCCACTGGCACATTGTCAGTTAGTTTAATGTCCATTTTGAGGTTTTTAATATGCCCTACTTCGTCTTTGTCTCTGGCAAAAACACAAGATTTCTCTCTGAGCATTCTTTTAACCAGTGTTTGTTGTTCACTTGTCAGGTGGTCAACATTAACAGGTGGATCCCACAATTTGTCCAGGGGCTCATTCTGGGACTTTGCAGAGGTGGAGTTGGGCGTGGCCAATGAACTTTCAACTGTTACAGAGTTAACTTGTTGCTCCTCTGTAAGCAATGGAAAACAGTTTGTTATTCTCTGTATGCTACCAATCACGGTTCTACTAGGCACAGTTATATCATGGTGAGTGGTATTCCTGGCATAGATTTTCACTTTGCGGGACGAAGGTGGAATATCGATCAGTTGACAGGATATTTTGAGCCCCTCCTCCAAAGAAAGGTTCTCATCAGGTTCAAACAGCATTTCAGTGACCCCTTTAAGATCCGTGTTCACAGGACAGCTGATGCATTGTGTTTGACCTCCTGGAACTACAACAGAAGTACGTCCCGTCTTTACTGCATACGTTGCATTTTCATCTGTAACTTCCTGGATTAAGCTCAACAGTGTTTCTGCCTTTCTTGTGCCTAGTTTTAGTGAGTTTCTGAGCAAGGCTAGTCTTTCACTGGGCTGAACCCGGTCCTCCCTCTCTTTCATTATCTCTTCAATGGCATTAAACCCTATTATAGGTCTCTGTACAATGTCTCTACTCACTAATACTGGGACTAAAATATTATTTGACCCTGTGGATTTAGCCTTTGGGCCACACAGACTAAGATTAACCTCCACCCATCCCTCGAAAGGAATTTCTGAGCCATTTGCAGCTCTCAAGTCCAGGAGTTGAGTCTCGCTTAACAGATCACTGATAGGAAGGATTTTTGCATCAGGTAAGTTTTGGGACATCCATGCTTCACTCATTATAGTCACTTGTGCTCCTGTATCCCACAGAGCTTGAGTTTTAACGTTGTTCATTTTGCACCAGACAAGACACTTCTTACCAATCAGTTGTGCAACCTTCATGTGTCTGGTGTGGGTGTTACATGAATTAGTTGATGGGTCTTTTTGTTTAATGTTCATGTTTGACTGTATGGGGGAAAGATTAACAGTAAGTTTATTTGTCTCCTTTTGAAGCATGTCTGCATTCCTGGTCATGGATTTTGGGATCAGTTTAGGACTTGGGTCACTATGGGACTGCAGCTCTCTGGTTGTGGCACGTCCCTCAGTCACAACCTCCGCCAGTTTCCCGACGGCTTCTGCTCTTTTGCCATCCTGCACCCTTTTGCCCAATGTGTTTCACTACCACACTTATAACAATGCTGACAATCAGTTATGTCCTGTTGGCATGCTGCACATTGTCTCTTTGGTCTCTGGAAGCTATTTGCACGTGCTTTACTTTGGATTTCATCAGAAGTCATTTTATCACGGTGGACACTTTGCAACAGGGAAGCTACTTGGCCTGTAAGTTCTCTTATTGCTGTATTATTCTCCTCTATTTTTGTAAACAAGGGGTTTTCTTTAGTTGCCTTGTTTGGTTTTTCTGAGACTTGGGTGACTTGGGGGTTGTTTTCAACCCCTCCCTGCTCTACAGAGTTCAGACCTGCCTTGTACAAGGCCTTATTTGTGGTCTTTATCTTTTGAGCTCTCTCACTTTCATTATATTGAGCAATCTGCATCTTTTGTAGCAGCAGCTCATCACTGTTGTTCTCATCCTGTAAATACATCCACATCTCTGCTCTAATATTGGCTTTCACCAAGCCTGTCATGATGGACTGAAAACACTGGCTCTGGACTAGGTCTTTGTTATATTTCAGGCCAGATTGTGCACGACCAGATGCACACAGGACTTTTTGACGCAGATCAAGCACTCGAATGAGGAAGTCAAGTGGTGTCTCACTAGGTCCTTGCACTGCTTTAGTCAGTTGATGATAAAGCATAGTTGCATCTTTCTCCACATAATGTGCTCTTAATATTTTTCTGAGGGTCATCAGAGTGAGATCTGGTTTACCTTCTAGATAGCTCCTTAGCTTCAGACCAGGACTCACAGATTGTATTACTGCTTCCACAATTTCCATTTCCGGATAGCCTTTCTTTAAACCGCTCACAATCTGATGTTCCAAGCTGCTGAAACTCAGGGTGTCTTTAGAAGTCAACTCACCAATATGTCCCTTTATTCTGAATTCTTTTCTGAATCCTGAAGGAATAGCACAGTATTGGTTGGTTAAGAATTCACTTTCTCCAACTCGAACCTCCTCGTTTTGCGGAGTTTCCTGGAGCGTCTGGTGCTCCAGTGATGACAAAGATGCTTTGCGGTCTTTCTGCTGTCCCCCGCATGAGAACACCGCTGACCGCGTCACCTCTGCCGCTTTCGCCGCTGCCGCCTCCTCCCCGGTGGATGAAGAGAAAGGCGCCGCTGCTCCCGCGACTTCACCCGCCGACCGGCTCTGCAGCAGATCCTCGAGCTTGTCATTCAGCTCCAAAAGAACCGACACCCCTTCGTCCTCTCTTTCCAATAGTTCTTGCCGTTCACAAAACTTTATGACGTATTTAACGAGTGCACGACGAGTTTTGCTTTTAATGTCGTCATCTCCCGAAAGTCTGCAGAACTCACAAACATCGTGCAGTTCTTCCACTGACAGTTCAAACAGCTTCTTTTCAATTTCCAGAAGCAAATCCTCTCGGTGCTCCGACATCTCGTCGTTCGCTGATCTGTTCCAAGCTCTCCTGAAAATCACAGAAACGGTTCGGTGTCGTGCTCGGAATTAGCTCTATGCTACTTGCTTAGCTCTACACACACCGGTTGTTGCTTGTATTTCCAGTCTCTTCGTTGGTGATCTCGGTGGGACCTCCAAATTGTTACACCACTCAGACCAACGGCTCTGGGTGTATATATATAGTTCTTTATTCTTCACCGAACGAAGATTAAACATTTGACACGCTGTTAGATGCGACAGCACCGGGAGCATGCTTCAATCACCATTTTGTTCCACAGCGCACACACACGCTTCTCTTCTTCTTCTTCGGTAATTATCACAGAACTGCTTGCCCTGCCCTCTAGCGGTAACATTGGTGAATCACATCACTAAGAAAGCAGATTACTGAGTGCAACAAACAGAAATAATTCTTATAAGGTGCTACACTAGCAAGCATGAACAGTAACCAAGCAAAGAAAAAACTATTCCAGCTGTAGCTCTCCCTTCATACTATAAAAAGGTAATAAGTGTTACATTTTAAACCTCTGCATAAAAGACTAAAAAGTTATGTTTAAATGTCAGGAACATAAAATGTCCTCTGTCAAGAGTCAAAATGCTAAATTAAGCATGCAACTAATCTGTGATCAGTATTCAGAGACTTCCAGCACCATTAAACAAATATCTGCAGTGGTGGCAATGTGACCAATGTGACAACCAACCCCGTTCTCCCCTGCTGTAAATGCTGACTTTACATGTCAGGAAACCTTTTCTCAGTCTGTAGCCCCTTCTTGGAAGGGTTTTAAATAAATGTGATTCTTTAAATATCACATTTAATGACTTGATGCACAGATGACTTGTTTTCTGATGGAGGGTAGGAAATCCATGGTATATGTATTTTAATATATATATAAATATATATGAATAGATAAATGGATTACGTTTCTCGTTAGATTTTAAATCCACCATAAATTGTAAAACTTGGATATGCAACCTAAAGGAACATGGCTTTTATTTTTAGCGTTTCTGACCAACAGTGTGATGAAAACTGGAACGAAAGGCTTAAGTTGTTTCTGCTTCAAATAATATGCCTACAAATGAGATCAGGTCATGATTTGGTTTGGTTGTGTTGCACTTTGTTTATGCTTTTCATTAATAAATTTGTTCTATCAGGTCATTTGACATGTCATGTCTGATGTTCTGAGGCATCAGATCATGAAAAGCCAATAAGTACATAGTCGATGGTTTCATTAGAACAGAAGATAAAGACACAGTGTAATGGGGTCTCAGTTGATATTTATGAACTAAATAAACACTTGTATTGCAACTGGGCTACTGAGGGTTATCTGGTGTGTTGGCATCCATTGTGAGTGAGTATTTGGAAGATGCTTGGTATCATTAAAAAGTCATTACACCTTTCTGAGTTTATTAAAAATTCCTCTTGGGAAGACTAACAGCGTCGGCTCTTGACATATAAAGTTTCACTAAGTGGAAAGATCTATACCAGCCACATGTCATGACTGTGGCCATTTTCTATTCCTTATCACTTCCCTCTCAAATGTCTTTTACTGTCTTTGCATGTGGACGAGAGGAGGGATGAGGACAAGAAGGAACCATCTGTTCCCTAGACCTGCAAATTTAAACAGCAATGTATCAGATATGTCTCATCTGTTCCCTGTAGCATTCTTCATATTTGTTTGAGGATAAATCATTTAATTTCTCAGTTGTGATGGTATTGTCTGGGAAGGTTGTCAGAACATTGGGTAGTAAGAACATTGGGTAATAAGTTGCGTTATTTTACCCGTCAGAGGGTAAAGCCTGCTGTGGCAAACTTACAAAAACCCTAGCGTCCAAAGGAAAGCGTGAGCGGGTGTGGAGCGGAGGGAAGTTCAGATTACACAACAAATCATCTATAAAAGAATAGAAACACAGTGCAGGACATGAGCTCTGTGAATATGACATGCCGTGTGAAAATAAACTTAGAGGTGAATGGGAGCCTGTCAGTCCGATCCCAGGGATCCACGGAACACGGAGCGCCTTCGCAGCTGATGGCGGCAACACCAGTGAAAAGGTTCTACCAGGTGTGCTGTGGTGCGTTTCTGAAGCATCCCAGAAGGGGATTTCTAAAATATTTCTCTAAAATATTTATTTATTTATTTCACATGGCGCTGCACAACCTCACATCATAATAAACAGAAAAAAGAAAAAAAACACACCTTATTTCACCACCATGATAGAAAAGAGGCAGGAAGAAGTAAAACTTATCACACCTGCCCCCTTCTTAAACAAAGAAAAACACACATGTAAATGTTCAGTCAGCCATTCACTTGACAATCAGTCTTAAAAAAACAAAAAAAAAAACATAACTACATGATAGATAAATAATCACATTCTTATCGGCCATTCACTTAATTCATACATCCTAAATAATCTGTTTTTATACATGCCGTTAAACTGATACATATTTATACACATCTTTAATTCTTCCTGTAACTGAATATTTAACGCCCCTTACTGAAATACAGATCAGCTCTTAAAGCTGTCCCTGTAAACTAAAGTCTAATGTGATTTTTTCTTCTATGTTCCTGATCTTCTGATCTAAAAAACAAAAAACTTCTGTAGATTTTCTGGTAAAATTTCCGTTTTTGCTTTAAAGGGGTCCTATTCTGGTATTTGGAGTTTTCTGAGCTTTCTACAGTGTTACAGTGTTGAATCCTCATCAGACATGTGAACGACACTGTTTTTTATCACCTAAGTTTTGAGTTGTTTGAGTTTAAACTGAGTTCCAGCACTCTCTCCGTTCGGTTTCCATGGCAACGAAAAAAGCGTGGTTTTAGAGAGTTTTTTCTACTTGGAAATCCTTGTGACGTCCCGGGGGATAAGGTTGGGTGATTGGTTACCTTCTACTTGTTAACAAGGGCATGTACAAATACATCAGGCGGGTGGAAAACGTGGGATAAAGTTATTTCCAACGATGGCTGGTGAGTTTACCAAAGAGAGACATCCTGCTGCATTCGTTGCTGTGGGTTGCTGTTTTCCACTTCGTTTTCAGGCTCTGATTCAGGTTCCAACATGTAGGGCTGGATGCTATGTGTTGACATTGTAGTTTGTTTTTTTATTGAGTTCATATGAGCCTAATGCTTCTGTTTATGAGATGTTACAATGACGGTGAACGCAGGTGCGGTGCGCGCTCCCAAAACTAACAAAACGAACAAAATGAACCAACAAACACAACTGAAACAGAGGGGTATAAATACACTGGAACAAAACGAGACACAGGTGAAACCAATGAACAGGAAATCAATGAAGCTAAACAAGAACCAAGAGAAGTAAACAGGAAAAAACTACAAAATAAAACAGGAAACCAGAAACTAAGGCACTGAACAAAACCACATCATGACATAAATAAAGACATTTGTAACAATAAACTCCATCAATCCCAGCCCTTCTGGGCTCAGAAATAAAAATAAATTAGCCTGAAATGCACAGAATAGTTCCACTTTAAACATAACTAGGACCTACTTTGTAAATAATTCTTACCGCTTTTTCCTGTAAAATTAATAAAGGAATAAAAGATTACCCACATATAACATACACATCGGTTGTATTTAGCCACTTTGAAACCATGTCAAGCAGATCGTTCAGGACAGGAAGTCAGTTGATGAAAACCGAACTGGTGCTTCCTTTGAGTTTAGCTCTTCAGATGAATTCACACACTCTTGTGTTGTTTGTGAAAATACACAACCTCCTAAAGATTGTGTTACTTTTTTTTTTTTTTTTTTTTTTAAATAATTTTGATGAACTGTTGTCAATAAACTGTGTTGTGTTGTGTGATCTAAAATAATTTAAATTTTCTCCTCTAAATGAGGAAAAACTGATATTGTGACGTTTGGAAGTTCTGAGCTTGTCTGAAGTGTATCTGATTGAGCACTCTATGCTCAACTGGTCTTGTCTGTAACACGTTGTTCTCGTACGTGCAGTTGCAATACGTACAGACAATGTCTTTACATTGGAAAGAGAAGCCACAGCCTAGTCTCCGTGTGCCTTATAAATACCTAAGCCTGAGAGACCCATGGTTTGGACAGCGCCAGGAACCACTACAACATGGTGTCAGAAGACGGAGTTACGGAGTGAAAAGGGGCTGTGTAAAGACTGCGAAAGAAAAGAGAGACAACTGGAGAAAGCTAGCAGCATTCTGCTAACACCGGCCTGTTAAAGTTAGAGGATGGAGCAGTTCAAGCCACCTACACACCCAATACTCACCAGCAACGTCGCTGAAAACTGGCGCAGATGGGAACAACGATTTCGCTTGTACATTTCGCTTCAGGTGCGTCAGAGAAGAGGAGGAGGTTAAAGTAGCCATCCTGCATCATATTGTAGGTGAAGAGGCATTAGAAGTGTATAACACACTCCATATTATTCCGTCCGGAGATGATGGTGAATCGATGGAGGATATTCTCACGGCATTCAGAAAGTACTGTAGCATCCAGAAGAATATTGTGTTTGAACGACATATGTTCTGGTCCCATGCCATGTTGTCAGGAATTACACTAGACAGATTCATCACAGAACTCCGGTCAGAAAAGTAACTGCGACTGCGAGTTCGGTCAAAATGAAGATGACATGCTGAGGAATGAATTGGTGTTCAGGATTAATGACCCTCGTCTGAAAGAAAGACTGCTTCGTGAGAATGCCTGACCCTTCAAAGAGCCATTGACATTTGCAGATCAACAGGGCACACCAAGACACAAATACAGGCAACGCAGTTGACCCCTGTCACATGTGATACTCTGATTGATATGATCAAAAAAACAAAAGAACACAAACAAACAGGCGGTAGGTTCAACAATGCCAAAAAGACCTGCCAGAAATGCGAAATACAGCATGAACCTCGTCAATGTCCACCCGACGGAGCTGTGTGTCACAAGTGCAGGAAAAATAATCATTTATCCAAAATATGTCGTACAGTGGGTGTGAAACGGGACAACTCTAAGATCAAGACTATAAATAATATTGAGCGTGAAGTGGACTTTTTGTACATTGGGATGATAGACAGCAAGAAACAGGCAGCAGTGAACCATCTAGAGGATAGCAAATGGGCTGAAACGGTCAGCATCAGAGGTGTGGCAATAAAATTCAAACCTATGTCCATCTTTAAGACACTGCCAGGTCCCATTCTTCTGCAATCCACAAAGACTGTGTTGGTCGCGTTGGTGGAGCTCGCCTACCTTCATGTGGCGTTGCTGTCATGATGTGGTTCTAGGTTTCCTGTTTTATTTTGTAGTTTTTCCTGCTTGGTTCTCTTTGTTGTTGAGATTTATTGATTTCCTGTTCATTGAGTTCACCTGGTCTTGTTTCAGTTCATTCCGTACACCTGTTTCTTGTTTGGTTCCCCCGTGTATTTATCCCCTCAGTTTCAGTTCTTGGTTGCTGGATCATTTTGTTGTGCTTTGTTTGTTTGTATAAGTCCCCTGAGTTCCTCCATTGGATTAAATCAGTCTGAATCTGCATCCCTGTTTCCCTCATCTCTGCATTTGGGTCCACACCTTCACCATCCCTCACCTCCACCCGTGACAGTTGCATCCCTACAATGTACAACTGCTAGACAAAATGCTACTGTAGAGTTCCATCTAGATAGGCAGACAAAGCCTTTCTGGGAGGTGAAACATGCGCTAGACTAGAGCTGGTGAAGAGGGTTGAAGTACTTACAACTAAACCCCCACAGCTATGAAAGCCTCCATCCACCAAACAGGAGCTGATTGAAAGGTGATCTTAACGAGACTCTGTGAGGTTCCTGGAGCACATCATATACATGTTCCCCCTGTGGCCCTCTAATGCAGAAAAGTACCACCTTCGATCATGGACTCACTGAAATGCACACTACAAGATCTCAATTTCTTAATTTCTCAATGGGACTCCACGTTCTGGACTGGTTTAATTTTACAGAGACATTTAGCTGAGTTTAGTTTTACACATAACATCACAATGAACTGAGACATTTACACCAACACCACCCCAAAAATGATGGCAAATCCATCCTGGCCACTGCACAGGAAATTTCCTGGCTTTGCCACTGACCCGGTGACCAGGACATTCTTCTAATAAAATGTCACTTTGAATATTAAAGACTACATTTTGGACACAGATCCTTCCACGAAGTGCTACAGGCTTTTTTTGTTTTTTGTGTTTATTCCCTTCCCACCCCATAATATCACCAATGTTATGATACAAAGAATTATAACATCGGTTCATTGGTGAGAGGAGGACACAGGTAAGGGACGTAATGCTGTAGGCAGGTAGTGAGGTTGAGACGGCGGAGTCCCACTAGGCAAACATAAACTATTCATTCATTTATTAATGTGTTTTGCCAAATTAATCTGAAATTAATTTGAACATTTTCCTAAGTAGGTAAGTAGTGTCTTTTTAAGGTGCATTCTGGAGCACAACGAGGAGGATTTGACCAGCCTGACGGACTTCATAGATCAGTGTTTTGACAGAGTTTTCATGGGGAAGCCAAAGCAAACATCGACCCCAGCCGCATCATCTCAGGCTAAAAGACAGCGGAATGAGGAATCATCCGGAGACATTTCGTCGCCGGGGAACGACACAACCGATGTTCTTATTTCTATCGATAAAAAGCTCAGTAGTTTCGATGCGCGCCTGAGCCTGGTGGAGATTCTCCACAAAGAGTTTCAGGCCTTGCCTTCAGCCAGAAGCAAGTGGAAACACTGGCCATAGAAAACGCGGTCCTCAGAGAGTCGGTTAAATCCCTCACAGAGGGATTAACCAGAGTCTCCGAGGAGAACAAGAAGATGAAGGAAGCGGTGCTGGATCTGCAAGCCAGAAGCATGAGGGACAACTTGGTGTTTGCAGGGATTCCAGAACAAGCAGATGAAGACCCCGAGACCACAGTTAAAAACTTCATCCAGACTCATCTAAAGCTCCCGGAAGAAACGGTGGGGAACATCACCTTTCACCGAGTTCACCGTCTGGGCGGAAGGAAACCCGGAGACGGCCGGCCACGGCTCTACTGACTTGTTGGTATGTTCCTTAATAATCCTAAATCTTAAATAAGTTAAGCCATATTTGTAAAACACTGTAGGTGTGTGTGTGCATGTGTGGGTTTATATGTGTGAGTCTGTAGGTGTGTGTGTGTGTATGTGTGGGTCTGTGTGTGTATGTGTGAGTCTGTAGGTGTGTGTGTGTGCATGTGTGGGTCTGTAGATGTGTGGGTCTGTAGGTGTGTGTGTGTGTAGATGTGTGTGTATACCAGGCTGATGGTGAGGGGGTGTGAATGTGTTGGTGTGTAAAGGAGAAGGGAATGCAACGTGTCTCTGGGTGGGGGCGTCTCCTAGGGGTGTGGGGGCGGTGGGCCCTTGGTCTGTCTCTCCTTCTCCCGCCCCTCCTCTTCCTTAGACCCTTCTTGACAATTAGCATTTATGTCTGAAAATGGTTGATTTTGAGTTGAATAATTTTCTAAATGGCTAAATTTATGAACTGCTTTTTATTTTCTTTTTTTTTTTTTTTTTTGTCTTGTCCAGCATTTCAGCAGCAGACTGATGTTCTGGATGTTCTGCTGAGCAAATTTATTTTGCCAAGGGGAACTTTTATAGATGTAATGATCCCCTTGTATTTCTTGATTCTTATTTTATTTTTCTATTTGCTTTGGATAATAGTTTGTATTACAGAGTTTATGCTGCTGGACCGGAAAGGATAGAAAAGGGACAGAAAGAGAATAGAAAAGAGAACATGAAAAACAAAAGAAAGAGATCAATGCATGCACGTATACATACATTATATATATACACACATATATATATATATATATATATATATATATATATATATACACACACATATACACATATACACATATACATACATACATACATTTACACACAAATATATATATATATATATACATACACACACACACACATACAAATACACACATATATATACATATATACATATCCATACACATACATCCATACATATACATACATACATATATACACACACAAACTGCTTTTTAGTTTCTATTTTGCTGCTAAATTACTTTAATAAAGCAGAAATCCTGCAAAGTTGTAATTCTTGCCTCACAGTCACATTATTTTTTATCACATTTGATGAGTAATAGAACATCAGGAAAGGGATTTTAGGCTCAGAGGTACTTCCACCAAGCAGATTCCTGGAGCTGAGACCCAGTTATCAGCTTCATTCAGCTAAATTCCAGGTACACTTAATCTTAGAAGGTCGCCACTTTAACCAGTGTGACTGACAGTAAATTCAGATCACAGAGGTCGCTTGTCTAATCTGAAATGTCAGAGGAAGCGGTAGGCATTGGGATGGATTGATGTAGTTAGACGCTGGACGAATACCTGCAGGCCTGATTTGGGTGCTGCTACCCGAGGGATGGAGAGCTGGCTCCAGGACCAAATGACAGGCCCTGAGGAGGGGGTCGTGCCTCCACACACACATCATCTGTGCACCTGCATGAGCCCCGGTCAGGATGAAACAACAGCATGTTGCTGTCTTGCCTTGGGGTTTCGACAGTAAAGTTTTTCCACACTGCAGACATGTTGTGTGGGAAAGTTTACTAACCGGAGTGCTGTTCAACATCATGGCAACAACGGAAGTTGATGGATAATACGTTGCCTACAGCAACAGGAGAGTAACAAGTTTAATGAGAAACTGAAACTATTCAGTAGTACTGTATTAATATTGTGGTAATTACCTGGTAGCTGCCTTGAAATGTTTACAAATATCTATACATTTATAATATCTATACATATATGAGCTGCTGCAGGGGAAGCTGAGTGGATGGAGGGTAAGCAGCTTGGATCATACCTCACCAACCGTTGGTCTGAGGTGGTCTGCAGCACTGGGGCCCCTCAGAGAACGGTGCTCTCTGTCATGGTTTGGACTTTTCTAAAGATTCGTCCATCTTGATTTAAGCTCCAACACGAACAATGCAGTCAGTTTTGCAGCTGTCTTCATTCTGAGGGGTCGTCATCTTCATATGAAAAAGTTGTAACATTTGTAAAGTCTCAGCGTATTAGTCATGGTTCAGTGTGCTGTCCAGTTGTTAGATTTGATGACATATGATTTAAATACAACGTGCTGTGAAACAAAATGACAGTGTCAATGTGATAGTTTGGGAGAAGTGCTTATGCATTACTTTGAATAGTCTGATTCTGATTTGGATTATATATGTCCTGATTTCCATGATTGTAATGTATAACACTGTATAAATACTTTTATGGGAATGATGCTGAATGATGAATTGTGTGCATTGGCCACATGTATTTTTTTCTGTCTTTTTCCTTTAAAAAGTCTTCTCAAAGGGACCTGAAGATGCAGGTGTGGATAGGTACTGCAGAGAAACTCCATAAAGACAAGGATATTTGGTAGAGCCAATCGAATGGGTTCTTTGTCTGGGGAAGCAGAATTTAAAAGAAACCAGTTTCATTACCTCAGCTTCCTCAGCTCTACCATTGGTGCCTCAGGATTGGTGGAGGACTTCCAGGACCAAAGCTCATTAGCTACCTCTCCCACCACTCTACTGTTTAATAGACATCATCAGCCTCATTCAGGGCAGCTGTGTCTGAGCGTGACACAGTTTGCCACTCTTGTGCTGTTGTCTGTGGTTTGTGCTGAGCTTTTGACTTCTGGAAACTTACTGTAGGCTTCCAGAGCCTGTAGTGTTGGTTTCCCTTGTGGTATTGTCCTTGTGTGGACCCTTTCTGTGATTACAGAGTTTGTTTTGTTTTATTTTATTAAGAAACAAGGTTATCTCTCTTGTAGTGGGAAGTTTTGAGTTACCCTGTATTGTTTCTGGTGAATTCACTAATTGGTAAATAAATTTATTGGTGAACTTTTGGTTACTTGTTTCGTTTTATGTCACCACCCCCGGTTTTACCCCTAGACCCCACGGGGGTCGTAACACGGTCCAGAAGATCTCAGAGGTGGTACCCCCTGGGGCTGCAATGTATCCTCTGCAGGTTGCAGTTGCTGGACTGGTGCAGACATCGACTGGCCTGTTCGCCTGGCAACTTGCTGTGCGTTGAGTCGGGGGTCCAGGAATGTGTCAGATGTTACTTTCTCTAGTGCTGCAAATTTTTCTTAAAGGTTTGAAGGATTATTAGCAACCTGATTCATCACAATGATGCACTGTCTGGATGGAAAGTACTTCAGCATCTTCACAATGGGAATTACTTTTGATCCAGACTTTTTTTCATTTGACATTTCTTCTGTGGCCTCATTGAAGAAAGGACTGAAAGTTAATGACTCATTAAGTCATATTCTTCAGCAGAGAATGCAACGGGAGGTGTTTAGGATGCAGAGAATCTAAATTTATTGCAAAAACTTGACGCATGAACAGAGGAAACAAACAATGAACCAGCATGAGGAACAGAAAGCAAGGGGTTTAAATCCACAGGAACAAAACAAGACACAGGTGAACTAATGGACAGGAAACCAGACATGACAGAAGTAAACAAGGAAAACTACAAACTAAGACAGAAACCAGAACTAAGATCTAAAACAGGAGATCAACACTAAGATTACAAAACAACAACACGACAAGCGGTGGTGCTTGATGTAAAGTGCGCTATGCACGTCATCGCTGCCAGATTCAACACATTGAATGTCCACAGTCAGTGTGGTGGACACTGAGGAGGCTAGAACACACTTTCATATGTGGAGCCGAGTCTGTGACCAGATTCCTCAATTTGTCCCTGACCCCCCCCCGTCTGTCATCAGAGTTGGCCGGCAGTGTTTGCAGCTGTATGAGACTCAAGGAAATGTTTTACACCAAGCAGAAACACCTGAACGTCTTCTGTAATGAAGGGCCAGGTCACTGCCAGGTAGGCATCCTTACTGACTGAGGTCCACATATCTGTTGTTTGGCTGACTGTTGTTGCTACTACCTGGTGTTTCGCAACCCTATATTTATTCTTCAGCATTTGTTTCAGAGGTCTCCTTCCTTTGATTGTGTAGAGATGGACAAAGGCCCTGAAGCCTTTATTTTCCACCAGAGACGGTGGATGTGCATCCATAATAAGGTTCAACAAGGTCCACCTGTTCTTCCAGGACACTGATGACATAAAGGAAGTTGTACATAACATTATATACGTTGCAGTGTTTTCATACAGGAATAGATTTATGAGAATGAAGTAATCATGAAGATAAAAGGTTATGTTAAATGTGATTCTGTACTAAATGTACAAGTGCTAGCTTGTATTAGAATTCCATATAAAACAACAGGTTACAGTAAAATGATTTCCATCCCAGAAGGTCCAGCGGGACGGCTTCAGCTCTGCTCTGCTGCAAAGCTCATGCTGAGCACAAAGACGTTGAGGAGGTGTCTTTGGCAAAGGCCAACTCTTACGAGCTTATGAGGCACTGAACCTGAACATGAAAATGTTTTGAAACAACATTCTCATTTGACCTTTTGTTGTTCAGTTATTTTTAAGGCCTTACCACTCTGCCACAATTGTTTCAGGGGTTTCTTTGGAAGTCTGCACCGGGAGAACTGCCTGGTCTGGTAGATCTGAGCCTCCATGGCCCTGGTGCTTGTAAGAACCATACTGATCATGATTCTATCACATATAGATCTGTGCTAATACTAGCATAATACTGGTAACTGCAAACTTGGTTACTTTCAGGAATTCCCACCAAGTCATCAAACTGGAGCTGATGTTAATGCTTTTGAAACACTTATATGACTTGACAGTTGAGCTGATGAATGGTAAATCAGAGATGACTAAATCCTCACACATCCAGCCATGGCTCATCCTAAGAACTTGGATTAAGCCACTTGGAGATGCATTGCAGCCTATTACATAAGAAATATTGATTAAAATTTGGCAGGTCCAACCCACCTCTGTCTTTGGTCTGTTGTAAAGTTTTTAGACTAATGCGGGATGCCTTGTTTTTCCAGAGAAATCTGGATATGTGGGAGTCTAGTGATTTAAACCAAGTGGAGGATGGTCTGATGGGAACCATTGAGAAAAGGTAATTAACTTTTGGTAGAACCATCATTTTAACAGTGGAAACCCTCCCCATAAGTGATATGGGCAAGCGGTTCCACCTTGAGAGGTCATCCTCTACTGTTTTTATTAGCTGATCATGATTTAACTTTATTAGTTCGGTTAGTCTGGGAGAGATTATTATACCTAAATAACTAATATTTCCTGACTGTATAGTGGTGTTAGATATGTTTTTAAAGTCACAGTTAATGGGCATTGCTGTAGTCTTTAACCAGTTAATAGAAGAGTCTGATATTGAAGAGAATTTATTAATTAGTGTGATTGTTTGAGAAAGTGTTGTTTGTGAGTTGTGAAGGAAAAGTAAAACATCATCTGCGTAAAGACTAATTTTATGTTCAATATTTTTAGCTTGAATTCCTTTTATTTCTGGGTTTTGTCTTATGGCAGCTGCCAGGGGTTCGATAAAAATGGCAAAGAGTGATGGAGAAAGTGGGCAGCCCTGTCTGGTGCCTCTCTGGAAGCAGAAGTTTGGAGAAGTTTTGTCATTAGTCTTCACACATGCATTTGGGTTGTTGTATAATATTTTTATCCAGTCAATAAATGATGACCCAAACCCAAATTCTTTTAAAGTTGCAAATAAAAGTTTCCAGTTTACACGGTCAAATGCTTTTTCTGCATCTAAAGAAATAACTGTGGACTTCAGATTGTGTAGAGTTGAATAATCTATTATGTTAATCAATCTGCGCATGTTAGTGTAGGAATGTCTACCTTTTATAAAGCCTGTTTGATCAGCGTGAATAATGGAAGGGGTTATTTTCTCTATCCTTCTGGCTAGAGCTTTGCTGATTATTTTGAGATCTATGTTTATTAATGAAATTGGACGATAACTGGATGGGAGTGTAGGGTCCTTTCCTGGTTTTAATAGGACTGAAATATTCGCCAAGTTCATATTGGAGGGTATTTTTTGCTTTTCCTTTATTTCTAATACCATGCTGTAAAAGTTTGGAGCCAGTGTGGTCCAGAATTCTTTGTAGAATTCAGCTGGATAACCATCTGGACCTGGTGCTTTATTATTTGGCATACAATGGAGAGCTTCATGGAGCTCATGAACTGAAATAGGTGAATCTAGAGCCATTTTATTTTCCTGATTTATTTTAGGAAGATTGATGCTGCTAAGAAATTGGTTAATATTCTCATCTGTTGGATTTATTTGTGATGAATATAATGCTTTGTAAAATTCTTTGAAAGTATTGTTTATCATGTCAGGATCATGGCTGATATTTCCTTCTGAATCTTTTATAGAGGAAATTGTTGTTTCCTCCTTATTTGCCTTTAGTTGGTTAGCCAGGAACTTTCCAGATTTGTTACCATGTTCAAAATTGTCCAATCGAAGTCTTTGCACCATGAATTGTGTTCTTTTATCTATTATTTCATTAAGTTCTAATTTGGCTTTTCTAATATCATTCAGTGTGTGTTCTTCTGGGGAGACATGGTAAGCTTCCTCTAGTGATTTAATTCTGAGTTCTAATTCTGATGTTCTCAAAGTTTCCTTCTTTTTCTTATGGGAAGAGAAGGATATTATTTTCCCTCTCATTACTGCTTTTCCTGCTTCCCACAGAACACACGCTGAAGTTTCTGGTCTGTTATTGTTTTCTAGATATGAGGACCATTCTCTTTTAAAGTAACTGATAAACTCAGAATCTGTAAGTAATGATGTATTAAATCTCCAGTTTCTAGTGGCTGGCTTACAGTTTTTACTTCTAAGGGTTAATGATACAGGTGCATGATCACTGATGATTATGGGATGGATCTATATCTCTGATATGTCACTCATGAGTGAAGTGCTGATTAGGAAGTAGTCTAGTCTAGAATAGGTATGGTGAACTGAAGAGAAGAAAGTGTATTCTCTCAGTGTCGGGTGATGAGAACGCCATGCATCGCAAAGACCAAAATCCTTCATGTACTGTTTAACCGTTTCAGCTGATTTCCAACCTCGATGCTTCCCTGATGAACTGTATTTGTCTAGAATAACATTTAAGTCCCCTGCTACAATGATTGTGTTATCTAAGTGATCATAGAGCGAAGTAAAGAGGGAGTGAAAAAAGGAGGAGTCATCAACATTTGGGCCATAAACATTTGCAATAGTTAACTTAACATTTTGAATAGATAATGTAACTATTAAAAATCTGCCTTCTGGATCTGTGATTGTTTGATCAATGTCAAATTTGAACCTTTTATTAATAAGAGTGGCTGCTCCTCTTTGTCTGGAATTATAGCAAGCTGAGTAAACATGTGGAAACGTTGAAAGATTTATTGTTGAATTAGATAAATGAGTCTCCTGCAGGAGAACGATGTCTGCCTTCATTTCATGCATCCGATTAAGAATTTTTAACCTCTTTTCTCTTGTACCAGCTCCACGCACATTCCAAGAGACAAACCTCAGTGTATCCATAAACCAGCAGAGATGGAGGTTATGTGCATATTACCACAGCGTGTGTCTGTGTGTAACCCGCTGCTTGTGCGCCTGTCAGCTGTGTGCGGTACCTGGATCTGCGTGTTAAGTGTCTCTATGTGTGCTTTCCTCATACTGAACTGTGTGTGTATGTGTGAATCATGCACAACGTTGTGTCCGATGTTTAATCTTGTGCGTGCGCCATGAAACATATAAATATAAAAGTAGGTGACATTACTGATAAAAGTGAAAGGGTTCAAACAAAGAAAAGTGAGAAGAGAAAAAAGTGACCGTGCCAAAGGAAGAAAATAATGTAAAAGAAACATCCGTGACGAGAACGGTGTAGCAGAGACGGGTGGAGAAAATACTGATAATTATTTTGAAACCACAGTTTTACAAATGTGGCATAACTTATTTAAGATTATTAAGGAACATACCAACAAGTCAGTAGAGCCACGGAGTGATGTTTTGGTCGCGGTACAACTGTCCATTGATAAATAATTTATCCACGGCGATGACAGCGCGAGCTCCTTCGGCGATGGATTTCCTCCTGATGGGGAACAGGACTCTCCGCCGATCCAGGATCTCTCTTGGAAACTGGTCATTAACTGCCTAATGGAGGCCCCGAAGTTCACGACCCTGACTTTTCACCTGCTCCTTTTGTTTGTAGTTAACAAACTTGGCTACGATGGGCCGTGGCCGGCCGGCTCCGGGTTTCCTTCCGCCCAGACGGTGAACTCGGTGAAAGGTGATGTTCCCCACCGTTTCTTCCGGGAGCTTTAGATGAGTCTGGATGAAGTTTTTAACTGTGGTCTCGGGGTCTTCATCTGCTTGTTCTGGAATCCCTGCAAACACCAAGTTGTCCCTCATGCTTCTGGCTTGCAGATCCAGCACCGCTTCCTTCATCTTCTTGTTCTCCTCGGAGACTCTGGTCAATCCCTCGGTGAGGGATTTAACCGACTCTCTGAGGACCGCGTTTTCTGTGGCCAGTGTTTCCACTTGCTTCTGGCTGAAGGCAAGGCCTGAAACTCTTTGTGGAGAATCTCCACCAGGCTCAGGCGCGCATCGAAACTACTGAGCTTTTTATCGATAGAAATAAGAACATCGGTCGTGTCGTTCCCTGGCGACAAAATGTCTCCGGATGATTCCTCATTCCGCTGTCTTTTAGCCTGAGATGATGCGGCTGGGGTCGATGTTTGCTTTGGCTTCCCCATGAAAACTCTGTCAAAACACTGATCTATGAAGTCCGTCAGGCTGGTCAAATCCTCCTCGTTGTGCTCCAGAATGCACCTTAAAAAGACACTATTTACATTTGCCTAGTGGGACTCCGCCGTCTCAACCTCACTACTTGCCTACAAAGGGGAGGACACAGGTAAGTGACGTAAGAGGTAATGTTAAGTATATATATATATATATATATATATATATATAAGTAAATATAACCTGAAGGATCAATTCTCAGGATCTCTCAGCTCTTTCTCACCTTATTCAGTCAGCCTCTCATGCTCATCCTCTCACTCCTTTCAGGTTTAAATTTCTCTGCAGATGAAAAGAAGGCTATTAAATTTTTTAGCATTTGACAGGATGCACCTCCCTCTGACATGAAGCTGATATAGCAGAAATCTAAGTTGCTTTTCTGGACCACTCATCCAAATACAAAGCCTGCTTGCTCACAGTAAATTAGCTGCGCTTGTGTGTCCAGCATGCATGTGTTGGCAAACAGGTGTTTAATTAGCTCCCTGTGTTGAGCACTAATGAGTGTCTTATCACTCTGCTAAACCCATTCACACAAATGTACTCTGTTCCTATATGGAAACCACTAATTACCCTGCCAGCAGCAGCGGTGAGATTAACAGAGAGGTTGGTTAAGACTGAGTGGTATTCTCATGGGAGTAGAAGTCTGCATATTTACCTCAGTTTGTGTATAAATGAAGCATAGATTGTGAAAGAAATCATGAGACATCTTACTGCGAATGTAATGCAGACTTTGTACTGATACCTGTGCCAACAGGAAGGATGAGCACAACCGCAATGTCAAACATGTTTGGATGTTGGGCAAAATGTAAATAAAAAATACAATTATAAAGTTATTAAAATGATACTTTGCAGAGCCTCTGTATTGAGTGTAGAATATCATCAGATTCAGAGAATCCAGCAGAATCTCTGTATGCTGGGACCAGGCTGGATGCTGGTGATCTTCTGCATTATAACATGATTCTCTACCGGAAACCAGTGCATGGACTCAGGAAGCTTCCAGAAACCAGTGTGAACCCAGTTCATGCAGGTTAAAGCTCCATCATATGTGAAGAGGATCCAGAAACACGCCGTCTTCTCTGGACCAAAGCTCATTTAAAATGTTCTGAGTGGAAACCTGGATGAAGATGTGGAATAGTTTGTGGACAGCATGGACGGCGTGTCCTGCAGACTAAAGAGGAGAGGGAGCATCCAGCTTGTTATCAGCCTGCATCTCTGATGGGATGGGGTTGCATTAGTGCCGATGGCGTGGGCAGCTTCCACATCTGGGAAGCTCCATCAATGCTGGAACATCTGCTCCCATCCAGACAACGTCTCTTTCAGGGAAGACCTTCCACCATGCTGGACCACATCCTGATGGTGGAACAGGAGAACTGGTCCAGCTGGACCACATCCTGATGGTGGAACAGGAGAACTGGTCCAGCAGGACCACGCTGAACCACATCCTGATGGTGGAACAGGAGAACTGGTCCAGCAGGACCACGCTGAACCACATCCTGATGGTGGAACAGGAGAACTGGTCCAGCAGGACCACGCTGGACCACATCCTGATGGTGGAACAGGAGAACTGGTCCAGCAGGACCACATCTTGATGGTGGAACAGGAGAACTGGTCCAGCAGGACCACATCTTGATGGTGGAACAGGAGAACTGGTCCAGCAGGACCACGCTGGACCACATCCTGATGGTGGAACAGGAGAACTGGTCCAGCAGGACCACATCTTGATGGTGGAACAGGAGAACTGGTCCAGCAGGACCATGCTGAACCACATCCTGATGGTGGAACAGGAGAACTGGTCCAGCAGGACCACATCTTGATGGTGGAACAGGAGAACTGGTCCAGCAGGACCACGCTGAACCACATCCTGATGGTGGAACAGGAGAACTGGTCCAGCAGGACCACATCTTGATGGTGGAACAGGAGAACTGGTCCAGCAGGACCACATCTTGATGGTGGAACAGGAGAACTGGTCCAGCAGGACCACGCTGAACCACATCCTGATGGTGGAACAGGAGAACTGGTCCAGCAGGACCACGCTGGACCACATCCTGATGGTGGAACAGCATGAAGTCCCTTCCATCTGTCATTTAAACTTTGTGTTACGGTTTAAGAAGTCAGAACCCAAAACCCAACCAACAAGCGAGGTTCAACAGACTGATTGAAACAATGATGGTGTTGAAGGTGGTCTCGTTTAGTCTGATCGTCAGGAGATCTAGGACACAAAAGACAGGAGAGCCAAAAAACAAAAACAGGGGTGAGAGGAGACTGGTGAGGCCAAAAAATGAATGTTTACCAAGGTCCACACCAAGAGACACCAGAGAGTTGAAGAAATCCAAGGATTAGGCAGGGTTCAGTAACAGGTGGTCAACTCATACCAACAATGATGCAGCAAAGACGGTGGTAAGGGGCAGGCAGGGTCAGGACCAGACCAGACCAGACCTGCACTGATCAGGTGTTTAGGTAGAGGGCAGGAATGAAGCAGGGGAAGAGTGCAGCTCGATAAGGCAGAGCAGAAACCATGACACATCATCCCTTTAACTGCACTAAGCCCAGCTCTCCATGTTGCACACCATGTACACTGTGAATATTGTATAGACTTCTAGATGTGTTTATGAGACAAACAATTTGAAACCTGAAACTGCTGCAGATGACTGAGTTTACCAACGTGCTATCCTTCATGGCAAACATTGCAGAATCTTCTCTGCCAGTTCATTTTCCTACCATATGAAATTGTCCTGCTCTCATGGCTCCTCACACTTGCTCAGCTGCAACATCAAGGTGGGTCACCTGGGTCCGCCACCGCTTGCTATCAAGCACACGGTCCGTCTGTGTTAAATATAAAGAGGGTAAATTATTCTGTCTTGTCTTTGTTTACATAAACATGGCGCTTCAATGCTTTGGGATTTGGTGGTGTATACACAACATTTATCTAAGTTTTAGTTTGAACTTACTTTCCTCTGTAATTTCTTCCATGCTATGACTTGTTAAAGCAGAAATTTAGGACCAAAGAGGTCAGGTCATGTTGAACATATGGAAAGAGACTCGCCTTAGTGTACTGATAATAGTAGGTGTTGGGGACATTTGTATTTAAAGCCCCAGTGTGTGAGAATTACTCCCATCTGGCGGGGCGCTAATCGAATGCAAACAACCGAGTAGCGATCTCTGGCGCCTCGCCATTTAAGTGTGTATGTGTGTATTTAAGTGTGTATTTTTATCATGTATGTGAAAATGTCAACATCTTGCACAGGTCCGAGTGTCCCATCAGGCAGTGGGAACCTCTTGTTTTCTTCTGTGATTGGTTGGCAAACAGTTGATCAGACAAATGCAGTTCATGTCACAGATCTGTTACAGCACAAGGGAAGCATTGTTCTGTTCTATCATTATTATTTATTACATGCATGATGCCTACGAAAGCCAAGTACAAGACAACGCTGTGATTTCTCGTCTAAGCCTGATTAAAGGCCAGGATGGATGAAAAATGAGGAATTGCTGCTTGCCTTGTGACTAAAAAGCTTGAATGATAATAACACTGATGCAGAAAACAGCACTGTGCTGCAAATGCAGTACTTCCTGTGTAGCTGTCAGCGTCCTGGGTGTTAACGGCCACTTCATGCAACTGGATTGCATTCGCATTGAAACCATAGACCATGAATGAAAGATTGATGGAGCCTTCAGCGGTTAAAAGTGGAGCCTATGCGGAAGTGTATAAAACTGCAGTTCCCCCTTCATCCACTAGAGGTTGTAAAACAGAGTGAATCCCCATAGACTCCCATGTTAAAAAGACCAACTTCACAGCAGAAATAAACATGTTTACAGCAGTAATAAACATGTTTACAGCAAGAATAAACATGTTTACAGCAGGAATAAACATGTTTACAGCAGTAATAAACATGTTTACAGCTGAAATAAACATGTTTACAGCAGAAATAAACATGTTTACAGCCTGGTACAAAAATCCAATTTAGGTTTAATAGGTCAGGTTTACCTTCATGACAACTGTGGGGGAAGTGAATTTTTTTCTAACTTGCCCGTTTAAAAATAATTTAATCTCGAAATTCGACATATTTAGGGGCGTGTCCTTTTGACTGACAGGTACCCAATCTCCTGCTTCAAGTCAGAAGAACGTAGAACAACCGTGGTTTTTAGCTGGTTAACAACGTGACTTAGCTTTAACCCGCTTACCTCTGTTAACTGGTTAGCTCCTGTTATCTCCGGGTTAGCTCGGTTAGCTCTTAGCTTACAGGCAGCTCGGAGTTCACTCGATGTCAATCGTCCACCATGACGCTCACAGCCCCCCCTCTCAGCTCCACCTCTTTGCCCATATTTGTATTTTCTGGGCGAGACGACATGCTTGCCCGTGCCAAGATGGTGATGGTAGGAACCGCCAACCGAGCTTCAACTCAGCTCTTCAGAAACCTACGGAGGATCCGCCCATCTTTTTATATACAGTCTATGATTGAAACCTAGTACATGTGTGACTTTGCAGAGTTAACTAGATGAAGGTGCCTCAAGTGACTACAGGTTAGATATCAGACCTAATGGCAGTTAAATCTGCCTGAATGTTTTAACACAATGAGTTGTAATTATACCAACATATTCTAATGGAAAATGCCAGGTTGTCCATCTTTGAAGAAAATTTTATTGAACATTTTCATGCAATAGGGCAACAATATAAAGCATATTAGCCCTATATATATATAGTAATGTAAAGTCATTCAAGGATCCTGGAGGACCCTGGAGAACTGCACCTGAAGCCTGTGCTGAATAAACCTGCTCAAACCAAATATTTGAGCTCTAGCTGGTTAGAAATGGGAAAACCCAGTTTGCCTCATAATGAATTTTACATGAATGTTTGTAGATTTTAACAGATCTATGAACATATTTCCCATTTTCTCACAATAAGCAATGAAGGTGTTTTATTATCATTGCAGTAAAATACGGAACAATGAACACGGGGTCAGATAACGGTGTAATAACTAGGGATGTATCGATACCAGTATCATTATTGGCATGTGTACTCGTACTTGGTATTAATAAAAGTGTACTGATACCACAACCGATACCATACTAGTCAAGCTAGTGCAGATGTGTTTGATTACAGATAAAGCATTGCCACGGTACGTATCCTGCTACGTTGCCAAATCAGTAACATTCAGCTTTTTAGCAAGGAATGGTTATCCTAAATATTACACGGAGTAACGGCATTATTATGCAACAGTATGTGGTGAAAATACAACAATGCCTCCAGAATGTGGGCGTTTCTTTTTCATTATACATACGGAGCTACCGACGGAGCAGCTCTTTGGTGGAGTTCGCTGCAGCTGAAATCAGCCAGAACTGGCAACTCTGACAGGGTCAGTTAGGGCCGTTAGGACAGCAAAGTTTCTGCAAGCAGCCTGCAGCTCTTGTTTGTGGAGAGAACTGCAGCATTGAGGATCATTATGACTTGTTTAGATGCATTTTCAGAAAGCCAGCAGCTGCTTCACGAGCCGCAAGGCAAGAGTCAGAGAGCCGCATGCGATGAGGAACACAGCACTAAACGCTGGATCTTTGTTCCTAAACCACACATTTATAGTTGTATTTAGGTGAAATGTGCCATTCATTCATTCATTTTCCGAACCGCTTATTCCAATTCAGAGGTGCAGGTGCTCAAAATCCTCAAATCCCAGGGAGATAAATGCACACAGTCCAACTGGGATTTGACCACAGCAGAATGACAAGATGCTGGTTTTGTTCATTCTAAAAGTATATATATTAACACCCATTTGAGACATTGTTATTTCTTACTGACCATGAAGCAACTTGAACTCATAAAATATTTAAAAAATTGGCGCTATTGATTTAATGACCAGTCAGAATAAATGTTTCTGAAAAATGCTTGCTAATGAGTACACGGCACTTTACGACCACATGCTCATATTATGCAGACACTAAAGGATGAGCTTCTGCAACCAGCGTGCAGTGGTCAGGATGGATGCAGTAAGTTTACCGTGGTCATAGTACTACAATACTACACACAATAGTACAATACTAAGACAACATCACTCCATACAGAGTTACAACACAAAAGTTGCACCGCTTCTTTTTTTCTGTTCCTTTGCTTTCCTTAAAATTTACACAGCAACACGTTGACAGTAGCGAAAGTTACACCACAGGAACTGAGCAGAGACCGAAAATACAACCACTTCCAGGCAACAGGTCACATGACAACATTATAGCACATCCCTAAGTGAATAAATAATATTAGTGTGAATGGTCAAAGACTGCTTGGCAAATCAAGATCAAATTTTATATTAAATAATAAAAAATTTACTCAAAAAATGAGGTTTTGTGTGCCCTTTCGTGTTCTACATAGAATTAATTTCATGAAAGTCAAGCTCAGTGGGCTTTTTCCAGGTGCAAGTGATCCCCATAACAGATGTGACTGCTTCCCACATGGTGAGTACCATCGATCCTTATCCCAAATACTACTCTGTTGTCATTTTATTGAAGGAGAAACTGATCTCTGTATGATATAAGTAATGTTTTATGTCTTACTTGTTTGAGGATTTATGAGAAAAACCTGCAACATAAAGTTGTATATAAACAGGAAGTAGCTGATCATTGTTCTGCTATAACCCAGTACAAATTCTAGACTGGACCAACCATGTATGTCACTGGTTGTTTGAAAACTAAACACAAAAAGCTGTAATTTAGCCCATTTAAAGTGCGTCAGCAGTAGAATTAAAGTTACTTGATCATGAAGAAAAATGTCAGTGCAAGGTATGGTGCTGGACTTTGGTGCATCCAGCTAAAAGGTTCTTGCTTAGAGGACTAGGGTTCATTGATACATGCTAACAAAATGTGATTTTAAATGAGATGTAACTGTCCAGCAGTGCACATTCTCAGGTCTGACGCAAGTTTTCAGTATTGTAGCTGGATTTGTGGAACATCCTGCTTTCTGTTCCAGCAGAAAAATGCATGATGGTTAAAATTGAGCATCAGATATTATTCCCTTTTTGTTTAAAACGATGGCAGCTTCATACATTAATTATTACTGCTGACCAACTGTCACACTTCAACTAATTAAAAACTCTTTATCAAAAAATGATTTTATAAAAAAGTATTTTAAAAACAAAAATGAATAAACTTTTAATCATACAGAGATACTGTTATGCTGACGTTAAGTGCGTGGCATTCACATGCCGACTCGGCTCGGAGTTCCAGACAATACTATATTTATTCCTTTCTGAAGTCGGGTTCTTTCCAAGGTGGATGCGGGAGGCAGGTTAGTCGGCAGGCAGACAAGCGGGAAGGCAAACCTGGCTGGCTGAGAAGCGAGCAGGCAGGCGGGCGGGCAGGCAGGCAGGCAGGCAGGCAAGCGGTAGGGCAGCAATCGGGCATGCAGGCAGGATCTCTGACGGGGAAAAACACACAAGTAATCAATCTGTGAGTCACACAGGGAAGAATCTTTGAGGCCGATAGTTATACCGCAAGGCATTCAACAATCTGGCGGTGAACAGCAGGCTGAGCAGGTCTTAAATAGTGCTGTTGCTGATTGCCAAGATGAAGATCAGCTGCTGATCCAGGTGCCAGGTTACCAGACACGCCCACCAGGGAATAGGACCACATCAGATACTTTGAAAATAAACGTTTGTAATGCAGTACTTTTTATCTTCATTTAGTTTAGCATGTAACAATTTGATTAATTGTGACTAACCACAGAAAATCATCATTAGCACTGAAAATAATTATAGAATCAAGCAATGCATGAATATAAAAAAAATAGGTAGAATATTCTATTCTACAGTCATTTAGCAGACACTTTTTTCCAAAGTGACTTACACACTCAAACGCTGATAGGCACATTGGGGGGCAACTTGGGGTTTTAGTGTCTTGCCCAGGGACACTTTAGCACATAGCCAGGGGAAACCTGGAACTGATCTCCCAACTTCCCAGTTGGAAGACGACTGCTCCTCCTGCTGGGCTACAGCCGTCCCTAATATAAATATTTCCTTGAAAAAGTGATGCATCTTTCCATACTTTTCAGGTTAAAAGAAAAAAAAAAAGTGGTTTGGGATGAGTGTGATAGACTCCTGCCTCAGGAAAATGGTAGTTAGGTAGTTAAACACCAATGTTTGAACTTGAATCATCATTAGATAACAAGACAATAAAATAGGCCAGAGCTGCTGGAACACAATATCAATATGCATTTTTAATATGTAAAACGCAACCTCAGAAACCTTTAGCATCATTTTCTGTATGGTTCGTCTAGGTATATCTGTTGTGATGAGTTAAACGCTGCCACTTCGTCAGAGCTCAGATCAATGAAGTCATTATGAACTAGGTATTTGTCTAAGAATGGGAGTCAAAGCGAATGATTCCATGCTAAATGAGCTATTTCATTACTTTTTGTCTGGAGCAGCATGAGTTCCAGTCAGAGACTGAAACACAGCCAATGGCACTGACTGTGGTATGGAAGAACACTGAGGTGTGCGTTGTAGCCTTTTCCTTGGGATGTGGAAATGAAATGAGAACAAACACCTTCACAGAAATAGGAGTGAGTTGTAACTACTGTTGCATATCACAAATGTTGAACCAGAGGCATTATCTCTTAATGCGTCTGCTTCATTTTTTTTTTCTTTTAATAATTAATAATTTAGGTAAGAACAACTACATTCATCCCTGAATGATAAACAAAGCAGAGACATTCAACACTTCACTGAATTTCTATGGTCACAAGGAACTCAGCCTCTTCCAGGAATGCCACTGGAGGGCACTAGCTCCTCTCCTCCTTATGATGCGATACACTTTTTGATGGAATCTTTAAGGCTGCAGTCCTGCAAAGCCGGCGTGAACTCTGCATTATACACCACCCAGCGTAGCATTCTGGCATTGCTTTCAGATTCACAGTCCTTTAGATTTGTATACCAGAGATTCACGGGGCTTGTGGTCCAAACATGTGCTTGCCAATGCGTACCTGTGTACCGGTGCAGAAAATGGACCAATCGCTGAGCTGAAGTCCGTTTTGTCCAATCACAGGAATGGATTTGAAAAAATTCACAAAAGCTTTAATAACTTGAAAAGTTCAAATGTTAGAAAGACCAAAAGTCATAGCACATATCTAATGAATGGGCTGAAGAGTTTGACATTTGAATGGTTGAAGTGAGGCAAAAGGTGTAGGAGTAGCGTGCCAAACATAACTGGAAACTGGTGCAGAGCTTTGAAACCCTATTAAAGCAGTTTGCAGCTCATATGCAAAAACCGACCAATCGCTGTGCTGAATTTTTGCAATTTCCAATCCGCATTTGGTTTAGACATGATCCTCTTCCAAAGCACCTGAGTCAGATTATTGAACTTCCTCATCAAGTTCTTTGAAGTCTGTTAACAAGATCTTTATTTAATTTAGGTGTGTGAAAGTGGGGTTGCCTATAAAACATGCAGGGAAAGGGGGACCTGAGGACATCATAGGTCATCACTGGTTTAATGAAAGGGTTACAGGTTTAACTTCTGGTACGACATCATGTGAAATAGCAGTGCTTGTTTTCCTAATGGTTACACTTTATGCTCAGAAAACCATAGTTTCAACCTTCGATGTCAGTTGTGCAAATTGACCCATTCAAATATTAAACTCTCCAGCTCATTCTGATATATGTGCTTTTGAACTATTTCTAATTATCTTTAGCTTAGTTCAACCTTTCCTTTTAAGCAATCCTGCCGAATACACACTGATGGAATTTCTAAAAAGGCATTTCTATGCCAATAGCAAAACTTATCAATAGTCCTGCCACTACCTTGAAAATCCTCTTTTCAATAGAAAAGTTTGCCTTTTTCCACACATGCATATGATGGCAGAATGGTGGCCTTGTGATTATGAGAATGGGCCTTTGCGCTGGATGTTGTAGGTTTGAATCTAACAAGCAACATTTCACCAAATATTTCTGCACAGACCAACTTATCACTTCCTTCCACATTTTATTCTTCAAGAAATTATTCCTCTCTCTCTGCAATTTTCATCACTTCAAAAAACTATTTTCTTTGGATTTCTTTTATACTTTATCAGATTGGAAAGAATGCTGTCCATCTGCTAGCTGCTGGAATGTGCTGTCACTAATTTCAGTGCAGCTTCAGCTTTTTTGCATTATACATCAGTAATTACACAGTAGTGTTATGTAACAGCAAATTTTCTAGTTATGATGTACGTGTGTATGTATGTATTTATGTAGGTATGCATGTATCTGTGCATTTATATATACTGCTCAAAAAAGGGAACAATACACTAACATGTAGATCTGAATGGATGAAATATTTTATTAAATACTTTGTTTTTTCCATAGCTGAATCTGCTGACAACAAAATCACACAAAAATTATCAATACAAATCAAACATATCAACCCATGAAGGTCTGGATTTGGAGTTCTACGCCAAATGAAAGTGGAAAAACACACTACAGGCTGATCCAACTTTGATGTAATGTCCTTTAAACAAGTCAGAATGAGGCTCAGTAGTGTGTGTGGCCTCCGCGTGCCTGTGTGACCTCCCTACAACGCCTGGGCATGCTCCTGATGAGGCGGTGGATGTTCTCCTGAGGGATCTCCTCCCAGACCTGGACTAAAGCATCCGCCAACTCCTGGACAGTCTGTGGTGCAACTTGGTGTTGGTGGATGGAGCGAGACATGATGTCTCAGATGTGCTCAGCTGGATCCAGGTCTGGGGAACGGGCGGGCTGGTCCATAACATCAATGCCTTCGTGTTGCAGGAACTGCTGACTCACTCCAGCCACATGAGGTCTAGCATTGTCTTGCATTAGGAGGAACCCAGGGCCAACCGCACCAGCATATGGTCCCACAAGGGGTCTGAGGATCTCATCTCGGTACCTAATGGCAGTCAGGCTACCTCTGGCGAACACATGGAGGGCTGTGCGGCCCTCCAAAGAAATGCCCCCCCACACCATTACTGTCCCACTGCCAAACCGGTCCTGCTGGAGGATGTTGCAGGCAGCAGAACGTTCTCCACAGCGTCTCCAGACTCTGTCACGTCTGTCCCATGTGCTCAGTGTGAACCTGCTTCCATCTGTGAAGAGCTCAGGGCGCCAGTGGAGAATTTGCCAATCTTGGTGTTCTCTGGCAAATGCCAAACGTCCTGAACGGTGTTGGGCTGGAAGCACAACCCCCACCTGTGGACGTCGGGCCCTCATACCACCCTCATGGAGTCTGTTTCTGACTGTTGGAGCAGACACATGCACATTTGTGTCCTGCTGGAGCTCATTCTGCAGGGCTCTGGCAGTGCTCCTCCTGTTCCTCCTTGCACAAAGAAGGAGGTAGCGGTCCTGCTGCTGGGTTGTTGCCCTCCCACGGCCTCCTCCACATCTCCTGATGTACTGGCCTGTCTCCTGGTAGCGCCTCCATGCTCTGGACACGACGCTGACAGACACAGCAAACCTTCTTGCCACAGCTGGCATTGATGTGCCATCCTGGATGAGCTGCACTACCTGAGCCACTTGTGTGGGTTGTAGACTCCGTCTCATGCTACCACTAGAGTGAAAGCACCGCCAGCATTCAGACCAAAACATCAGCCAGAAAGCATCGGAACTGAGAAGTGGTCTGTGGTCTCCACCTGCAGAACCACTCCTTTATTGGGTGTGTCTTGCCAGTTGCCTATAATTTCCACCTGTTGTCTGTTCCATTTGCACAACAGCAGGTGGAACTGATTGTCAATCAGTGTTGCTTCCTAAGTGGACAGTTCCATTTCACAGAAGTCTGGTTGACTTGGAGTTACATTGTGTTGTTTAAGTGTTCCCTTTATTTTTTGGGATGTGTATATATGTTTCTATGTATCAATACACTTCAGTTGCACTTTCTGTGACTGACGTCACTTGTTATCTTCTTACTTGATAGCCCTAATTACACTAAACTTTGCACAGAAACGTTTTTGGACTGTCATTGTGAAACCGACCAAGTCTGATTATGATTCATGAAGATGTTGTGATACCTAATCTTTAGAAAACCTTACTGGTCAGCCAAGATTACTTTCTAAATTTTTGAGTAAACCCTTCAAGAGTTATGATTCTTAAAAGAATTTGCAAACACACATTATCCTACAACATGACTTTGTTGGCAGCTGACTTGATCCTTCACTTTGAGGACAAGTGACCTTACAGGGACTTATAAACTGCATGATTTTTGAGTAAGTTATTTTCACTGCAAGGTCCAGGGTATGTATCTCAGTCCTAAAGAAAAGCTTACATCGCCAACATGGGCATGAAAGTAAGACTTACACAGTTTAATTTTTGTTTTGTTTTAACAGCCTGAACTAAACACCGACAGTTTCATGAAATTGTATGTGAACTTATGCAAACCTGTGCAAATTTCATTAGCACAACTTAGCATCATCTTGTAACACCAAAAAAGGCGAACAGAGCTTCTCTTATCATATCCCCTCAGTGTACTGTTTACCCTCCTTGCATGCAGGTAGTCGGTAAGGCTGCAAATATGTCCAACGCTCCAAGCAGATAGTCATCTTCAGGGCTTAGATTGAACACCAGGTTGCAACTTTACACTTAACTCTGTGATTTTTTTTTTTTGTGAAAAGTGGTTCCTTTAAGTTTGGTTTTTACTGACTCCAGGATTTAAATGTGACATTCTGACTAAAATGACTGGAAAATGAAGCCAGCTATAAGCCTTCCCTGTCAGGGTTTGTTTTTTGTATTGTTTGTATTTGTCTCTGTAAATTGTTTGTCCTTTTTTCCCCTACTTTGTTCCAGGCTGTGCGGCAGTCCTGGACATGTCAGCGCACTGGGGTAGGTAATGTTGGGGAGCTAGCACCCTGTCTTGGTTTCTCCTCCTCTGGTTTTTTCTACCAACCATTTTCTCTTTCTCGGCTGTTTAACATTAAGATCATTTAATCAAGTCTGGTACCACATCTCATAGGGCATCTCAACAGGGTTAAAGCTCAGTAGCTTGCTGGCTCTGTGGCAACACCAATCAGGAAAATGAAATTCCTGAGGCAAAACAGATGTTGCTTAAAAATGTCAAAATGAAACTGACTTGTCCACAGTGTGTGAACACCTGCATGAATACAAGGAGGCCTCTCCCATGTTGCATAAATTATATGTAGCAGCTCTGGTGATTGGTGTGTCTTCAGCATTGTGGGAGAGTTCATTCTTCACATTGGCAAGGGTCCTAACCCCATACCGTCACACCATGTCATTGGAGAGAAAGAGGAATTTGGTGATAGTGGCCCATGAGAAAACCATTACAAATAACCTGGACATGGACAACTTTGTGAGAGTTTTGGGGCAGAAAAATAGGAGACTGTTATTGCAGAACAGAGAATGAGTTTCTAAAAAAAAAAAATAAAAAATAAAAAAAAAAAAATCAACAAAATGAAGGAAAACATTTAATGTTCTATTCTGATTTTGTTGTTTGTTCCTGATTTTGGGACTGCCACCTTATTGTGTTCTGGAGTTTTATGTTCTGTCCTGCTTTTGTTGTTTGTGATAGGTCTAACTATTCCAGCTTAATTTAATTAGACATTTGTTATGTTGTTTGGTAAAACTTTGATGACTGATATTTGCTATTTTTTTTCTCATTTTAACATATCTTTAATTTTTATATTCCATTTCCCCCTGAGGGATTGCCACCGTATTGTGGTCAGGGGGTTGGATTGCATTTTGTGGGGCCTCTAACCAAAGAGCTGTCCATTTCTTCAGAGCTTTTGACTCTACTAACAGTCATATTGAGAAAACACTTATAAACAAGAACAACAACAAAAAGAGCTGAAGCATGACGTGCACACATGATGCCACATTTCTAACTCGCCCTTCATGTATGTGTGGGAATATAAGGGATTGACATAAGTTAATCCCCTTGGTTATTGGTTATGTGGTTATTTATTTTATTTTGTACTCACAGACTTTGAACAGTGTGTAATTGCTCCATTTGGCCACAAGAGGGAGTGTCTTATACAATGAGCATTCTGAGTGCGCCACAGTATTCAGTGCTGTGTCGGCTGTTGAAAATGGTGGATCGTTATGCTTACTGTCTCCTCATTACTGTTTCTAACAGGTAAATATTCACAATGCATGTATTTGTATAGGATAGGAAATAAGTCCAAAGTGTGGGAAAGATGACCGATTATCCCCTGATGTGTAGAGTGAACAGAGTCTGGCTTCATGTTAGCTTAGCTGATATCTTCAAGCTAACTCTGTCAGTGTTATTAGGACTAAAGTTTAGATGTGAGTACTTGTAATGTGTATGCAGTTACCTGTAACAAAATAGAATCTGTAAATAACAGGAGGTATGTTATTCGTTGTTAGAAAGAAGTTAGTAGTGTTTTGTGTAAACTTAAAGACAGTATTCAGTGCTGTGTCGGCTGTTGAAAATGGTGGATTGTTATGCTTACTGTCCCCTCATTTCTAACAGTAGACCATAATAAAACCCGCAAAGACCACACACTGACTCATCATTCAATTGTGCAACATATGCATTCCTAGAGCCGGCCTTGGTCTGCACCACATTTGTATCTGTCACCAATTTACTAGTCACTCATAGTTAATTGCACACCATGGTTTAGCCCTACACGCATAATTCTATGTTGGACACACATTACTACTCGCTGCCATCACGTCTTGCATCATCCGTGAAGACAGCTAAGCCTGTTCTAGAAGAAGCTATGCAAGCTCAGAACATGATGTTACCTCCACCGTGTTTCAAAGATGAACTCTTAGGCTCATGATCAGATTGTTTCTTTCTCTAAGCTTTGCCTTTTCATCACTTTGACAAAGGTCTTAGCAGCTGTAAAACGTTGTCCCAGAATCTTTGTGGCTTTTTGCTGAACTTTCTGGCTAACTTCAGTCTGGCTTTCCTGTTCATGCTAATGGGTGGTTCCTTCTGCTGCAGCCTCAGTATTTTTGCTTGTGATGTCTTCTGCAGAAAGTTGGTTGTGATGCCTTCATTCCAACCCCTTGGATGTTGTTGCTGATGTCTCTAACAGATGTTTTAGGTTCCTTATTAAACCATTCCCAATGTTTCTGTCATCAACTGCAGATGTCCTCAGTGGAACGACTAGTTTCTTTCGTCTTCACGACATTCTGGATACTTGTACTGGCTATGCCCAGTGTTTGTGTGATCGATGTTGTTTTATCTTCTCTCAGCTTAACATTTACTTTTTTTTCAGCCATAGACAGTTCCTGATCTACTCTTATATCTTCACCAGTGGCAGGCCATGCATCTGGTACCTGGGCCTTCAGAGGGGACTTACCTGACTTAATAAACTTCTTAAAACCACCAATTTCACATCTTATAAACCATAAATAGTAAAAACGCGATTTACCCAAGCCATTGCAATATAGAGAGAGGCAATTTGCATAATAATGAGGTTAATACCGTTAGCAATACAGCAAGAAACCCAAACTACTACACTACAACCACAACTGCACATCATCTGCAGCGGTTAAAAATCCATATTTATCTTATATCATGTTGAATCATTCTATCTTAATTAATCAAATATATCAAACTCACCAGAGATGACTATTTAGAAACAAAATCTATCCCTCTTTCTTTGCGCAGGAAGACTTCAATGACTCTGTCATTGAGATGATGTCTACATTTCATCTCCATCAGTAAATCTTTTTCTTTTTTTCTTTAAATTAAATTTTTATTGTGGTTTAAATCCAGTAACAATCATAGTTCAGTTACATAACATGATCAATCATAACCCCTGTGAGTCATCATTTAAGATATGTACAGTAGGTTCTAATGAGAGTTGTACCCCTATCAGTGTGGATATAACTGTTATCACTTTCTTCCACAAAAACAAAATTTATGGACAATCCCATACAATATGTGCAAAAGAGCCCAGGGTTCCCAGGGACCAAAACGAATAATATGGATTCGGACTTAATCCCATCTTATGTCTAGTAATAGGAGTTTGTTACATCAATGTGTTGTACTCATTTGTGCATTATACTCCCTTCCTAGGTGTTCCTCATTATGCTGATGCGTAGCAGCCTCCTCCAGCCAATCAGGTCTGGGAGTGGCCTTTAAAAGACCTCAGGATCTGCGCGTCTGGGCATTTTGGCCACTTGCCATTCACACCATGTTGGTATTGTGCATCAGCATACTGACATTGTGGGTTATCTGTTGGTTATTGTTTTTTTTATATAACCCTGAGCATTCTTCCAGATAGGCCTTGTAGGAGAGAGCTGCCATTTTGTTTTGTCATATGGGGTTCTTTTCTCCTGTTTATGTTACTGTATAGAGTAGGTTAGATGTAGGTTTGTACTTTGCTTTGTTTGGTGGGTAGGTAAGTTGTCCTTTTGTTTTGTAGGCAGGGGTGTTTTGTTTATGTTGGCCCTGGCTCTCCCTGACGCAAATGGCTGTCTGGTTTTAAATCTGTGACTGTGAAGGTCTCTGAGGAGTGAATAAATGTGCCCAACTCTGACTTTTTTTCATCTGAGGTTGTAACCTTGCTTCTTTAGGTGTTACTCCTTCTTAGGGACGTAACAGAGTTATATAGGCTCTGTGGCAAAATTTAAGGTGAATATACTGATGATTTGGATTTTTTGACGAGTCAATTACATTATCCCGAATGGTTTTCCAGTCTACGATTCTTCCTTGCTCTGTCATTTCTCTCTGCCAGGTTTTCATTCCTGCTGTAGACACAGAATCAGTGGTCGTCCTGATACTTGTCCAAAGGGGACCTCCGCAGAAGTCAGGAGCTCGCCTGGAACCGCCTGGTTCGACGTCTGAAGCTGGACCCAACTCCGATCAGAATCCACGGGTCACGGGAGCCGGCAGAGTCCTGGGATCAGCTGGAGCAGTAACGTTCGGGTCGTCCGTACGTTACTGGTCACAGTCTTTGTGGGCCTGGAGAGCAACTTTGATGGTGTGTCAGAAGCAAAAAATTGTTCAGCCAGAATTGGATGAGTTTTCTGGTGTTAAGCAGTCGAGCGAGCTTACTGTAATAAAAAACGAACATGACGCCAGACGGACAAAAACACGACTAAAGCAAACATCAAACGAAAATGAAGAGAAAAAAACCAAAAAGAAAACAAGAAAAACAAAAGAAAAGGAAAAAACAAGAGAAAAACAAAAGAAAACAAAAGAGAAAAAAAAGACAAGAGAGACGATAAAAAACAAGAGCAGGAAAAAAAAAGAGAGCGAGTTCCGGGAAGAGTTCCAGTTAAATTTGCCGGCGCTCTGGGCGGACTTTAGATTATCCAATCAGAGCGCAGGGGTCAGGACATGGAGTCTGAAGGTTTGGTCAAAATACTAAGTTCTTGGGGAATTAAACTTAACATTTTTCCAACCTCAAAACATGTCTATAAAATTCATTTATAGATAAGAAGAAGTATGAATGATCCTTGTAACCATGAACCTTAAAAACAGTTTTGCTGCTGTCAAAAGGGGAAAAGGTTTGTTAACAGGTACAAGACATTTCAAATACATTTCATCGATGATTTTCACTTTCCACAGACCTGGTGGGTCAAGAAATCATTTCCACACTTCCTTACTTTGAGTCAGAGTCGTTAATAACAGCAGCATATAATGTTAATCACTGTGTATTTAATCAGCCTGAAATGCATATCTCAACCTGTTCGAGGGTGTCTGCTAGATGGCACCATTGCTCCATCCAAGGAATCACAGAAATGAACTAACTTGCAAACTTCTGTGGATTTCACATCTGAAAAACGGTTAAAGTCTTGGATTAATTTAGAAAGGAAGAAGAGTCCATTTATCCAGGTGTGCTGAGGATACATCCAGTATTTTATACAGTTTAGAATTCAGAGCTTAAATGTTCTGCTCTGGAATCTGGTCTCTGTGTGCTGTGGATACAAAGGGACCTCCTGGGGTGATGGACAACAGGCTCTTACCAGGGTCCTACTTCAAAAGGGTGCCACAGTCTGTCTGTGTAGACATTTCCTACCAGGAACAAGATAAAACCAGCAGGGTTCCTGGTTTAAAGTGGAGGTCTGTCTACAGGATTGATATGGATCTGATTTTTAGGGCTTTCATTGAGCTCTGTTTTGGAGACATGTGGATGGACTTCCTTTTGAAGTAGAAAGTCCTGAGTTCTTATCTGATCCAGGGGTTAATTCGGCCTTGGGAGGTTGCTACAATGGATTGTATCAACAGATATACACAGCAAAACTTCACCGCAGTTTGCCTCAATGCAGATGTTTTGTTGGGTTAGGGTTAGATGCATTGGGTTAGCCATTGGTCAGCCTCCGTGATCGGAAGAATACCGGTTTACCAAATCACAACCAAATCACCAAAAGGCAAGTAAAACAAATCCTTTATGAAGGTAAAAGTGACAGTGGTAAGGGCTGAGCTATGTCTCAGATATGAAGCTTCATTACTGGGCACAGGCTACAAATGTATGTGGACAGCTTTTACACCAGTCCCATGCTGTTTCTTGATCTGCTCCAGAAGAGGATTTGGGCCTGTGGAACAATCAGAGCAAACAGAATAGGATATCCAAAAACAAGACGGAATGGCCAGAATCCAACACCTCCTTGTGGTAGCATCCGTTGGCTCTCTCCTTTATGTGCAGTGGCGCGACACGAGGGATGTCTTCCTCTACCATCCACACAGCCCATGGGAGTGACACGATCAGCATGAAGTTCTAGGACAGCAGTGGACGCTGGAGTGTCAAGAATGTGCCAGTTCATCCAGCAGTGAAAGATTAAAATGGAAACGTTCTAGAACGTGTAAAACTTTCTGGCTTAGATTTATATCTGTCGTAAATTTGAGTTATATCTTATATTCATATCCATTTTTATTCATACAGATGCATGGGAGGATTGGGTATGATCAAATCCTTCACAAAACAAGAAAGTATAAAAAGAAATTCTTTTCTCACTTCTTGGACATTGCAGTTGTGAATGGCTTCCTTCTGCACAAAGACATTCGCAAAGAAAACAGGGAAGTGCCAACGCACCAAAAGGCTTTCCGAGAAAAACCTTGCTGAGCAGCGCCAAGTGGGCTCACAGAGAAGCACATCTGGGCCCCCACAGGAGACACCCAGGCCCCCACAGGAGACACCAGGCCCCCACAGGAGACACCCAGGCCCCCACAGGAGACACCCAGGCCCCCACAGGAGACACCAGGCCCCCACAGGAGACACCAGGGACCCCACAGGAGACACCCAGGCCCCCACAGGAGACACCAGGCCCCCACAGGAGACACCAGGGACCCCACAGGAGACACCCAGGCCCCCACAGGAGACACCAGGCCCCCACAGGAGACACCCAGGCCCCCACAGGAGACACCCAGGCCCCCACAGGAGACACCAGGCCCCCACAGGAGACACCCAGGCCCCCACAGGAGACACCCAGGCCCCCACAGGAGACACCAGGGACCCCACAGGAGACACCAGGGACCCCACAGGAGACACCAGGGACCCCACAGGAGACACCCAGGCCCCCACAGGAGACACCCAGGCCCCCACAGGAGACACCAGGGACCCCACAGGAGACACCCAGGCCCCCACAGGAGACACCCAGGCCCCCACAGGAGACACCAGGCCCCCACAGGAGACACCCAGGCCCCCACAGGAGACACCAGGCCCCCACAGGAGACACCAGGGACCCCACAGGAGACACCCAGGCCCCCACAGGAGACACCAGGGACCCCACAGGAGACACCAGGGACCCCACAGGAGACACCCAGGCCCCCACAGCAGACACCCAGGCCCCCACAGGAGACACCAGGGACCCCACAGGAGACACCCAGGCCCCCACAGGAGACACCAGGGACCCCACAGGAGACACCCAGGCCCCCACAGGAGACACCAGGGACCCCACAGGAGACACCAGGGACCCCACAGGAGACACCCAGGCCCCCACAGGAGACACCAGGGACCCCACAGGAGACACCCAGGCCCCCACAGGAGACACCCAGGCCCCCACAGCAGACACCCAGGCCCCCACAGGAGACACCAGGGACCCCACAGGAGACACCCAGACCCCCACAGGAGACACCCGGGCCCCCACAGGAGACACCCAGGGACCCCACAGGAGACACCAGGGACCCCACAGGAGACACCAGGGACCCCACAGGAGACACCCAGACCCCCACAGGAGACACCCAGGCCCCCACAGGAGACACCAGGGACCCCACAGGAGACACCAGGGACCCCACAGGAGACACCCAGGCCCCCACAGGAGACACCAGGGACCCCACAGGAGACACCCAGGCCCCCACAGGAGACACCAGGGACCCCACAGGAGACACCCAGACCCCCACAGGAGACACCAGGGACCCCACAGGAGACACCAGGGACCCCACAGGAGACACCCAGGCCCCCACAGCAGACACCCAGGCCCCCACAGGAGACACCCGAGCCCCCACAGCAGTCTTCTGCGCCAAGCGGGGCTCCACACTGGCTGGTGTTCATCAGCGGTGGATGAACTGCTGGCCGTCTGACATGTAGAACGTGCCACGTCAGAGAAATGCTCAACGTGTGATAAGCCCCTGTGCTTTGTACCAGGAAGAGATTTCTATAATCAGTGGCACAAAACAAAAGCTTTTTGGTGTATTTATGCATCACCTGGTATATATATATATATATATATATATATATATATATATATATATATATATATGTATATATATATATATATATATATATATATATATATATGTATATATATATATATATATATATGTATATATATATATATATATATATATGTGTATATATACACACACTGCTGAATAAATAAAGGGAACTTAAACAACACGATGTAACTCCAAGTCAACCAGACTTCTGTGAAATGGAACTGTCCACTTAGGAAGCAACACTGATTGACAATCAGTTCCACCTGCTGTTGTGCAAATGGAACAGACAACAGGTGGAAATTATAGGCAACTGGCAAGACACACCCAATAAAGGAGTGGTTCTGCAGGTGGAGACCACAGACCACTTCTCAGTTCCGATGCTTTCTGGCTGATGTTTTGGTCTGAATGCTGGCGGTGCTTTCACTCTAGTGGTAGCATGAGACGGAGTCTACAACCCACTCAAGTGGCTCTTCATTGATCAGTCTCAGCTCCTGGACATGTGTGCTTGTGAGAAAAAGTTTAATATGTGACGTATTAATTCAACCAAGTCACGTTTAACCTATGATGTAAAATGAGCCAGCAGCAGGAAAAAGCAGAGTTGACGATGCTGAGCTGCAGACATTCTGTGTTGCTGGGCAACATAGTGAATGAGAAGCTTGCAGGGATGTGATGAGTGAGGCCTGTTTTCTGAACTTTCCACTCCTTAATCCTAAAAACGTTGTATTCCTACTGTTTCTGTGTCTTTCTGCCAATTTCTGCCAACTCTTACTCACACCAAATGTCAGATCATGATCCTTTGGAAGACAGAGCGGGCCTAGCTAATGATTTGGATGCAGGTAATTCAAGTGTGATTATTTCTAATAGAGCAGGGAGATGACTGGCAACGCTTTGCCTAGAATATGAAGGTAGGAATATTGACCCCTCATATCTGCTCATTAAGTCTTTGGTGTAAAGCAAATACAGTTACATCCTTCTGTATACATACAGAGAAATGTTGGAGTAGCTTGTTTTCAATGTCATGTTACTAGGCAACCGTCGGATTTGCTTGTCCAGGTGCTTTAAGCAACAGTGTTGAACTCTGCCTCCTCATTTTACACTGTAAGAAAAAAACAGCTGGAATAGGTTTAATAATAAACCAATTTGTTTGCTGAAGAAAATGAACACATTTACACTTCAACTGTATCTAAATAGTTCTCATAAAAACATAGTTTCTTCTTGGATAATGTTTATGTGGAAGAGTCCATCCAAATGGAGTCATGCTCAAACTGAGTGTGGCTTTTTTATTTTTTATTTTAAAAGGTTTTTTTTTGTTCACTGAATTGAAAATGCGTGCATCCTTGTTATTCCCAAAGGCTGGCTGGAACAAATGAGAGCTGCTGTTTATGATGCAACACACAGAGTAAGGTCAGGGAGAACTCAGTCAGGAGCCTGGCATATCATTAACCCAGTGTTTCACAAGAACAAATACAAAGCCTTCACCCTCTAAGACTGGAGAAAAAAGACATTCTTAAAGCCAGACAAGGTTTTGAACAATTTCTTTTTATATCAGAAAATAAGAAAAGTAGCAGAGAAGGTGAACAAAATGTTTCTGATCCAAGAAAAACAGTTATGCTGTTGCAGTATGTCTCCAACTGCTCTTATAATGGCCTCGGGGGCTGATGTTTGAAGTGGGGGAACGTAGTCTGAGTCAGGGGGCGGGACAGAGAATCCATTTCGGGTTTCAGGGTCTAGAGTCTCATCCTCCTCTGCAGAGGGTCCGAAGATCCTCCAAGGCTGAGCTGAGCCCTCCGCCAGAACATCCAGGGGAATAGTTTTGGTATTCACTTTCTCTCTACATTCACAGAGCACAGTTAAACTTTGTGATTGCGGGTCGTACATCCTCCCCCTTACTTTGACTCTCCCGAGTGCTTTAATAGACTGTACAGTGTCCTCAATGTAGCTTACTTCAGCGTCATCTTTAACCAGTAGAGTGTGTGCAGAGTTAATACCTTCTCCCTTGCACCAATACCTCAACTGTGCCATCCCCATCATGTTTCTGTAACTACTTAGATGCTCGTCAGTTCAACTGGGTGTAATTTGCACTAGCTTACATTGGTCTGTGCTGAGGGACATCAGTAGAGCTTTCATTTAAAAGCAAAAGAAAAAAAAATTTTTACAAACACATAGGTCCCCTTTCAATTTATTTTACATAAGGATTAACAACATCGGTTTTTTTCTTTGTGAGCTCTTTTAACCACAATTTTTAAATCTCCGGGTCAAATCGTTATCTAACAGTAGTTCTAGTACAAAATAACACTATGTTATCCCAACTGTGCCTCCATTTTACGTGTAGCACCCGTTCAGTCTCTCGTGCTGTTGAACCCTCAAAGGAAATGTAACTGCAAAACAATTCCCTCTCAAGTTCCTCTCTTTTCTTCTTTTCTTCGACCGGTGAGACTCCGGTCGAGCGGTTTCTCTTTTAATATTTTTTATAACCAGTAAGATTCTGGTTATTTAATTTCTCATTTTATACTTTTATAACCAGTGAGATTCTGGTTATGAGGTTCGAACTCTCTAGAACTATCCCTAGGACTAGTTCTTTGAATTATTTTTAATATCCAATAAGAAACTGTTGCTGACGTTAGTTTACCACCATTTATTTTATATAATATTACTAGACCCTTGTGAGAAACTGTTACTGAAGCTAATTTCTTACTGGAGTTATTTTCATAAAACCCTTCAGAGAATATTGCCGAAGCCTATCTCTTACTCGTTAGGGGGTGGGGGGCAGACTCTCACCCTGACCCCCCAGGGATAGTCTCTCACACTGATCCCCTACAAAAAGGTCCCAACTATTACCCTAACTAAACGGTTCTTTGTACCCTCTGAGCTTAGTCTAGTTTTTTGCTGCCAGGGGTCGGAAGGTTATAAGAACAGCATAATAGTTCCAGACCTTCTGCCTCTGCTGGCGTCTGGGTAAAGGGGCTTACCTGAAGAGTTTGAGGACTCCTTCCCGCTTTCTTGTCCTTAAACTGGAAGAATAAAGAAGCTAACTTTTTGTTGGGAGGTTAAGGTTATAACTTAACACTTACATCTTTTATTGAAGTTTTTCAGGTTATTACAATGAGATTAATACAAACAAAGAATAATAAAGAAAATTCCCCTGAGGGTTTAACCCATACTAAATGTTGTTTCATTTACCTGTAAGGAAATATCTTCCTCATTCAGAGAAAAGTACTAAAATGTTATATTTCTTTATTCAGAATAATCTCCATAGAGGCACAAACCCATATGTCTCAGATGAGAATATTTTTTTTGTTAAAGTCTATTCTTCCTTTTGAGGAAAAACTGTTTTCCCTTTTCAGAAAAAAAATATTTTTCCTCACCAAAATTCCCAACAGGGTGTTTTTTTGTTTTTTTTTTTCTATATGCTGTATTCCTCTACAAGAAAGAATAATTTTCCTTTTCAGAAAAATTCTCCTTTTTGGCAGGGCTGAATCCCAAAAGGGTTTCTTTTTTTCTATAAAATTCTAAACTTCCTCTTCAAGAAAGGCAATCCTTCTTTTAGAAGAATTCTGTTTCTTGGCAGGTCTAAATCTCAAAAGAGTATTTTTTCCCCTTCTATACTATTATATCTTCCTTTTCAGAAAAAATGCTCTTTCTCTCCAGAAAGAACCACATTTTCTGCAGGACTAAATCCCCAGAGAGTATTATTTTGCTCAAATTCTATCTTCCTTTTCAGAAAGACCACTCTTTCCATCCGGAAAGAACTATATTTTCTGCAGGACTAAAATCTCCAAAGAGTTACAGATCCCACACAATGATAAGTTCTCCACGGTCGTTTCCAATTCGGTCCAATTTCTTCAAAGTGATGCGTTGGGGCCGCAGCGGAGCTGCAAAAGCCCTCGCTCCGTCTTTGTCCACAGTTTTTATATTAAACTTTAAACTCCACCTTATAGAACGCACATACATTTCTCATTTACTGTAATACAAATTATTACACACAAAACTACTAGTCCCCTCCTTCAAGAAGTATGCATCTTCCCGAATGGGAGGGGGAACAGTTACACAAAGAAGCTCTGTTTTAATGCGCTAAGAAGCCTTCAGTTCCAGGTGTTTCAGGCCTCCACCGATGCAGGTTCCGGAGAGATAAGGTGTTGGTCTTCACAACAATTACGGCATACAGGAAGTCCTTGTGAATCTTGCATCTTCTTCCAGCCCAAACTGAGAAACCGGGAGGAGAGTTCCTGCCGGTGTCTGATTCATGAAATTCATAGTCTTATTTGAGAACAATGAGAATCTGTTTTCAGGCTGAGAGAGAGTCCCTGTTATGGTGTTAAGCATTTGAAACTTTATAAAAAATGTCAAGTCTGGATGCAGCTTCTTATCTTAAAGTAAGAGCGCTGCAGAGAGGAGGGGGGAATAGGGATGAATTCTCACCTACTAACGCTTTAAACACACCGTCTATAATACTGCTCTATAATCCTTTATATGGTAAATATAATTTCACAAGAATTACTACTACTAAAAACCAAAGGTTTATAAAAGTTTACTACAGTTAATTAAATTAATTAAACTATTGTATTACAAAGAGCATAAAACATCTCTATGTTATCCTCTCCACTCTGCCATCCAAGGTCAACTACGAAGGGAGATTTCTTTCGCCTCCCCCCACAGCTGCATACAGGGCCTGGAGAGGGAGGAGTTCCCGCTCTCCCCACTGCTCCATAACCTACAAACATGAATTTATAAAGTTATAAAAGTTACTAAAAAGGGTTATAATAAAACTAATCAACTACAGCGTTACAAACAAAATACATATAGTGTTATAGCTTGTGATAATCATGTAAAAACATATGTGAATCTGCAGTGAATATATGATTTCAGAATAGCTTGTCTAGGGTCAGAAGGTCGGAGGGGAAGCTCCTGACACCATCTCCTGGTCGGCCTTTCAACAGTTCGTTTTAACTAAAGGTGGATACCACGAAGGTGCACCTGAAAGTGGATTTTTCCAAACTTAAAAGTAAACTAATGTGATGCAAAAATGTCTCTCACACAGATATGACCCGGAGATAAAGTTTAACAAGCTACCTGGCTTTTATCTAACAACCACCCAATTTTGTTGACAGGAACAGTAGGCCCAGCTAGTAAACATAAAACTTTAACCAGAAAATGAAACGAATAAACCAAAGATTTCTAGCTGGTTCAAAACCTCTAATCTGCACAATAAAGTGTCTTTGACTCACTGGTTTCTTTTTTCTGTGTACCCATATCCATGCCATCAGTATTCACAGTCTTACACATGCAAATGTAAACCAAAGTTAAACCACATTAAACCAATTTAACAGTCTCTTATTTAACGGTCGTGGGCCCACACACACACACACACACACACACACGGTTACTCGTGCTGCTACTGAACTCACGGATCCGAGATCTCAGGGAAAAACATGTTGCAGGTCTGTAGGTCTTGCAAAACATTGAGTGCGTTAAAATATCTGACCGTGGAATATGGAGAATCCAAGCGACATCAGGCGGGTTGCGTTGTCTGCCATTAACTGGCTTCCCGCGCACGTTTTTCCCCCTTTAGGCTCCTTTCCCCGAACGTCCTCGCTTTGCTTCGAGTCTGAATCCACGTCTTCCCACTCGTAAAACGTATGAGCCTTCAGTCCTCTTCTCTCCCTTTCACACACGTTGAGCGAGAAGTCTCTTTGTACCGCGTTGAACTTTACGTGACAAACTTTTCGCTTCCCTCATGTCTCTTTTCTTTCTTTTTTTTTTGTCTTGTCCAGCATTTAAGCAGCAGAATGATGGTCTGGATGCTGTTCTGCTGAGCAAATTAACTTTGCCAAGGGGAGCATTACTGGTATGATGATCCCTTGATTTTCAAGATTTTTATTTTATTGCTTTCTTTATTTTATGTAAATTTTTGAGTTTCTACTGCTGGACCAGACCAGAGAGTATAGGAGCAACAGAAAGATAAAGGGAAAGAGAAAGAGAACACCTCGTAGAGAGAGAGAAAAAGAGAGAGATAGACAGAGAAAGAAGGAAAAAACACATCTGCATAAACGTACGCATATACACCCATACGCATTTGCCTATTTAGATGCATGTACCTACATATTCACACACATAGACACAAACAGGCCAATCTTAGATTCTTATTCCCCCTGCAGAGGACTAGACTATCAAGTGTCAAGAGAATCATAAACTATCAGGTTAAATATTAATGGGAGACAAAGAAAACAAGCTGCTGTTCGTGAATAATCCTGTAGATGACCCAGTGACTGTGTCACATGCAGAACATACAGAGTGGAACGTGTTCAGAGAAGAGTGATCATACCAATGTGGCCCCGCCCACACAAAGGCCAGAAGCAGGCCAGGAGGACCCTGAGACCCAGGTGACCGGCAGCCACCACCAAGCACAGGATCCACCCACCCCTCCCCGGAGCTATGGACCCACCTGGGAGGCAGCGGAGGGGAGCCCCAGCCGGAGTCCCCCGCGGTCAGGGGTAACAGGCCCCAGGGCCCCTTGGCCCCAAGAGCCCGAAGGCAACCCCCAACCCCCCGCAGGCAGAGGATCCAGCCCACACTGATGGACAGCCAGGATCCCCAGTCAGCCGCTGAGCGGAGGCCGGGCCACACCTCCAATCCCGTTCCTCCCCCTCTACACCCCACTTACATACTCCCCCTTTATTCACACACACCCCATTGCACAGTCCCCACCCCACTTCCACTCTACCCATACACCCCCCACCCCCACCCCCACCCCCCACCTCTACTCTCTTACATTCCATCCACAATTCATTCGCTCCCTCACGCCCTCATGTTTCCTTCCCAACATGTCCCGTGTGGGACGCCCGTGGGGGAGCAGAGACCAGTAAGGGACCACTAGGGCCCCCACAGCTACCGCCCACCACCTCCAGCGCCCACCCGCCACCCCCCAGACACAGCCGACCCAGCAACCCCCAGAGCCAGCAGAGTTCCCCCCCGAGTCAGGCCAGCCCAGACCCAGATCTACTGGGCAGCCCTCCCACCCCACCTGAACCGCACCCCCCAGCAAAGCCCCGAAATCTCCCCTTACCCCCCTCCCCGCTAATGATTGTGAAGTGTGTGATGTTTGTAATTAAAACTGAGGGGCAGTAACCCCATCATGTTGGGAGAGGGACCGCCTAAGCAGCCCTGCCCACCATACACTGCATGGCCCGCCCCCCACAAGATGTCCATGAGTTGTCTGTGTGTTTTTCGTGATATGGTGACTAAGTAATTAAAACTGGGAGGTGGGCCAGTGTTGGATGCAGTGATCAAGACCACCTTCATGACCTCTCTCACCATCCAGCACACTGTGCACACCTCCCAACACCCTACCTGTGTGTGGTGGAGAGCGGGGAAGGAGAAGGGGATTTTGGACCAGAGGGAAGTGACTCCCTCTAGAAGGTGACGCCCCCATTCCCAGGGCCCCCGAGGCCAGGACAAGCAGGAGCAGCCGCCCCAACAGCCAGAGCCCTCACCAACGCCAACCAAGGAGCGACCGCCGGCCCCAGGAGGCACCAATCAGCCACATGCAAAGGGCGGCAGGAAGGCAAGGAGGGGGAGGGGTGGCAGAAGTGGACCCAAGACCAAAGGTCCACCGTCCACACCCACCCAGAACACTCCCCACCCGGAGACACGCTGGAGTCCCTCCCTGCCTACACCCCAATAAGTTACCACACACACACCTTCCTCACCTCTGTCCTACCCTCTTGATAACCACTACCACTCTACCCTCATACACACATACCACTATACCTCCACCCACATGCACCCCAACACTCTTCTATATGCACCCCTACCCTCACATCCCCCATACACATGTACCACTATGCACCCATACACTCACATCCTCACACACATTTATATACACACACTTGCACCCCAACACACACGCCTACCCCCATCACCGTGTATCACTACACTCCCCCATACATCCCCCTTTACCCCTCATCCACATGCACCAACACACTCCCCCATACACACACCCCTGCCCCCGTTCCACGTGCAGCACCACACTCCCTCACACACACACTCCTACCCTACCCTACCACCACATGTAGGGACTCTCACACACCACAACTCTCCTCCATACATACCCCATACACACATGTATACACATACACACACTCTCACACACGCGCGCGCACACACACACACATACACACACACACACACATACACACACACACACACACGGATCCACAACCGTCTTGGTCCCGGGTCCACAACCAGGCACCAGGGCACGGATCTGCCCCCCACCACAGCAGCAGATCCAGGTCAGACCAGCCCCCCACGGCGGAGGCCAACGCCCCCCACCCCCAAGAGACAGGGGACAGCCCCAGGCACCGGAGCCCAGGACCCCCGTTCCAGCCCACCCCGCAGCGGCACAGCCGCCCGCCACAGAGCCAGAACCCGCTGGCCAAGCCCTTGCCAGTAGCCTCACCCCTCCACAACCCCAACCGCGGACCCACCCAAGGGCCCCATCCAGTGCCGGGAACCCAGCAACCCCAGTGGTAAGGCAGGCAAGATCCCCACTCAGGGGCCCATCACCGACCTACAGCCCCCAGAGACCTCCAAACTGCACTCAACGCCCAGTGCATCGAGGTCACACTCCCCCACACTCCGTCCTGCACGGTGTTGGGCTAGAAGCACAACCCCCACCTGTGGACGTCGGGCCCTCATACCACCCTCATGGAGTCTGTTTCTGACTGTTGGAGCAGACACATGCACATTTTTGGCCTGCTGGAGCTCATTCTGCAGGGCCATCATCTCTGTGTTATTCAACACTCCTCGTATCGTCCGTATTCCAGGTTATGGTCTTATTTTGGAGGACTTGTTGGCACTTCATGTAGAAATGTTCTGAACAGTATTTTTAAATGTGATATAATCGTATTAATATTAGAGAAAAGTACTTCACCAGTAGAGATAAGTAGACTGCTTCTGCATATTTATTGTCTCTAAAGTCAAGTGGGATTTGAGGGATATTTTTACTTAAATTTTCTATGGTATGTTACATTCTTGTTTTTGAGAAGGGTACATCCTGTTTAAAAAAGTCTTTCACTTTACAAAAGAACCACACTTCGTTTCTAGAGAAACTGTTCAGTGTCATAACCTTTCATTTGAAAACAGAACTTGATGTCACACTTATTTGTGTTCATAAAAGGTTTGAGAAGGTCAGAGAGCAAACAGTTGCCAACTTATTCAGATCTAAGATGGGAAACGTATGTGGCTAGAAATCTGTTAATCTCTGCTTCGGTGATGACTCGCTGTGCCAGGACAAAGTTTTGTCACAATACTCCATTATTGTGGGTAAACAGCAATCTGGCTCTAATAAGACCAAAGTCCAACTAATGGGGGATTTTAAAGTCTGATCTTCACAACTTTGATGAATTATCTGACTCTGTAGATTTAAAATTTCCACCAAATAATCCCTCATTTTCATCCTGTTGAATGAAGATGACACAACCTTTAATCTGAACATTAATCACATCTAGCAGTTACTCACTGAGCCAGTTGTGAATATGCATCAACAACACACATAACGCCCTCACCTTTGACGATAAAGTGTGTGAAACATACTCTCAAGCGCACACACACACACACACACACACACGCACAGATGTGAGTCTGTCTCTGGTTTGAATATCAGTGTTGCTTCACAGACACTCCCACCAGCTCCTGTAAGACCTTTAACTGGTAATTATCTCTCCAACAGTGCCATCAAGAGGCTGAAATCTGTACTTGTTAAAGTTTGCTCAACTGCCAGACAGACACTGGCATTTAATGCACGGCCACACTCAGCTCTTGATTGTTATTTCCGGGATTGTAAATCATCCTTCCTGCAACTGCTTTGTTTATGACGTTCAAAAATCTATATTTTCAGTTTAACACGTTAAATTTGAGAAAACAATCAATATTTTCAGTTTAACACGTTAAATTTGAGAAGAAACATGGAAAGAATCTGCTGAACATCAGGACATTTCCAGCATTGGAAGGATGTCAGCATGCTAATGTTAGCACTGAGCTGCAGAATGAAGAGGAACCCTGCTAATTTACCACAGTTGCAACTGCAACTTTATATATATAGCACTTTTAACACAACCACAGTCGACCAAAGTGCTGTTAAAGGTGCAATAAAAGGTCACCAAATTATAATTCAACATTAATGACATATTTGAGATTTTTAATGGAAGGTAAATGGAAATTGGCAACCGAGAGAAATGACTGCATGGCAGTTTTATTGCTTTCCTCTCACATCGCCATCTGCCATCAAACACTGAGTTGTGAAATATGAAAGTGGGAAAAAGCATTTGGTGAGCTGCCAATTGTTCAAGTTCTCCCACTTAAAAGATGAGTGGTCTTCCATTTTCATCACAGTCTCCTAAGTATGAGAGACAAAGACAAAATTAAATCACATTGTCTGATTTTTAAGAAATTTATTTGCAAATTATGGTGGTGATTAGGTATTTGGTCAATAACTAAAGTTAATCTCAGTACTATGTTGACAGTGACATAAGTTAAAGGTTTTCTGCACGACTTCACAAGGTTTTCATACACTGTTGCTGGTATTTTGACTCAATCTTCCATGCACATCTCCTGCTTTGGGGCTGTTGCTGGGCCACACAGACTTTCAGCTCCCTCTGAAGGTTTTCCATGGGGTTGAGATCTGGAGACTGGCTTAGCTGCTCCAGGACCTTCAAATGCTTCTTGTGTGATCTCATCTTAAATCGTAATGCTTAAAGATCCAGCCACATTTTCTCTTCAATGCCCTCACTGCCACATTCATTCTTTCCTTCACACCAAGGGGAGGCAACTCCGGCCCTTGAGTGCCACATTCCTGCAAATGTTGGGACAGGGTTGCCCAAGTCCGGTCCTGGAGTTTCTTATTAGTTGTTGTTGCTGCAACACACCTGGAGCACATCAGACCTAATTAGCAGACTTGTGCAGAGCTTGACAGCAAACTCGGCACAAGTCTGCTAATTAGCCATTGATTTGAATCAGGTGCGTTGCAGCAGGGAAACATTTGCAGGACTGCGGCACTCGAGGACCGGAGTTGCCGACCCCTGCTTTACACAGATATGTCGTTCTGGTCCTTTTGCAGAAAATCCATCACCATGCTTAACAGCAGGTACGCTCTTCTCTGGATCAACACTGCATTCTTTCTCCAAATATGACAAGTTGAGTTTTTACCAAAAAGTTCCATGTGTTTACCGGACCATATGACATTCTCTCCCAATCCCCTTCTGGATCATCCAGATGCTCTCTAGCGAACTTCAGGAGGGCCTGGACATGTGCTGGTTTAAGCAGGGAGACACGTCTGGCACTGCAGGGTTTTAGTACCTGGTGGTGTAGCGTGGTACTGATGGTGGCCTTTGTTACTTTGGTCTCAGACTGATGACCTTCATCTCTCTCAACTTTGGAGTGTGGCTGTGTAAGGTTTTGGACAGGTGTGTTTTGGTATATATATATATATATATATATATATATATATATATATATATATATATATGTATATATACGTATATATATATATGTGTACGTATATATATGTGTGTATATATATATATATATATATATATATATATATATATATATATATATATATACATACACATACTTATACATACTTATACATATATACACACCCCCCCCTCCAAACCAGACACATCCTCCATCACATACACAACCCCACCCCACCTCCACTCTCACTCACCCATACCAAGTCACCCAAACCACAACCCACCCCGCCCCCACACACGCTCACACCCCGCCACCCCATCCCTCTACTTCTACCCAACCACATATGCCCCACCAAACACCCCTCCCTCACCCACAGCCCCCCTCCAAACTTCACCCTCACTCACACATCCACTCAGCATATACACACACCCCCACCCACCCCACACACATACACACCCTCACCCCTCCAACACAGGCACACTCCATTACATACAACCCACCCACCAACATACCCCTCCACACACACACACACACACACACATCTACCCATCCGCACACATCCCTATCCCCCCCACCCCCTACCCACCTATATCCCCAACCCTAGTACCCCCCAAACCATCCTACCCTCCATCTGTAACCCCATACACCCGCTCCCACACATCCTCACCTCACCCCTCCATCATGTCCCATGTGACATGTCCCAGAGGGGGCAGAGGACAGGATGGCCCCGATCAGGGCCCCCACAACTACCGCCCACCACTCCCAGCGTCCCCCCCACCCCTCCACAGATGCAGCTGACCCAGCACCCCCCCAGGGCCGGCGACAACCCTCCTTCAGCCAGGCCAGCCTAGACTTAGGTCTAATGGACGGCACTCTTCCCCCACCCGTACCCCCCCCCCAGTAAAGCCCCGAGAGCAGGGGCATGAGAAGACCCTATCGTCCCTGCCTCCCCCCCGCTTATGACTGATTGTGAAGTATGTATTAGTTGCAATTAAAACTGAGGGAAGTGCCACGCGGTGTTGGGAGAGGGACCACCTAAGCAGCCCCGCCCACCATACACCGCACAACCCCCCCCCTAATCATGTGAGTCGTCAGTGTTTTGGTGTTTGGTGTCTAAGTGTAATTAAAACTGGGAGGTGAGCCGAGGCTGGGTGCAGCGACCAAGACCACCTTGATGGCCTTTCTCACCACCCAGCGCCACGTACACACCTCCCAATACCCTGCCTGTGTGTGATGGGGGGAGGAAGAGGGGTTGAGGGATTTAAGTCTGGAGGAAAGTGAGCTGCCAGCAGCACTAGGCATGCCCCCTACTCCCAGGGTCTCCCAAGTACCAGGACAAGCCGGGGACAGCCATCCCCGTAACCAGAGCCTTCGGCGACTCTAACCAGAGAGTCATCACCGACCCAAGAGGGGACCAACTCACCACATGCAGAAGGGGGGCACGAGGACAAAGAGGAGGCGGGGCGGCAGAAGGGGAATCCCAGACCGATTGTCACTCACAGAGGACACCCCCACCTAGGGACGTGAAGTTCCCCTTTGTCCACACATCCGCCACTTTCACACACATCCTCCACTGTCTCAGCACACACACCTACAGCCACACACACACACACTTCCCGACACATTCAGGTCCACCCAGCCACACATTCAGCCCACCCTCAAAACCATCCTCCTGACCCCCCCCGTCACATCCAAATCTCCCCCCCCACCACATCCTCCATCCCATCCCCCCACCCCCATCCACCACATCTCCACCAACCCACCACACACATGCACCACCCACTCCCCCATACATACACCCCTGCCCCCCACACATACACCTCCACCACACTCCTTCACACACACACACATCCGACCCCCACACATCCAAGCGTCACCCCCCCCCCCCCCCACACACACACACACACACACAAACAAACACACGCATTCATGCTTCGCCACACTCCCCCACACACGGCACTACCCCCCCCCACCCCCCGCCAGACACCACAAGACCCCCCCCCCCCCCACACACACACACACACACACACACGTACACCCATATACATGCACCACCGCCACTTCCCCCACACACGCATCATCACACTCCACCCCCCAAATCCACACATCTATGTACCGCCACCAGTCCTCAACACACACCCCTCCACACACACGCCCACATCCCATCCACACTATCAAACAACTTGGCACCAGAGCTCTGAACCTGCCGGCAGGTTCAGGTCAGCCCAGCCCCCCCCCGGCACAAGCCGACCCCCTACCCCCAAGAGACGGGGGACAACCCGGGCACCGGAGCCCGGGACCCCGCCCAGCCCACCCCACGGCGGCACAGGCGCCCGTTACGGAGTCAAGCCCGCCAACCCATCCCCCGCCAGCGATCTCGCCCCGCCGCTGCGCGGCAACTCCAGCCGCTGGCCCATCCAGGTCCACCGTAGGGCTAGAAACCTAGCCCCCCCAGCAGTGGAGCAGTCAAGATCCCCCCCCCAGGAGCCCACCACAGACCCACAGCCCCCAGAGACCCCCAACCGGCCACCAACCCCGAGCGCAATAAGGTAACATTCTCCCCCCATACTAAGTGATGGAGCTGATCACAGGGGACCAGAGGGAATAAAGTTCAGCTGACTGATCTCTTGAGGAGGCAGACATCATCTCCATACTGATGTGATCTAATAAGAGATTTCTGAACTGCTGGATACACAGACTTTGTTTGCTTTTCCAGTTTAGAAGGATAGTTTTCTTTGCGATACATAAACTGGTGAGGATTAAGTTTGCAGAATTAAATTCTATGTTAATTTCACCCAAGTAACCCAGTAGGCCCAGTTTGGGGTTTGTAGGGATGTTACATTTGAAGCAATTTGACAGATCTTTACATACCTGAAACCAGAACTCCTGGACAGGTGAACAAGACCACAAAGCATGGTAGTAGCTGTCAGTCGTGTTGCCAGTGCAGTGTGGACAGATGTTTGATTGTGACAGACCCATCCTGAACATCCTGTGTCCTGTATAATGAGTTCTATGCAGAATGTTAAATTGTATTAGTTGCATGTTTGAATTCTTAGTCATTGTAAATGTATTTGAACAGATTTGTGACCATTCATTTTGGTCAAAGTTACTGGATAAGTCTGCTTCCCATTTAGAAGTTGGGAGACATATGGAATCGTCTAGCTTTGATAGTAATCTATATATTTTGGATAACAGTTTCGGGGCATTGAGATTTAAGAATTCTGCAGCCCTGATAGGTAGCTGCAAGTTTAATTGATCAGGGGTGTATTTCTTACCTATAATAGATTTAAGTTGGTGGTATTCTAAGAATTTTGTGCTGCTGATTTCATATCGTGAAGTAATTGTATCAAAAGGGAGAAAGTTCCCATTTTCTATTAAATGTTCTAACTGTTTTATTCCTTTATTCTTCCACTGAGGGAAGTTTATCATTTTCCGGTTTTGCTGGATGTCGGGATTGTTCCAAATAGGTGTAAGTTTGCATGGAATAAGCAAGGATTTGGTTAGTTTAAGAAATTCCCACCAGGCCATTAGTGAGGAGCTGATATTAATGCTTTTAAAGCATTTTTGGCGTTTGACAGCTGTGCTGATAAATGGCAGGTCTGAAATTGCCATATCCTCACACATAGCTTCTTCTATATTAAGCCATGGTTCATCTAGATAGCTAGGTTTAAGCCATTTAGAGATGTATTGTAGTCTATTGCTTATAAAGTAATTTTGGAAATTAGGCAAGTCTAAGCCACCGCTATCTTTAGTCTTCTGGAGTGTTTTTAGACTAATCCGTGGTGGTTTGTCTTTCCAGAGAAATCTAGTAACATTAGAGTCCAGCGATTTAAACCAGGTCGATGGAGGTTTAATGGGGATCATTGAAAACAGATAATTGATTTTAGGTAGAATCATCATTTCTATAGTGGCAACTCTTCCCATTAGTGATATGGGTAAAGATTTCCACCGCGTGAGATCGTCCTCAACTGTTTTTAGTAGAGGGACATAATTTAGCTTTGTAAGGTCTGACAGTCTGGGTGAGATGTTTATTCCCAAGTATCTAATATCTCCTGACTGTAAAGCAGTGTCAGGAGTATTATGGAAGGAACAGTTGATGGGTAGAACGGTGGTTTTAGACCAATTAATGGAATATTCAGAAATTGATGAGAATTGATTGATGAGTGTGATTGTCTGACAGATGGATGATTGTGAATTTTGAAGGAAAAGTAATACATCATCAGCATAAAGACTGGTCTTATGCTCCATATTTCTACAGTTAATGCCTTTAATGTCTTTGTTTTGTCTAATGCTAGCTGCTAAGGGTTCAATAAAGATTGCAAAAAGTGAGGGGGAGAGTGGACAGCCTTGTCTGGTGCCTCTCTGCAAGGTGAAGCTGTGAGAAGTTTGATCATTTGTCCTGACGCATGCATTTGGATTGCTATACAGTATCTTTATCCAGTCGATAAACGATGAGCCAAACCCGAATTTTCTTAATGTTGCAAATAAGAATTTCCAGTTCACCCTGTCAAATGCTTTTTCAGCATCTAGAGGGATTATTGTAGTTTCCAGGTTATGTATGGTTGCATAATCAATTAGATTTATTAGTCTGCGCGTATTAGTGGTGGAATGTCGTCCCTTGATAAATCCTGTTTGATCAGGATGTATGATAAGTGGAGTTATTTTTTCTAGTCTTGTAGCAAGCACTTTACTGATTATTTTAAGATCTACGTTCATTAGTGATATTGGACGATAACTAGATGGGAGTTTGGGGTCTTTTCCTGGTTTTAGTATTACTGTAATACTAGCCAAATTCATGTTTTGAGATATTCGACCTTTTTCCTTAATTTCTGAAGCCATTTTATAAAAAGTGGGTGCTAGTATAGACCAAAATTCTTTATAATATTCAACTGGAAAAGCGTCTGGTCCTGGAGCTTTATTGCTGGGCATGTGTTTTAAAGCTTCATGTAGTTCCCCTACTGAAATGGGTGCGTCCAAAACCATTTCCTGGTCCTGTTGTAACTTTGGAAGATTGAGGTAGCTGAGAAATTCCTCAATGTTGTTGTCTGATGGATCTGTTTCTGAGGAATATAATGTTTTATAGAAATCCCTAAATGTGTCATTTATTCCATCAAGATCATGGAGGATATTTCCTCTTGAATCTTTAACAGAGGAGATGGTTGTTTTCTCCTTGTTTGCTTTTAATTGTGAGAAATCTTCCAGATTTGTTGCTATGTTCAAAATTCTCTAAGCCAAGTCTTTGTAGCAAAAACTGGGTTTTTTGGTTAATTATTTCATTCAGCTCTAGTTTAGCCTTTCTTATGTGATTCAGAACTTGCTCTTCTGGAGAAGCCTTGTAGGCATCTTCTAGTGATTTTATTTTAAACTCTAGTTCAGATATTTTTGAACTCTCCTTCTTTTTCTTATGTGATGAAAATGAAATTATTTTCCCTCTCATTACTGCTTTTCCTGCCTCCCAAAGAACACAAGCTGATGTTCCTGGTATGTCATTGTTTTCTATATACAAAGACCACTCCCGTTTGAAGTAACTGATAAAATCAGGATCTTTAAGTAATGATGTATTAAATCTCCATTTGCTATAAGATGGTTTAGTTTTCTTATTCATTAGGGTAAATGATACTGGTGCGTGATCACTGATAGTGATGGAATGGATTTTAGTTTCTGAGATATTGTTCATCATAGAGCTGTTAGTGAGGAAGTAGTCTATTCTGGAGTATGAGTGGTGGACAGATGAAAAGTAAGTGTACTCTCTAGCAGTGAGGTGTTGTGAGCACCAGACATCACAAAGACCAACAGTGATCTGTATCATAACAATATCTCCGTCCTTTTTTAACCAACCAAACTGTGAGAAAGATCAGGTAAAAATTGGTGAAGTTATTATTCTAGTTGTACCTACACCTTACAAATAAATGCATTGGAGGCGCATGGAGGCCCATCCAAGATGGCGGCGCAATGAGACGTCAGCTTGTATAGGCAGCATGATACTATGCAGTGTCTATGTATATATGATGTCTATGAGTAAAGCATTGCTCAACAATAAATGTTTCTTCGTCCTGTTGTTTATTCTTCTGAAACATGAGCTCACAACCACATAATGAACCCTTGCGTAACACAAACCATGATCTTTTGTAATTGCATCTTTGATCAGTGACAAATGCAGCTTCTTCTATGTATCGGTGGCTGTCTCTGGTTTTAGTTTGTTCTGTCTGAACCTGTGAGTTTTTATTTTGAGCTATTTTGTGTCATACCTTCTGTTGTCTTTCTCATTGACTTTGTGTCTCCCATATTGGTTTACCTACTCCATACTAACTTTCATCATCTAAGTTTTCTCTGTTTTCTGCTTGCCTTTATTTCATCATCAGCTTTAGTTTTTTTTTTGTTTTTTTTTTTTTTAGTTTTAGGTTTAGTTTTTTTTCCCTAGCATCAGTCCATGATAGTCATCTCAAAGAACTTTACAGTTCAATCCAATTTATTATCGTTGAATTATAATCCAAATAAAATAAACCCATTATATAGTCTACATTGGTCCACTACATAATCTACATGATTATATCTCCACTTTTAGGAACAACATATTTCTGTGACATAAGTCCATCACAGCAGCTCCTGGGCGCTGCCACAAGTCCTGGATTCTGGATGCCATCATTTATATGACTACACTGTCGATTGTAATAAGTTCATTTACTTAATTTACAAACTGATTATCTTGATATCTTTAAGTAAGCTGAACCAAAAGTGATAGGTTAGTGAAACAAAGAAAATGTAGTTTGAATAGATAAAGTTTATTAAGCAAACTTTTGCTTTTCTGAATACAAGGAACATTGCAGTCCAGGCTGAAAACCACTTGGTTTACCTTCCATAGGTTCTCAAAGTGTTGTCAATGGGCCAATAGTGGCCCTTGGATGGAGACATTTGGCAACCTGATTGTAATCCTTTACCCAGTTAAATAACCACTTGTTACAAAGGCACAACTTTAAGGCTAGCATTGTCAGAAAGTCTAGGCACGGCTGGAGCCCAAGAAATGAGCAAACCTTAATGAAACGCACACACAATATTATGCAAGCATGTTTTAAGCAGTCAGCAAAACAATGATACAACGGGGCCCAAAATGTAAAGTCTTTGAGAAAGAATAAAATTAACCTGTGAACACTTTTAATACTGGTAAAAATGAAGTAAAATCAGACCTGGTCTTAATAAGTGTTGTCTCTTCAACACAAAGAGAGGATTTACTCTGAGCTAGGGTGATACTTGTGAAGATGTCCTCCGCTCCGAGTGTCAGAACGCAGACGTCTTACCACGCTCCAGGTATGAAGGTCAGTTCTGTACAGACAGTGGCTCGCCATCCATTAATGGAAAGTTTCCTACAAGGTCTTTAACAAAGGGTATCCTGTCTCTTGCTCCAGGTCTCTAATTAATGAATCATCCAGAGTTTTGCAGCTAGCTCGCTGGTTCACTAGTCTGGTTGCTAGCAAGCTAACTATCCTGCTAGTTTTGTTGGTGGAGAATACAGCAACAAAATTAAGGTTGATATAATGCACTGTGTCCCATTCATTGTAAGCTAACAATGTAGTTATGAAGAAGAAACTGTCAATGGAACTTGAGCCAATCTATCCTATGTCACAGTCCAAGGGTTTTTTTTATCCGTTTCTCTGCAAAACCTATTTCTAGAGTTTCATAGTTTTCCTCACACCTAACTTAGACCAACATTTTAAACTTAATTGCAAAAGTTGGATAACTTATATGTTCATATGTTCTATGAATTAACGCTGAGCGCTTGCGAACGCTTGAGCCAGGTAAGAGGTTTTTCTTTCGGGAGTTTTAGGTTTTTCAGGTGGTTACGGGGGAAAATAACATAAGAGGTTAATAAAAACACGACCGTTGTTTGAGAAACAAGACTCCATCCATTCTTTAAAGCGCCCTGCCGGATGCTACAATAGCCTGCTTTAGTATTTTTTATTTCAACACTGATGCTAAGTTGAGCCATTTCCTGCTATCAATATTATATTACCATGTTTGTTTATAAATTAACAAATTTCTAATGATTTCATTGCTTGGGCTCTGGAACCTTCTTCCACTCTGGAATTGCTCATGGTGAGAGGCGCCGAGCAGGTGTGGGCATTCTCATCAGCCCCCAGCTTGGTGCCTGCACATTGGGGTTTACCCCGGTGGATGAAAGGGTAGTTTCCCTCCGCCTCCGGGTGGGGGGGCGGGTCCTGACTGTTGTCTGTGCTTATGCACCGAACAGCAGTTCAGAGTACCCACCCTTTCTGGAGTCCTTGGAGGGAGTGCTGGAGGGTGCTGAAGGTTCTGGGGACTCCATTGTTCTGCTGGGGGACTTCAGTGAACAATGAAAATGAGACCTGGAGGGGAGTGATTGGAAGGCATGGTCCCCCCCCTCTGAACCCAAATGGTGTTTTGTTATTGGACTTCTGTGCTCGTCATGGATTGTCCATAACGAACACCATGTTCCAACATAAGAGTGTCCATATGTACACCTGGCATCAGGACTCCCTGGGCCGCAGTTCGATGATGGATTTTGTAGTCGTATCGTCGGACCTGTCGCCACATGCCTTGGACACTCGGGTGAAGAGGGGGGCGGAGCTTCAACTGATCACCACCTGGTGGTGAGTTGGCTCAGATGGTGGGGGAGGAAGCCGGTCAGATCTGGCAGGCCCAAACGTGTTGTGAGGATCTGCTGGGAACGTCTGGCTGAGTCCCCCGTCAGAGCGAGCTTCAACTCCCACCTTCAGCAGAGCTTTGAACATGTCCCGAGTGAGGCGGGGGACATTGAGTCCGAATGGGCTGTGTTCCGTGCCTCTATTGCTGAGGCGGCCAGCCGGAGCTGTGGCTGTAAGGTCGTTGGTGCCTGTCATGGCGGTAATCCCAGGACTCGTTGGTGGACACCAGCAGTGAGGGATGCCGTCAAGCTGAAGAAGGAGTCCTATCGGGCCTTCTTGGCCTGATAGGACTCCTTCCTGAGTTTCCTGCGCAGGGTGGCCGGGCTCTCCCTTAGAGATAGGGTGAGGAGCTCGGTCATCCGGGAGGAGATCAGAGTAGAGCCGCTGCTCCTCCACATCGAGAGGAACCAGTTGAGGTGGCTCGGGCATCTGGTCAGGATGCCTCCTGGACCTCCCTGGTGAGGTGTTCCAGGCACGTCCCTCTGGGAGGAGACCCCGGGGAAGACCCAGGACACGCTGGAGGGATTATATCTCTCGGCTGGCCTGGGAATGCCTCGGGATCCCCCCCGCAGAGTTGGCAGATGTGGCTGGGGAGAGGGAAGTCTGGGCTTCCCTCCTTAGGCTGCTGCCCCCACGACCGGACCCTGAATAAGCAGCAGAAGATGGATGGATTGATATTTCTTAGCCAAATTTAGTCTTTTAATCTATTTTTTTTCCTGTTAAACACCTGGAGACTTGAGCTCTCAAAACCAATCAAGTCTGTAACCTTGGAGTGTTGATCGACTCAGATCTGACCTTCAGCAGCCACATAAAAGCTTCCACTAAGACAACTTTTTGCCAACTGAGAAACATCAACAGAATTAAAAGTTTAGTCTCCCAGAAAGATCAGGAGAAACTCATCCATGCAAGGAGAAACTCATCCATGCATCCATCTCCAGCAGACTGGATTACTGTAACGGTCTTTTAACAGGACCTCCTAAAAAGACCATTAAACATCTGCAGCTCATCTGGAATGCTGCTGCTCAAGCTTTAACTAGAACTAAGAGGTCTGAACACATCACACTACCGTATTTTCACGACCATAAGGCGCACATAAAAGTCTTATAGTGCCCTTTGTGTGCGTGTTGTTGTTGTTGTTGTTGTAATCGGATGTAGTAGAGAACACCATGAGAACGTTAAAGGGTGAAGTGTGGGTGTTGATCACATATATAAGAACAGGTATGTGCGTTATGCAGAACACCTTTTTCTAACAACTCTGAAAATGGCAAAAAGACACGCTTATGAAGCACAGTTTAAACTGAAGGCCATCAACTACGCCATCTACGGCATCATTTCAGAGGAGCCGCACGGCACGGAAAGTGACTCTTACAGTGAAGAAAGTGAAGCTCGCATGTTTGCTGGAGATTTAGCGCAGCTGTTCAATTCAGAAACAGAGGATGAGGACTTTGATGGGTTTGACTGATGACGATTACCGGTAAAAAAAAATGTGAGTACCAAACTCAGTTTTGGTCCCGGTCTATTTTTAAATACGCACACTTGTGTGCTTGTTTTATCCGTGTGTTTTACCATGCCCGCGCCTATTGATGATTGATTGATGATTAAAAAATGTTAGTACTTTGTAATCAATACTTAAATAAAGCACAACCAAACTCAGTTTTGCTCCCGCTCTATTTTTAAAAAGTCATACTTTTATGCTTGTGTGCATTGAGAATGTTAAAGGGGGGAGTGTGGGCGTGGATTGTACCGGTATATAAAACCCGCGCCCTATGGTCAGGTGCGCCTTATGTATGTGTTAAATACAGAAAGGGCACACATAACTGAGACTGCGCCTTTTAGTACGGTGCGCCTTATGGTCATGAAAATACGTTTTAAAATCTTTACACTGGCCTTCCAGAATGGTTCTGGACCAGAATACATCTGTGATATGTTCAGAGAATATAAACCAAGCAGAGCTCTTCGATCCAAAGACTCAGGTCAACTAGTCCAGACCAGAGTCCAGACTAAACATGGAGAAGCGGCATTTAGCTCTTATGCTGCAAACAAGTGGAACAAACTGCCAGTGGAGATTAAACTCTCACCAAATATAGAAACTTTTAAATCCAGGTTAAAAACATTTCTTTTCTCATGCGCCTATGCATGACATCTGCACAGTAACTTTTACTTAATTCTGCTTGTAACTATTTTAATATAATTTATGATTTTTTTATTTGTATTTTCTTTAATGCCTTTGCTCTGTAATGCTTTTAATGTTTCAGGTAAAGCACTTTGAATTGTCTTGTACATGAAAGGTGCTATACAAATAAACTTGCCTTGCCTTATCATTGCAGGTCAATGGACAGCTTTATTGCTGACAAACTGACCCAGTGGCAGCTGACAGATCTTATAGTTTTAAAGATAAGAACATGATTTTTCATGTTCCTGACAAGCATATAACCTGCATAGCAAGGTAAAAAGATATTTTGAAGAATCACTATAACTGACTGGCTTGTAATTAGGTGCTCATTTAGTGTTTCTTGTAATGTAAGTTAAGAGCTACAGAAAAGGCATTCTTATTCTAATAGCTTTATGCAGTTGGTTCAATTATTGTAGTTGTTATCTGTTTTGAAAAAGTGTCTGTGTTTTACTTTTGTCTTTCAGATGAAGAAATTGTTGAGAGTTTCCTTCTTTTAGACAAGGAGACCAACAGTTGATTCCAAGAGCAGGCACCAGGCTCAAGTTTCTCAAAAGTTTTAGAGGACTTGTAAGTTAGTAATGTCACTGTAGACACAAGAGGCTACCGCCCCACACACACACACTTGCATATTATTTTCTTTCTGATTATTTATTTCAATTAGTGGGCAGATGCCATACACTTGTTTCTAATGAAAGAGGCAAATTTCAAGGGATGCCAGAAATCTTTTGAAAAATGTACATGCAGTACACCATGTAAACCATTCATTAACTTATTTTCAATGTTGTGAAACTGGTTGTGGTAGAACATTTTCTTTCTTACGGTCTTCTAGAAGACATCCAGTAAAGGTGCATGACAACCAAAGAGAACATACTCTCGATGATCCTCTTGAAGACCCAGTCCCTCCCAGTTAAGTAGCCTACAATTAGGTGCAAAAACCTCTCATTCTTTGAAAGAGATGTGTTGTATCTGATCAAGCCCTCTGTGCTCGACTGCAGCACTTTGGTGTGCAGTAAGGGTTCCACCGTTAAAAAGCAGAGAAAGTAGCCACGGCCTCGTCTCCGTGTGCATTCGCTAAATAAAAAACCCACAGTTCAGATAAAGCCACAGACTACAACATCCACAGGCAAGAAGAGGAAATGTCACATAAATAGATGTCTTTTAAACTGAAAAGTGATTTACTCTTAAAAAATACACTTAAAATATTTATCAGAAGATAGTAAAGTATATAAATAAACTTTACTGTTTACTTTTAACTCTGCAGATTAAGTCAAATTAAACTAGATTTGTTCTTTAATACTTAGGTCCAGCAGAGGTGTAAAAAGTAGAAGTAAAACTAAAGTAGAAGTCCTGCCATGTGTTTGGATCTACCTGTGCATGTAGGACAGGTGTTTCACTTACAGGCTCGTCTACCTGCAGTGGAGCTGATCACCTTCAGCTGGTTTAGTGATGGTTGGAGCAGCTGCTGGACACGACTTCTCCTTTGTGCACCTCTGGTGTCCAGTGAGAGGCAACGGGGCATCACTTATGACCATCAGTCCTAAACTGTGTCACATCCCTTATATCCAGCAGGGGGCGTCATGGGAGGGGGAATGCCAGCTGTGGCTAATTTGTCAGTCAGTGTCCTTGCCCATAAAATCAAATCACCGCAACAACCATGCATAAAAATTATAAAAGATATAAAACCCAAAGTAAAATATATAAAACAAAAACAGAGCAAGACTTCCTGATTAGTCAGTTCTGTCCACTTTGACATATAAAGTGAACAGAACCGGGTACTCTGGTTTTCTCCCAGACAAGCATGTTAGGTTGATTAGTTACTCTAAATTGTCCCTAGGAACTGGTGTGAGCATGAGTGGTTGTTTGTCCTGTGATGGACTGGCGAGCTGTCCAGGGTGTACCCCGCCTCTCACCCAAAGACTGTTGAGATAGGCTCCAGGTTCCCCGCAACTGTTAATTGGACTAAGCAGTTTGGATAATGAATGAATGAATCTGCTCATCACAGCAGCCAGACCATCATTCTGCTTTCTCTTGTTGCCGGACAGGACAAAGAAAAAAAGGTTGGAAGTGGCCATTCTGGCATTTAAGTTTATTAAAGTTAAGTTTATTTAAGTTAATTATCAAATGGTATATAAGTTACCTTTTTTTATTTTACAACACTAGAGTCAAGAGCATTGGATTGAGCCATCAGTCTTCTTCAGGAGCTCCAGATTGAAAATGCAGAGCTCCAGAGACAGATGACAGATGGAGGAGAGAGTTGTTAACAACAAGGTTTTTACTGTGCCAGTCGTAAAAATACCTTGGTGGAGGAGTCTTTCAGCACATTTCAGATGATTTTACATTTACCTATTGAAACTTTGTTTGAAAGTCAAATTGATGCTCTACGGGTCTGTGGTGGTGAAAAGAGACTGGAATCTAGAACCTCTTCCTCCTCTCCAACAAACTGTCATCATCACCGTCATCATCACACCTCTGGGTAATAGGTTATATTAAAACAGACTTTAAGAACAAGTCAAACAAAAAAGAACAAAAAGCAAAGAACAAGAAGGGCTCTTTTACACCACCTTCATCTCCAGGGACAGTCGATGAGATTGGGTCTGTGGCACCACCTTCGTGGCTGGTGAAGGGGCCTATAACACCAGCTTGTTTGCAAAGAACAATACCAGGGAGAGGGACCCTCAGAATCCCCTTTTCAATTACTTCAACTTCTTTTTCAATCTCCTGTGCCTCTTCCTTTTCAACACCCGATGAGATGCATGGACGGCTATCAGCTGTGCCTCTATTGCCCTTAGGTCAGTGACATCTGTTGAGCGCCGCTTAGAACAAGAATGCAGATATTTGTCAGAAACAACACTAGTGTTCGACAGATCTTCCAGAGTATTTCTGCCTGACTCACTATGAAGAGTTGAGACTTTGGACCAATGGTTTTATTCCCACTATCCAAAGCCCTTTGGAAAAAAGACTCTGGATATTGTATGTTCTAAATGTCTTACTCCTTTATTCTCCATGTGTCTGAACACAGGGTCATTAGTCCTTGCAAAGCCTTTCTTCACAGTTTGCAGTTTGCAAAGGCATCAACAATAAAATCAACAAGCGTTTCTTTGGTCGACCAGAGAAGAGGTCTACCTAAAGGCACCCAGACTGCCTTTATTGTGAAACTCTGCTAAAGTATTAGTGAACCTTGAGTGCTGCCAGAGAGATATTTTTCTCCTGCTGCTTCTGTGATTCAGGATGAGAGAAGACAGCTGGAACCAGGATGGTAGATGGTATCTGGTTTGTACAATCACATGAATAAAGTCCCCCAGTAGCAAAATAACAGACTATAGGGAGGTGCTCTGGTGGCTCGGTGTGATATTACATGAATAATAATCAAAAAATATTAAGATCAAGTTCAAGATCAAGATGGGACCCATGCAGGACTCTGGTCTTCAGGTTACTAGTTTTACTGCGGTTTGAAGAACCTACGTTTTCGTACAAACGCGTTGGACTACCGTTGGAAGCGGACCATGGTCTGTTTCAAGCCCACAGTGTGAACAGGCTCTATAAGTGTGGACCAGTCAGACCCCAGGATCCTTGGAGAGGTACTACAGCCAAGGCAACAAGTCCTGTGGTCAGAATATGCCAGCAGTATCAAAACTGAGGAAAATGCCGTAGAATCAAACTTAAAAAGTTCCTGAATTCAAATGGTGATCCGGATCACAACTAATTTAAATCAGTTCTTCCTTTTCACATTTCCAACAACTGTTGAAGTTATCTTAAACACAAACAAACAGATAAATACCGGTAAAAATATAATTAATAACGTCCAAAGAAACAAACAACTGTGATATCTAGCAGTGATGGATGCAAAAAATGTGAAAAATTCAACATGTCATCTCCTGTTATAACTGTATAAACATAAAGAACACACCAGTGATATTTAATGTGTAGCTGTAGCAATCCAGGAAAAAATGGGAAAAACACTAGAACTCCTTGGGTCATATCTTTATAACTAATCATTTCTAAATAAACATAAAAAGTCAACATGAGAACATCTGTGTGTCACGCTGGCGTTGAAATGATGACCCAAATGCAGGAGACGGGAGCCACAAATGCAGAAAAGCTCTCTTTATTCCCAAATAACAAAACTGAGGGGATGCAGAAACGGGAGGTAACAAAGACTAATAAAAAGGAACCAGCAATGAGGAATAGAAACCATAAAGCATAACCTCCTTGACGGAGGTAAATATGAACATGAACAACATCAAAAAGAAGATTTTCATGGCAGTGGGTCTGTGGGACCAAGGCGGGAAGTGTGAGGAGGTTGCCAGGTGTTTTTGAGGCTGGTGATGAGGTGAGCCTCATGTGGAGAGTGAGCTTGGTAAGCATTTGTTTTTAACTTGGATGGTGTTTTGCTTTTAGTAATATTTGAAAGTGGTTACTTTTAATATAATTTCTGATATTGCAGTGTGGCCACACAAGATTTTAAAGAAGGTACAACCTGTTTATGGCTTCGGTGTGTGGGGGCACCGACGTGGCAGGTGATTTCCATAATTTGAGTATTTTTAAATTGTGAAGTGTTAAAATGGTTTGTATTCTGAAATGTTTTGTTAATTTTTTTTGTATTTTACAGTTACTGAATGGTTTTTGTCACTGTTTCCTGCTGTCCTAAGATTTTGGTTTAGGTTTTGGTTTTGTTATAGTAGTTAGTCCGCCTGGCCTTGCATGGCATACTGAACGGTATTGGATTATCAGCTGTGAAGCGGACTAACTATTTTTGTTATCTTCATTTAATTTTCTTGTTTCTTTGGAGTACCCCTCCCCCCCCAAATTTACCCGGTGGTCAAATCGGCCTCGATTTCCCTGGCTCCTGAACCCTGACTTCTGAGGGTTGGTCTACACGAGTGAGACTTGCAGTGTTAGCTGATTGATGTGCTTTGTGGTGCCACGTTTGGTTTGTTCTTCAGGGTTCTGGATGTGCTGGGGTTATTTGGAAGTGTATGACCAGTCACTGTTAATAAAATGCTTGTTTGTTTAAATACTGAGTTCTATGTTTATTTTTAGTTATTCCTGCAACAGTATGTATCCATATACACCACTATGCAAGATGGAACTAAACAAGAGGTTTTTGTGACTGAAATCTTCCATAAATGATAAATGATTGTAAAGAGCAGAGTGGAGTGAAGACCCATCTTAGGTCTCTGGGGGAGGAGGAGGAGGAGGAGGAGGAGGAGGAGGGTGTGTGTGCGCGCATGCGTCGTAGGGAGGAGGGGGATGGGTATGCCTGTGCGCGTGCCACCGCGTACGAGCGTTACAAATTCACGCGCGCGCAGAAGGGTGCGCAGAAGAGGCAGAGTAGAAGTCGCTTTGTGATTGGCGGAGAGGTCTCGGTACCCAGCTACGTCAAGTTGGACGTTTGACAACGTAACCGGAAGCTGACCCTTCAGAATAAGATGATGTTGTTCATCACGTTGGACAACGTTTTCAGACGTCATGTTTTATATTCAATAAAAATGTTCTTATCCGGGTGGCAGCTTTCTAGCTGTTATGGGTCACGTGACTTGCTAATAAAAATACTGTAAGGTCAAAGATGAATTTTCTGCAACCGGAAGCTAAACTCTCTGCAGCATCATTGTTGTTCAGGGAGGAGGAAAGGATGTGACTCGAGCCTCTCGCGTGCCTCCCAGTTGTGTGATGTGTGTCTGTGCGCGCGCGCATGCACATGCCTCTATTGCCCTTTTGCTGTGGAAATGGAACTCAGTGGAAATTAGGAAGAAGCTGGCCTTCCATCTGGGAGAATGATCCCCCCGCAGGTCGTTTTATATCAGGTAGGCAGTCTCCGTTGTTGCTGTGAGCCGTTTAGGTAGCGCATCATCACCATCACCATCATCATCATTATCATCATGTCAGTGCTGAGCAGCGGCCCAGCATCTCCATCACAGCATGCACGTTGTCCTCCCCACGGAAACGATGCTGTGGATCCCGTAAACCCCGACCGACAAGGCTGCAGCGCGTCACGGGGTTTTATTCTCATAAATCAGGCCCGATGCAGCATGTGTTCAGCACTTCAGTCTCATTTCCTGCTGCTGTGTTCCTCCTTTTGCTGCCTAACAACAAAAGGCTCACATATGTGCTAAAGTCTGTCATTGTGGGCTTAAAAGGCTGGACCCTACGCAGACCCCTGAGATCACAAGAAATCATCTTCCACATGAAATATTCATATTTTCCTGAAAGCAGCGGGCCATTTATTTATTTACTGACAGGGTGCTGGCCCTGGAAATGGAAGGGACCAGACCTAGTTCCCATTTGAGGTTTACTGGGAGTATAAGGAGTGGAGACCCCCTTCTGTCTTTTGTGTGGGGGATTCAAATCCTCTTAAATGTGCCATGCCTGTTTCCTTTTGTTATGGACAGAATTTATTATCATGGAAGTACATAACCTTTATTGGACAATAAATGAGAAACCTGAAGGAAGAGCATCTGACCTAAGCCATCACTGTGATGATGTGATGAACGTTGGTACGAACAGAAACCTTCCACATGGATGAAAAACCAGTTTATTTCTGACTATTTTTATCTTTTGGAGGAGAGTTGTCTAAAGCGTCACGAAGGTGAAGCCACAGTTTCTGGTGCTTTGCAGCGCTCCTCACTTCCTGCTTTCTCCGTGTCATTGTTGTGGTGATGTATCCAGAGCTACATTTAGGACATCTATGGTGAATAATTGTGCAAAACATGACAGATTCACCATTTGCTGTTTTTGTGTCACCAGTGAAAACATCCATCCCACTGAAGTGTTGACATTGTTTTATGCTGTGGGATGAAGTTGGGATGTTCATCAAAAAATAGTTATTTTTCTTCCGTGGGTCAGGATAACTGTCTGTGACTCGGCTTGTCTTACAGTGATGATGCTGTGTTGTTGACCAGACACATGCTTTGCAAACTTTTCTATTTTGACAATGGTGTTTGAATCCTGATGGGAATACCAGCTCACCTTCACCAACACTCAAGTTGTGAGAAAGCTGGTCACTATTAAACTTAGCATAAAACACCATAAACTTAGCATTAAACACTGTTGCAACTAAGCATTAAACACCATTAAACTTTGCATTAGACAACTTTAAACTTAGCATTTAACACCATAAACTCGGCATTAAACACCATTAAACTTAGCATTAAACACCATTAAACTTAGCATTAAACAACTTTAAACTTAGCATTAAACTTAGAATTAAACACCATAAACTTAGCTTTAAACTTAGCATTAAACAACTTTAAACTTAGCATTAAACTTAGCATTAAACACCATAAACTTAGCATTAAGCACCATAAACTTAGCATTAAACACCATTAAACTTAGCATTAAACAACTTTAAACTTAGCATTAAACTTAGCATTAAACACCATAAACTTAGCATTAAACACCATAAAGTTAGCATTAAACACCATTAAATTTAGCATTAAACACCATAAACTTAGCATTAAACACCATAAACTTAGCATTAAACACCATAAACTTAGCATTAAACAACTTTAAACTTAGCATTAAACTTAGCATTAAACACCATAAACTTAGCATTAAACACCATAAAGTTAGCATTAAACACCATTAAATTTAGCATTAAACACCATAAACTTAGCATTAAACACCATAAACTTAGCATTAAACACCATAAACTTAGCATTAAACAACTTTAAACTTAGCATTAAACAACTTTAAACTTAGGATTAAACAACTTTAAACTTAGCATTAAACACCATAAACTTAGCATTAAACACCATAAACTTAGCATTAAACACCATTAAACTTAGCATTAAACAACTTTAAACTTAGCATTAAACTTAGCATTAAACACCATAAACTTAGCATTAAACACCATTAAACTTAGCATTAAACACCATTAAACTTAGCATTAAACACCATAAACTTAGCATTAAACACCATTAAACTTAGCATTAAACAACTTTAAACTTAGCATTAAACTTAGCATTAAACACCATAAACTTAGCATTAAACACCATTAAACTTAGCATTAAACACCATAAACTTAGCATTAAACACCATTAAACTTAGCATTAAACAACTTTAAACTTAGCATTAAACAACTTTAAACTTAGCATTAAACAACTTTAAACTTAGCATTAAACACCATTAAACTTAGCATTAAACACCATAAACTTAGCATTAAACACAATAAACTTAGCATTAAACACCATTAAACTTAGCATTAAACTTAGCATTAAACACCATAAACTTAGCATTAAACACAATAAACTTAGCATTAAACACCATTAAACTTAGCATTAAACTTAGCATTAAACACCATAAACTTAGCATTAAACACCATTAAACTTAGCATTTAACACCATTAAAGGGGTGCTATTGTGGTATTGAGTTTTCTGAGCTTTCTACAGTGTTAGTGTTGAGTCCACATCAGACATGTGAACGGCACTGTTTTTTTTTATCACCTAAACGCATGTTTGAGTTTGAGTTTGAGTTCCAGCACTCTCTCCGTTCGGTTTCCATGGCGACGAAAAACGCATAGTTTTAGAGTTTTTTTCTACATGGAAATCCTTGTGATGTCCCGGGGGATAAGGTTCGGTGATTGGTTACCTTTTACTGGTTAACAAGGGCATGTACAAATACATCAGGCGGGTGGAAAACATGGAATAAAGTTTTTTCCAACGATGGCTGGTGAGTTTACCAAAGAGAGACATCCTGCTGCATTCGTTGCTGTGGGTTGCTGTTTTCCACTTCGTTTTCAGGCTCTGATTCAGGTTCCAACATGTAGGGCTGTATGCTATGTGTTGACATGGTAGTTTGTTTTTTTATTGAGGTCATATGAGCCTAATCCTTCTGTTTATGAGATGTTACAATGACGGTGAAAGCAGGTGCGGTGCGCGCTCCCGATGTAGTGCAGTGGCGGGAGGCGGAGCTTAATGCGGAAGAGTCTCAATCCACTCGTTTTGCCCGCAGGCTGATCTGACAGCCTACGGAGAGGGTCGGTCTGAAGTAAATAAAGCCATTTGGGACAATAACTCCATCAATCCCAGCCCTTCTGGGCTCAGAAATAAAAATAAATTACCCTGAAATGCACATAATAGTTCCACTTTAAACTTAGCAGCGCCGTTGAAACTTAGCATTTAACACCATTAAACTTAGCATTAAACACCATAAAACTTAGCATTAAACACCATTAAACGTAGCATTAAACACCATAAACTTAGCATTAAGCACCATTAAACTTAGCATTAAACAACTTTAAACTTAGCATTAAACACCATTAAACGTAGCATTAAACACCATGTTACGGCTGCCTGTATTGCTTTTCAGTCTACTAATTCTGAACCTTCAGCTGGGATTCCTGCTCAAACACAGCCCTGATTGCTGCCTCCTGGCTGGGATTGGTCCTTCATGTCACCTGCTCATCTCCACCCTGGATAATTGGAACTCCAAGCTCAGCTGATTCCACTAATCGCCAGGACTTAAAAGACACCAGGAGTCCTTCATTCAATGGCAACCGCTGGCTCAGTAGTGGTCTGCCCTCAGATTGTGTTGTGACTGAACTGTTGTATTTCTGGAGGACTTTGACAGAGTTGCATTATTTTTCTGTTGTGTTGATCATTGTCATGGTTCTTGACTCGTGTTTTTGGCTATACAATCCAGTCCTGTTATATCTGTTAGTTTTTGTTTGGAATAGTTAAACTAGTGCTGTATTTTGTTAGAGAACTGCTTTACGGGCTTGTTTTGCTTTTGGTTTGGCTATTTTGAGGCCATTCCTGGCCTGTTCTTGCCTCGTCTTCCCCCTTGGACAATAAATCTGTATTGGTCCATATGTACACCTGGCCACAAGTCTTTCTTTTGTGCGGCTCAATTGCCCTAGCAGAGTCTAGGTCGTAACAACCATTAAACTTAGCATTAAATGTAGCATTAAACACCATTAAACTCAGCATTAAACATCATTCAACTTAGCATTAAATGTAGCATTAAACACCATTAAACTCAGCATTAAACATCATTCAACTTAGCATTAAACACTGTAATTTTTTTTTATTTCTTAATTTAACAAACAGGAGCCTCATACTGGTCTCCAGTCTGGTCGATCTTCCTCATACTGGTCTCTAATATAGCACCTCCTCATACTAATCTCTAGTGCCTCCAGTGCCTCTCCTCCTCATACTGGTCCTCAGCCTGCTACCCCTGCCTCATACTGGTCTCCTATCTAGTACCTCCTCTTGCTGGTCTCCCGCGTAGTACCTCATCCTCATACTCGTCTACAGTCTGATACTCTTCATACTGGTCTATATATATATATATATATATATATATATATATATATATATATATATATATATATATATATATATATATATATATATATATATGTTCTGCCACAGTGACACACTGCTTTCAGTACACATGCTCACTGTCTCTGGGGTCACAAACTGCATATGGACAAAATCATTTACTATTACTGTGGGAAATCCAGCTACTTGGTTTGTTTGGTCTAATGACTGCTGAGTTTCTGGAAACCAAATAACCGTGACCATCGATGACACATGGCATTCAGGACTTGGCAGTGGCACGGGTGAAAAAGGGGATTTGGGGGGGTCAAAGCTGTGACTGCTACCCTACACCGGAATGATGTGCAGACTTCTCTGCACTTTTTGTCATTGCAAGTCTGCATGCCTGCTTCTCGTTGCTCTAAATCCATCCTGTGTTCCTCTAACAGCTCCAAAATGGCAATGCTGGATCAGCAATATGTTTTCATGATTGCTTCCTTATTCAACCCCCCCAAAAAAAATCACACAATGGTGAAAAACGTGTTCTCTGCATCTCCTTGCTTTGTTTCCATGTCTCCTCCATGTCTCTGTCTCACGTACTTTAAAACGTGTGAAATATAGATGCAGTTTCTATCAGCAACATTGATGTCAGGTGTGATAGATCACATTGCAGTTGCTACATAAATATATTAATTTATTTACATTAATGTAATTAGAATAGTGTATGATCGCCTCATATTGCATATTCCTTGTGGCAGACATATGAACTGGATGCGAGATGCTATTTTGTACCTTTGCAACCCTCAGTGCGCTGTTAGTAAATCAGTTTGTACTTTTTTTTTGCATGCAATGATTAATTAATACTTAACTATAATAACAACAAACAACCTTTAGCTAAATTCACGCAAATGTATCCTTTGTAGGCTGCAACATATGACCAGGAAGAGATGCACATTGAAATGGATGTATTTGCTGTTGTGTGGAACATGTTTTAGGTAACCGTTGGCGGATGATGTAAAGTTGTCTCTCTTTGGTGTTCACGTCTTTCTCTGTCCTTCCTGTTTGTCAATTCTGCTCCTTTTCAATTATTCTTATCTGATTAGGATGAAGAATGAAATGATGCTACTTTTCCCTCATCAGTATGTGCTAATGCCATATTTGACTCTCACCTGCTGCATTCACTGCTTTTCTTCTTGTTTCTGTGGTATGTAACACACCGCCCTTCTCCTCCAATTTCCCTCAGGTTTTGGTGTGCATTGGGTTGACTGGTCACTATGCTGATGCAGCTCTGTAGTTTCAAGGTTAGTTCCCCTCTTCTGTCTGAACCCACCTGCTGACCCCAACCCTCACTGAAACATTAGCTATTATCACAACACAGTAATATTATTGCATGGTAGCATGACGAGGTGTGTTAGAACAGAGTTTGCAGATAGAATATGCATGCTTCATCACTGAGTTCATGAACAAACTGATTCAGCATTTAGTGATCAGTCGAGGCTGTCAGGGTCATGTCCTGAGGCTGTGTTCTAACTGGAGCCTTCTAATCCAATCTGAGCTCCCAGGTTGCTCAGTTCCCTCCCTCAACACTTAAATTTGTTGCAAATGATGCTGCAACATGCCAGGATCAAAGAATCAAACAAACAAAATGTTACAACCAGTGTGTTGCTGTCTGGATCATGCTATAAAAAACATGGAGCACACCAGTCAAATAAGCATATGGCTCCATGTGCTTCTTATAAAAACAACATACTTCTTAATTAATAATATTAATGCCCCTTTGAAGGCTTTTGTACAGTCTGTCGTTATGGAAACTTATTGTTAAGTGAATATGAGAGGCCCACTGTATGTGAACTGGAGCAGTGAGACTCCATAAAAAGAAGAACATTGTTCTTGCTCTCGATGCTGCAAGAACAAGAAAAACTAATTTTCCTCTAGTCAGTTCATACTCCACGTAAGCTACATCTGCAGGGGGTGTCTGTATTTTTATGTGCAATAAGGGATATATGCCCGACGAGGTGTCCATTATCAGAAATTAATGGACGACACGGAGTCGTGAACCAAATGATTGACAGCTCGGAGGGCATTATCCCAATCATACCATGGTCACTCACAAAGGAAATAATATAGGATCAATTACTAATGTTGTTTTTACTATTGAAATCATGTTTTTAACAAGAAGCGGGTTATGGGTGGATATATTCAGATTTTTATAATAATTCTTAAATAGATGATTGGTATTTTTTAAGGTATGGCTTACCTGCTGAGTCCCTAATTTGTGCAGTAATTTTTTTACCCTTTTTTTGTTTAACAATATCTGCAAGTACATCATTGTTTTTTATGATAATATACATTAAGTCAGAGTCTTGCAATAAGAAATGTAATTGTTTATTTACAGCATTGTTCAGTTCTATTCTGTGTTTTTGTGTTTTGCAGAAGATTTCCTCAGTTGGGCTTCATGCGGAAATATTTTAAAGTTCCAGAATGTTTAGTCTCAAATTGTAATTTGATGTCCTGTTGTGTCTTATAAGATGAATAAGAAATTGCCAGAAAACTGGAAACAACTTTTCCAGTTTGCCAAAGCAGAGCTGCAGAAGCATTTGGAGAGTCATTCATTTCCATAAAGAATGCCCACTCTGTAAATAACTGTGACCTTCCACCGGTGATGTGTTGAACCTCCACCTGTTAGATTTTTTTTTTACAGTTTGACTGAGACCAGTGCATGGTCACCGTTGAATGAATTTGTTTCTGATATGTCAGCATGTAAAGAAATTCTAAGGAAAAAAATCAAAATAAAGTTTGTATGGTGAAATGTGCGTATTCTGTCACTAGGATGATGCTGCCTCCAGTTGTCACAAAGATCACAATCCTTTACAAACCACTTTAAAATTGTAGTGCAATAATATATTTCCATATTTCCTGTGATAGGTTTATCAACTGTTGGATCAAGTGTAGTGTTAAAATCTCATATGATTAAGTCTGAACCAGGTAGATTCTTTAGAATAGCAAAGAACCCATGAAAGAAGGAAGGGTCATTAGGACCATAAAGACTGACTATTGTAAGAGGGCTGTTATCAATAGATATGTTTATTAGAATATATTGTCTGTCTGGATCTACAATTGAGTTATAATGAATCCATTTAACTTTAATATTAGTTAGGATTACCAGCCCTCTTTGTTGTGAATTATAATTTGTGGTAAAACATTAAGGAAAGTTCTAGATTTCAGAGTTATGCTTCTTGTATTGGTTAAATGACTTTCTTGTTGTAAGCATACACTACCAGTCAAAAGTTTGGCCACACTTTCTCATTAAATCCAATGGAAAAGTGTGTCCAAAATTTTGACTAGTACTGTATATCAGACTGCATTTTTAGAAGGTGATTAGCTTACAAATTTGAAAGTGGTCGTAATTCAGTAAGCAAAAATATCCAGCCACTGTAACTGTGAATGAAATGTATAGATTGTTTGGATTTATATGTGTGTGTGTGTGTGTGTGTGTGTGTGTGTGTATGTGTGTGTGTGTGTGTGTGTGTGTGTGTGTGTGTGTGTCAGTCTGTGTGCAATTCTCCAAAAGGAATTCTTTGGCATTCATAACATTTCCATTCCCCTTTCACATTACACCATTCCCCATATTCCCCTTGTCCCCCTATGAAAAAAGGAACATAAATAAAAAATATCCAATAAGTGTAATGCAAAAGGACATAAGCATTATTCAGAAGGGACCAAACAAAGTAAAGAGAAAAAAATGTAATTACCCTGCTGCATGATTTCTAGATACACACAAAACAAGAAAGAAAAAACAATGATAAATTGAAAGAAATATCAGAGAAAAAAAGTGTACAACACCACCATGACGAATCTGCATTTCCTAATGTTGCGGTGGGGTAAATATCCTTAGCAACCCGTCGCTCAAATGACGTCCAATGTTTGCATACAAACGTCATGATGTAAAGCTGTGATGCCTCTTATCTATATGTTCCTACAAAACCAGAAAGTGACTTCAGAATTACTGTACAGCTTCTCGTCTATATAGTTTCTCTATGAAAACTTGAGCTTTCCCACCATTTTTTGTGCTTCTACTATGATGGGGTGAAGCATCTTCTGTCTCCTCAAAATCTTTAGCCTGGATGGCCTTAAATTTTGCTTCATTTTAATGAGCAGAAGACAGAAGTTTTGGCTTTCAGTCTTTGAGTTAGTGGGTCCTGTCCTGCTGGTTTTGGCCTTCTGGCACAGTATTGCAAACTCCTGGGTGATATTGTTAAAGAGTGATGTTGGTAAAGTTCATTGTTTTAATCCTTTAGTAGATCTGCCTTCTTAAGTTGTTTTTCCATGGAATCCATGGACAATGTATGCAAAGCAGATCCACTGAAGTGTTCGGCTCGTCTTTGCAGCCAGACCGCTCTCAGAGATTCTGGGTTTTCTAAATAGTCACAACCCACGTATTCAGCTCTGCTGCTCATCCTACAAAAACATTTTCCCAACAAATGTGTTTTTGTTACAAATGTAATTTAGTTTAAAAATTAAATAAAGAAGCTTTACAACTGTTCAAGAGTTATTAATAAGATACTTCTTTGCAATCTACAATAATTTGATAACTTCTTGATGAATACAATGTAGAAATTAAAGCTGCAAGGCGTGTTTGAGCCCCTTGCACATAAGGCACCGCTTGGCTTATATATTGCCACTACCTACCCCAGCAAATTCCCACTCATTCTTCTCTTGCCCTCAAATGCAGCTAGACTACACATTAGGTCAGTTAAGCTTTAAAATGATGCACGTCTTGTTGCCAAAGGGAGATGATTAATTAGTAATCCAATGTTTGCCGTTCACGTGTTAAAGGTGGGACTGCCATCTTATTTAGTGAATTTGGTGAAAATTTGTTGTTTAATGCAGGAGGTATATCAATTTCATTTTTCATTGCGAGACATCAAACGTTGAGGCCCCGGACCTCCTACATGCCTTGTATTCTATAAACATTTAACACAACTTTTAATCACACATGCCTCCTGAGCATCCTGATCAATTTTGGTTTGAGTATGATAAACTCACTAGGACGAGATCTAAATTGCTTGGCAAAAAAATGACACTGAAAATGGAACCCTTTTCAAAATGACCGACTTCCTGTTTAATTTGGCAAATTGGTCCAGGAGGCTTTTTTTGTAAGTCTTGATAAGGAGCCCTTGTAGGGTTGCCACCCATCCCGTAAAATACGGAATCGTCCTTTAATTGACAGACAAATGTTGCGTCCCGGATTGAACCAATACGGGACGCACTTTGTTCCGTATTCTCATAACTTTCCAGCAGCCTGCACATGTCTGTCACATCAACACTTAATCTAAAAATAATTAACTAAATTAAAAATACAACAGGCAGCAAAAACGTTTCTTTCCTGCAGAATCTGCGCAGGTCCAACCTCCTCCCCTCTGCACCTGTCGGAGAGTCACGTTTGCCTAGAGACAGACACGACTCATGCACGCTCCTCAGAAAACCCGCGCCATTTAAACATGTCTACTGTAGCCGACCTGGTAGTCTACTTGTTGAAAATAAAAAACCCATGTAAAACAGACGTGGCGGCGGCGTCAGTGAAGAAGTTTATAAGTCAGATTGTACAAAATGTCAGTGACTGTTTAGTCGCGTACGGGGAACTGTTTATCTAACAGCATCAGGAGAGCAGGATCATTTATTCATATGCTGTATTAGCCAATATAAATACCATATATACCCATTAAAAACGTGTTTTCAATGGATGAAAAGTTAATTACACGCAAATACAAGCTAAATGGAACCGTTTATTTTTATTTGCATTTCAAAGATGTTTAGAGCTTTATGTTTTTATGTCCATTTTTAAGGAATCTGTAGTAAGTGATCATTGGATAAATTAGCCTTTTCATGTTGTTAAACTGTTATAACATGACTTCCCTTCAAGTCATGAGACAGGCAGGAAACAGATACAGTCTAATATGTAGGATTAAACGAGGAGCCGCAGTTCACGGCATGACACGGGGTATGGCGTCATCATCACCATGGTTCCAGTAAATATTTCATAACAAATGTTTATTTCTGTTTCCTTTTTTTTTTTTTCTTTATTACAAAACTCGCTAAATATGCTAAAGTAAGCTGTAGAAACAATTTTATGTTGGCCTCTATAGTTTTTATGCTAACAACTATTGACAAGTAGCTTTCTCTCATTCACCTGTCAAAAGTCAGCTGATCTGAACCAGCTGATTAATGTGTTGCTATGGTAACGCCTGTAATGAAACGATAAGACAGTAATTAAACATACCCATCAGTGACCACAGAAAAATTATATGAATTTGTCATCCCACTCCTCTTACCTCATGCAGGTGAAGTTACACAGGTGTTATTTATGTAAAGTTCAATGTTGCACACTCTACACACAGACATCTTCTTTAAGGTTGATCAGTATTGTACACATGGCTCTTTATTATATAAAGGATTTCCTCGTGTTAGTAGAGATCCATGTAATCACAGCTTTATGTTGCCTAATTAGCAAAACTTTATATGCAACAATGTTGCACAACAAACAATGTATTCATTAAACCCTCCCCCCCCCCCCCCTCCCCCGAAGCTGTGCATCCCTTATTTTAATTTATGAAAGGTGGCAACCCTACGCCCTTGTGTTCCAAATTTCTTGCATGTCAGTCAATTGAGTGGGTGGGGCTAATCGTTTGACTTATTCTACAGGGAGTTATGCATCCATATAACACCTATTCCGTATATGACTCTTTTAACAACCTTACCACCATCACCCTTATCAAGTTTGGTTGAGATCAAAGTTTTGATGGCTTTGTTACAGGTACTTTCTGTTGCATGGCGTTGGACCATCATTCGCCATGGTTACGTTAGGTGTAGCAACGTGAGTTTTTTATTTCTCAACCTGTAAAAGGTTTGACATATTCTGAAGAAGTTTTAGTGTTTGAGCTTGATTGTTGAAGAGAAGAACCACTCAAGTGGAAAAAAAGTGCTTCCTGTTGGAAGTGGGTGGGGCTTAGGCCTACACTGGAAATGGTCATATCAATCTCTTCAGCGCTGATTAATCCTTATAAGTTTTATGGTAAACCGATCAAAATTGTGGGATTTATAGGGAATAATGATGTCATGGCATCATATAAAAATTTGCCAAGGTCACATCGTGCAGCGTAGAGCAACACTTTTCACCGGATCTCTTTGCCAAAATGTGCTCTGCTGTCTGACCAAATTTGAACTCAATGGTGTACACAGAGCCAGAGAAATGAGTGTCTTAGTAAAAAACAATACTTCTGGTTGCCAGGGGGCATGGCTAATTGATAATCCAATTTTTGAGATAATGATCTCTTCAGAATGGAACAAGCATTGTTTCTAGCAAATTTGGTGCAGATATGTTTAGTTTTTCATGGCGAGACATCAACCGTTGAGGCCCTGCCGTGGATTCTGGAAGCGTTTACCACAATAAACGCTTAAAATTTAATGGGCCTTCAAACCACCTATGGTGCTTGGGCCTAATTAAAAGTGCAACCAACGATAAAGGCCCTCAAATCTACGGCACCGCTTGGCCTATCGCAACTGCATCCCCTGGTGACCACATATATATATATATATATATATATATATATATATATATATATATATATATATATATATATATATATATATATATATATATATTTACTGTACCAGTCAAAATTTTGGACACACTTTTCCATTGGATTTAATGAGAAAGTGTGGCCCAACTTTTGACTGGTAATGTAATCATCATTGAATTGATGGAGATGGATGTACTGTTGTATGTTTAGTCAGAGAATGTTAAAAGTTTTAGAAACAAAAAAGATCACTGACAATGATGATTAAGTTTAGGATATGAAAGTAACTTGAAGACCCGAACCAGCACCAACTTGTTTTGGGTAGTTTTGCCTTTTTCTTTTCTGAAAGCATACTGTTTCATGGTTTATTGCAGAACCTGTACCAGAATCGGCTCCTGAGCCTGGCTGCCATGGCCACTCCAACCCGCAGCAGCCAGACCCGTCAGCGTTCTAAGGATGCCGTCCGTCACAGCTACGGTTCTGAGGCTTATGCTGTCAGCGGTCTGAACCAGGAGGCCTTCATGTTGGGGCTGCCGCGCTCCACTAGCGACATGGACCTGGTTTCCGCAGATGCCCGCTCTACACTCACTGTGAGCTCCTTCCATTATACTGTTGGCCAGTCTGAAGACTTAGTGATCATGTGGGATATCAAGGAGGAAGTGGATGCTGGGGACTGGATTGGAATGTATCTCATTGGTAAGAGAGATATGACTACATGTAACCAGAACTAAACGTACTTTACATCAAATAAATTAAGTTTTCAGCAATTCAGCAATGGTGGTAGAGCATCATGTATATGGACTGTAGATGAGTTTTCTTCAAAGTTTGAGTCCATTAACTTAGCAGATAACAATACTGTGGTTCTGCCCACTGAAATAATGGCAAAATTTGGCACACTGTCCACACCCATAAATGATAAAGGAATTACACTAAGACAGGAAAAAGCGCTGTCCCATCCTCCAGGTTTTAGGGTAAGTAATGTTTGTAACCAGGAGATTCCACTATCCCTCCCATATCATAGATGTCTGGTGACAATAACATGTCTTTGCTGGAGCTCGGCTATGTTTCTATTTGCATCTTCTGTTAATAGTTCGGGCTGCATTGGTTTAAATTCTGTCTTGTTTTATGTTTATGACTTTCTTGCTCGTCTTTAACACTCTCTATAGCAATTCAGTTGTGGACGCTAAATCCACATCTAAATTAGGCTGTTTGCGTCTGCTATCAACCTCAGTTAATTGCCTACAAATGATGGAAAAACAACACAATTTACGCAGCACGGAATTTTGTGCTCTTCATTGGGTAAATCAGTATCTTTGTTACCCTTTGCATAAAATGTTTTTTTTTTTTTTTATATATATATATAAAATTTTGTTTTATTTGATTTGATTTAAGGTAGATGTTCTTTAATAGCTCAAAGTCATACATATATATAGTAATGGTGTAAATCAAAGTTTAATCATGGTATTATATCAAATTAATAAATAGTGATTCTGTCTTTGCTGACATTGCAAACTCTGTAACAATATGATTTACTTGGATTAAATTCTGGATCAAGAAATCAATATAAGATACCATTTTAATACATTTCCATACATAACTAATTACAACAATGACTGAATACTAAAGTCAAATTTTTATCTGGAGTTTAACCAGATATTAAAATGAAAAACAATCTGTCCTTCAGAAAAAAAAAAAAACCTGAACCACATTCTACATGTTGACATGACAGATGATAAAACTATAAGAAAGAAAGGTAGGGTATTTCTGTTTATAAACATTAAATCAGGATACAGGGTAAGTGTTATTCCTTCATGACTTGATTTCATTAGACTTGTAATTTTCTTTCTAGATGAGGCTCTGTCTGAGAACTTTCTGGACTACAAGAACAGAGGCATTAATGGATCTCAAAATGGACAGATATTCTGGAAAATTGATTCCACTGCCCACTTCAATGACTGTAAGTAACAGGAAACAACAAATTTGGTTATTTGACACAAAGAATGACTGTTTCTTCTTAGATCAAAAGTTAAAGCATTGTTCACCGATTAATTTTTATACAATATGTTACAGTAATTGTTTGAAAAATTCCACAGATTATAGGTGATGTATTTCTCTTTAATATTCAACCTATCCTTTTTGATCTGGGCTCCTACAGGTTGTCACTGCGATGTGTAAATAAAACCATCTGTGTCTTACTTTTACAATGACACTTTGACAACAGACGCTCAATGTTTTCATCCTGAACTGGTCCCCGTCTGACTGCCAAAGAGCTCTCAACTGGAAGTTTGTGTTTCTTTCTATTAGCTGGATGTGATATAAACACACTGATCATGAACTGCATGGATGATATATCTAATTTTTTAACTGAAATACTCCTGTAAAAGGAGTCAGTTTTGTTCAGTTGATATTTGTAGATTGTCCCTTAAGTGGATATTTGGGTTGCAGTGCAGTGCAACACATAATCAAGACAACCAGGACAGCAAAATAGACATCCATTGTTGCTGTGGAGATGATTAAGTGAAATGGGTAAGATCAGCTATCCATAAAAAATTTCTTTTAAAAAAACAATATATATTTTAAGTTCCAAGACATGATGGAGTGCTTTTTAGTCGATACAACCAAATTATTTGTCTCAAGGCTTCATCTTCATCCTTATCTTCTGCCGCTTATCCGGGGTCGGCATAGCAGCCTAAGCAGGGAAGCCCAGACTTCCCTCTCCCCAGCCACATTTGCCAACTCTATGGGGGGGATCCCGAGGCGTTCCCAGGCTAGCCGAGAGATATAATCCCTCCAGCGTGTCCTGGGTCTTCCCCGGGGTCTCCTCCCAGAGGGACGTGCCTGGAACACCTCACCAGGGAGGTCCAGGAGGCATCCTGACCAGATGCCCGAGCCACCTCAACTGGTTCCTCTTGATGCGGAGGAGCAGCAGCTCTACTCTGATCTCCTCCCGGATGACCGAGCTCCTCACCCTATCTCTAAGGGTGAGCCCGGAGGAAACTCATTTCAGCCGCCTGTATACGAGATCTCCTTCTTTCGGTCACGACCCACAGCTCATGACCATAGGTGAGGGTAGGAACGTAGATCGACTGGTAAATCGAGAGCTTCGCCTTCTGGCTCAGCTCCTTCTTCACCACGACAGATCGGCGCAGAGTCCGCATTACTGCAGACGCCGCACCGATCCGTCTGTCCATCTCACGCTCCATCCTTCCCTCACTTTTGAACAAGACCCCGAGATATTTAAACTCCTCCACCTGAGGCAGGACCTGACTCCCGACCCGGAGAGGGCAATCCACCCTATTCCGGCTGAGGACCATGGTCTCAGATTTAGAGGTGCTGATTCTCATCCCAGCCGCTTCACACTCGGCCACGAATCGCTCAAGTGAGCGATTCTCTCAAGGCTCAGTGCAAATTTACCTGAATAGGAACTAGGGTTGTCACAACAATAAAAATTTTAAACTTGATACTGATACTAAAGATGTTGCTCGACACAACACTAGACACACTTTTTTAATAAATCAAAGTCAGAACACTGTAAAAATAGCATCACAACTTAAAAAGAAAAGACATTATCATTGTGGAATTGCATTATTTTAAAGTTCTGTTGCAGTGGGAGTCTTCAGTATTTCAGCTTAGTGAACTTGTTAAGACTGCATGGTGGTTAGCACTGTGGTCTCACAGCAAGAAGGTTGCTGGTTCGATCCTCAGCTGGAGCGAGGTTTGGTCAGTGGCCTTTCTGTGTGGAGTTTGCATGTTCTCCTGTGTATCCGTGGATTCTCTGGCTTCCTCCCACTGTCCAAAGACATGCATGTTGGGTTATTTGGTTACTCTAAATTGCCTGTAGGAGTGAGTGTGAGCGTGAGTGGTTGGTTGTCTTTGTGTGGCCCTGCGATGGACCCGTGAGCTGTCCAGGGTGTACCCTGCCTTTCACCCAAAGACTGCTGGGATAGGCTCCAGCTTCCCCGCGACCCTTCATTGGACTAAGCGGTTAGGATAATGAATGAATATATGAACATGTTAACAAACAAGGGTGGTCCTAACGGGGGTACCTCTGAGAGTCGGTCCCGTGTCTGGATTGTGTCAGAAAGGTTGAGGTTGTGTCAGAAAGGGCATCTGGTGTAAAACGTGCCATTGTAAATATGCGAATACAGTTTCCATACCGGATCAATAAGTAGGATCAGGTGATTCACTGTGGCAACTCTGAGAAAGCGACAAAGCTGAAAGGTAAAGAGGAAGTACTTGTTAACAAACATGTCTTTTTCTTTACAACACCTGAGAACAGATCATGTAAATTGAACAAACAAATTAAAATGATCAAGTTGTTATTAAAACAGCCTTTTTTGTTCATATTTGAAGAAGCCTGAAGTACAAATAATGAATCAAATAGGAACCTGTTCATACAAATGTACTTAACAACAGTGCTGTTTTTTGCTTTTGTGTCTGGTGATTTACATAGTTGGTGGTTGTTGTGTAGGTGTGCCTGTTGGAACCTTCTCTCAGTCTCAGTCTGGACTATAAGAGATACATCATGATTGTCAGATCTGAACATGTTGTGTAAGCCTGGCTTCATTGCTCTATTACTGTGACTATGGATGCTAGCAGAGTGGCTAACTATGGATGCTAGGCATATAGTCAAAGCTATATGTGAAATCAGTGTTTTTAAGCCAAAACTAAAAAAAAGAAAATAAATGCAATTCTTGTTTTGGATGGTGCAGCGATTGTTTAGTAAGACAGTGAAAGAGAGGAGCAAAGATGCCACTAGCCACATTGTTAACATGTTTTCAGTCACGCTGGACAGTAAAAACTCTATATACATATTATATTTGAATGGAAAGTTGGTCACCTCTTAATACTCCGTTTATATTTCGGAGTGATAGTTTTGCTGCTTTAAACTAACCTTGCTCTGCCTCCTTGGATAATGTAGTTTAATGTCCAAACAGCAATCTTACTTTTCAGATATTCTACCTAGACTGGCCTTGTTTGGCTGCTGCCTTGTTGAAAGCGTATCTCCAGTGTAAGCAATGGGTTAATCATTTCGGAGTCTTCGGGTCGTACATAAGGCGCACTGCATTATTGAGTGCATGCTAAAACAAAGTAAAACAAAACAGTCACAAAAGCAAAACAGTGAGTTTGATCAAACTTTACTCAACAACAGTACCAGTGCTTGTTTTCAAATACACACACATTTTTATCAGTATGTTGTAACAAATCCATCAATATCCTCATCTTCTGTGACAGAACTGAACAGCTGGGCAATTTCGCCATCAAGCATATCAGGTTCTATCTCAGTCAGTGTCGTTGCTGGGTGAATGTTCAAATATGATACTGGCTTTTGAAAAAGCTTGGAAAATAATTGATACGTTAGCCCAGGCATCCTCAATCCACAAACATTTGGTGGTGTAACCCTCCCGACACCGCCTCCCAGTCTCTTTGACGGTGTGTTTACCGTCTCTCATCCATTGCTCCCATGATGCTTGCAACTTAGCTTTAAACGCCCGGTTTACACCAATGTCCAGTCCTCCTGGAATGATGACAAGCTCAGAATCCATTTGCTTTACTTGATTTTTCACAGTAATGTTGATATGGGTGCGCATGGTGTTGCAGATCAAGAGAGACGGTGATGCGTTAAAAAAGAAATCAGCTGGCCTTTTACATACACTTCTCTTAGCCACTCTTTCATTTTCTCCTCGTATTACGACCCTATGACGGCATGAAATGGTCTTATAGTCCATCAAGCAGAGCGCTTACTAAAATCGCACAATATTTTTACAGATTTTGGGATTCAGCACACACATAAGGCACACCAACTTAAGAGGCTTTTAAGTTCGCCTTATGGCCCAAAAAATACATTATTTTGCATTTTACTACAATTTTTCCACTTGCACCACAGTAGAATACATCACCTTATCAATGGCAAAAGTGTCTCTGCGTTCCAGAGAAAAATGGGTATGAGTACCGTGGTGGCCTTTTACCTAATATGTCTGCAAAGTACAACTCTCATCGCAGACTTCCTCTTTGTAGTTTTTAGGAAACTGTGTTTCTTTCTACTTTATTTAAATTGCTTTAAAGTTGTGGGTTTTTCTCTCACTATATTATTTTTATACTTTTTGAAAATGTAAAGAATGGTGCGCATTTGTTAGTGGCTGGAATGTGCTGCTGCAGTATCCTCTGTCAGAAGGAGACTCACATCCAGACATTGTTTATGTATAGGTTTGTTCACCCTTTAACTGCAGTGTTAATGACATGGTGTGCTTTCTACACATCAAAACAGCCATATGATATCCAAATTACAGTTTTTCACCATTTGATCATTTCAATCAGTTCTATGGGCTGTAAAATGAGAAGTGCTCACTTAAATTGCCACTAACGGAACAGGTACAGCGCCTCTAGGTGACTAGAGGCGCAGACTAGAGAGACAGGAAAAAAGACCTCATACACTGAAGCACAAACTCAGACAAGACACACACACAGTCCAGGGGGGCGGTGAGTCATGTGGGAGGGGACCGGGGGTGGTTGAGGAGGGGGGACAGAGCGTCTATGAACATTTCTTCTTTTGTTCTCAGGGGGGGTTGCGCCGGCTCAAGGCTGCTGGGAAGCCGAATCCAGATATGATTGTTGTTTGGGTTCCAGGCGAGGAAAACAATTTGTCCTCAGCCTTGAGTTCATAGCAGGTCTCAGACTGGCATCTTCAGACAGCCCGATGGGTATGGAGAGAAATTTGTGTCTTTATTATCCAATCAAAAAAGTTAGATTTGAAACCACAAATTATTTTTGAGAGCAAAATGAAATGGGAAAAATCAAATTTCTTTGTAGAGATAGAAACAAATTAGGTTCCAATTAAAAAGTATATATATTTGAGAAAGCATACTTCTCCAACTTCAATCAAAACTAATGTTTTTAAATCAAAACTACAGTTTTCTTCAATCAAAACTAATATTTTTAAATCAAAATTACAATTTTCTTCAATCAAAACTAATGTTTGTAAGTCAGAAATTACAACCACTGTGCATAAAAATAAGTCCTTTTCTCTGTACAGTTAAAAACATTTGGTTACAAGTTGTAAAGTTTTGTTTGCAAATCAGTCCTCTTTGCTTGCAAATTCTAAAGTTTTGGTTGCAAATTTAACTGCATTTGATGGGCGGGGCCTGCGCTGGTGAGTGAGAGCAGAGTTTCTATTGGTTGGTTCCCCCTGGCTCCAGCGCCAGCTGCGCCTTCTGCGTTTCACCCATTTCTCTTTTGCTGTCCTGCTTGCAGGTAAAGTTGATAGCCTCTTGGCAGGGATGGTCTTTGCTATGGGCAATGTGGTGATCTCCCAGGGTGCAACCTTTTTGAGGTTTCCACTGATTCTAGCAGACATCTTCTCCATGTTGTTGTCGATTCTGCGTACCAGCTCCAGGACTTCCACCAGATGACCAGTTTGGGCTAAGCATCCTACTTACGGTCGAGTCCGGTCAACGCAAGAGTTTGTGCACTGCTAGCTCGGCACATTCCTTTGCAGAAGTCCGGCAACCTGCCAGTTGTTGGCAGAATCTCACAGGTTTTAAGATAGATCAGAACTCTGCCAGCGCCAATCAGCAGAATCCCAATCACCAATAATCCAATGATGTAGACATCTTCCACGTCCTCAGACCCAGACACATCGGTCTCCACCTGGCCCATGAGTTTTGAACGTATCCAGCCGGAAGTGTCCCCTCAGGACATGCAGGCTCCCCTCTGCCCGATCTCCGGGATGAGAAAATTTGATCAATTGCGTTGAGAGACCAGCCGATCAAATCCATGATGTAAACATTTCAGGAAAGAGATGTAGAAAAAGGCTCTGAGTCAGACGGGACAAGTAACATGCCAGAGTGGGAGGAAGGAGGAATCAGGAGAGCAGAGAAAAGCGCCCACCTTTGCTGAGAGCAGGAAGAGAAAGTAATGTTATTACATATCAAATTAAAGCAGGAATTATCAAATTTCTGACAACATGACAATGTAACCAACAGCTTAACCCCAAACTCATTATAAGCAGTGCAATATAAAACTAATACAGATAAAGAGGACAGGATGGCATGTTTCTTACTGTTCTTTACCTACTTGAATGAAAAACAAAAAGTAAAAATAAGGAAAGTAATTGCTGTTGCTCCCATCATCATAATTATTAACTTGCAATGTCTCTTCCACAGCTGAGACCCAGGTCTGCTTCAGGTATTACCATGGTGTCACTGGAGCACTGAGGGCCACCACACCCAGCATTACCATCAAGAAGATCAGTGCACCTGTAAGTTCCACTGCATCTGCTTTCTGACTTTAACTTTTGCATATTTCATCTTTATATGATGCCACAGAAGGACCTGCGATTACCTCAATCATTATTTCCATGATGCCTGACCGTGATTTTTACCAAACTCAAAGCACATAGGTAAAAATATCATAAATCTTAGAAAGTACATTGTTGTGCCTGAAGACACTGAATATAGTTAATTCTCAATAAAGAACAGTCTATTGATTATGATGATGGAGGTACTGCTGCAGTTATGTTTGGGAGAAAGATGCAGGAGATGTGTAAGGCGAGCTCCAAAAATGCAAAAAGTACCCGAGACAAAAACAGTGTAGTTTATTGAAAAATGCATTTAAGAGGCTGCTCCTCAGCTGATCAAAAGTTTAAGACCATTGCCTAAAAAAAATGGTACAAAAGTCTGGCATGTTGCTGTGATATTTTTGTTTTGCATGCACATTGTCAGGACTTCCTGTTAAGGATTGTTGAGCCTTTTAAGCTTAACATGGTATCACCAGGGACTTGAATCCAGGTTGTTGAGTCCCAAGTCCGCCTCTATACTCACTGGGCTACTATGGTACCTGCTTCGGGGAGTTGAGTTGCCCTGGGACCCTGATCCCTGCATTCCGTGTGCGTTGCGGAGTTGTGACTGGGGTCTTCCTCTTGCTGGACCTGGGAATACATTTTCATTCAAGGTTGATGACTTTAAATCCACAAGGCTTGACTTTTTCATCACCCATGCCCCTACTTTCAATAAGTCACCAGAGCTCCCAATGACTGGTTGAGCCAGTCATTCCTACATTTTACCATTGGTCAAGCTCCCAACCATATAAACCAATATATAATCCTATCCCTGGCTGTGAACTGGGAATCTGGTAGATATAATAACAGATACAGCACTTTGGGCAGCAGGTTAATTTCAATTTCAGAACTAAAACCCAGAATGTTTTCTTATATATTTCCAAATGGTGTTATTTATTTTGTGATCATTTCTATGTGTTCCTTATACCTGGCTTGGGTGATAGAGACACCCATATATTTAGATTTTCCACTCTCCAGTGGCTGAGGATAGGAAGTGGTGTGTACAGGTCTCTGCCTGCGGGGGTGATGGGCGGCCTCCGGGCTCTTGGGGTCCTGGGGTCCTGTCCCCCTTAACCTCCTTAAGTCCCCCTGCAGCCTTATGCTGAGGATCTGGGATGTGTGTCATTCTTAACCAGGCAGCAGGAGCAAAGAGAGGGGTGCTTAGTTCGGGAACAGGTTGCTGGAAGCAGGCTGGACTAGGCCAGCAACATGAGTGGTAAGTTGAGACAATTGTGTAACAATGGTGTGGTAACTTTGGTCCAAAGTTAGGAGCATTTGTTCATATCGGGCTAGGTGAGCATTCTGACCTGACAGAGCCTGTTGGAGCTGTTTGGAGGCGACTTCTGGGTTTCTGTCTGCTGGATTCATCCTCTGTTTGTCTGTTAGTGTTCAAGACAATACTGTTCAAGATAACTCAAAAAGTTATGGACGGATCTTTATGAAATTTTCAGAAGTTGTTGGAAACGTGAAAAGGAAGAACTGATTTAATTTTGGAAGTGATCCAGATTACCGTTTGATCCAGGAATTTTTTAAGGATTCTTTAACATTGTGAGGTAGGGCCATTGCCCTTGGCGTGGGTTTGCGCTCTATGAGTGCTATACTAAAACCTAACCCAATACTAGAAAAGCACTCAGAGAGCACAAACATACTCCAAGGTGCAAATTACAATAGTTTATTAACTTTGTTTGCATATTCACAATATTTTTGTGTGGTGAATATTAAATTTACTTTAACCTTGTGCAATAGCACATTGTTGTCTAAATGTTGGATTTAATTAATTTATAATATTAGCTGTTTTCTCTTTTTTGTGTGGTCTTTAGTGGTTCTTCTCCCACTCATCAGCACTTTACACTAATAAACGTAGAGCTACAGAGTTTAGTGGGAAAAGTGTGCATTTCGGTAGAGCGGGTTTACTTTGCATCCTATCACTTCATGAGGCAACTGGAAGTCACACCGGCCAGCCATTCGTTTAAATAACAGGGTGATAAGTTACAGATTTTCCTTTCAAAGCTTCAGAGTCACCCCCTTCTATCAACAGGATTAAATTTCCACGTTTGACCTCACATTCTGCTGGTGTTGACTCTGCAAAATGCTGATAGACCTAGAACTTGATCTGTACTTTCTTCCTGAGGACACAGGAATAAAACTAACGCCCTACAGTATATTCAGGGAGATAGGGATGGGGGGAGCAAGCAGAGATATCTGAAATCAGTCCAGTCCAGGTAAGTCTTAGGCTTTTAGAGTCCTGAAGTGGATGGCGGCAGCAAGTCTTGGTCAGCTGATGAAGGAGATGGAGAGATGAGACAGTAGAAAGATTTTTTGCATCAACTGGTTCTTTTTTTTAGCTGCTCACATCCTGTCAGGTGCTACAGCGAGACAAGATTCAGTGATTGTTTGCATGTGTGTGATGGATGGCATGTGTCTCCAGCTGGGACTGTTGTTTCCCAGTCATCCAGAAAGGAGGAGAGGAAGGCGGACAAAACTTGGCTGGATAGCCTGGGTAAGCGTGAGATTCTGAGTGCATATCTTCCTGATTGTTTCAGTCATGTCGTAGCATTTTCTAGCTATTATAGAGGGGACACTGTAGTCATTTAAGCAGTGTTGGAACTTA